>NC_036866.1:13473863-13549667 GCF_002910315.2 Salvelinus sp. IW2-2015
CCCTGTATCTACGACCAAGACCAGCTAAGATCCTTATTTTTGATACTGTGAACCATCAGATCCTCCTCTCCACCCTCTCCGAGCTGGGCATCTCCGGCGCGCCCACGCTTGGATTGCGTCCTACCTGACAGGTCGCTCCTACCAGGTGGCGTGGCGAGAATCTGTCCCGCACCACGTGCTCTCACCACTGGTGTCCCCCAGGGCTCTGTTCTAGGCCCTCTCCTATTCTCGCTATACACCAAGTCACTTGGCTCTGTCATATCCTCACATGGTCTCTCCTATCATTGCTATGCAGACGACACACAATTAATCTTCTCCTTTCCCCCCTCTGATAACCAGGTGGTGAATCGCATCTCTGCATGTCTGGCAGACATATCAGTGTGGATGACGGATCACCACCTCAAGCTGAACCTCGGCAAGACGGAGCTGCTCTTCCTCCCGGGGAAGGACTGCCCGTTCCATGATCTCGCCATCACGGTTGACAACTCCATTGTCCTCCCAGAGTGCTAAGAACCTTGGCGTGATCCTGGACAACACCCTGTCGTTCTCAACTAACATCAAGGCGGTGACCCGTTCCTGTAGGTTCATGCTCTACAACATTCGCAGAGTACGACCCTGCCTCACGCAGGAAGCGGCGCAGGTCCTAATCCAGGCACTTGTCATCTCCCGTCTGGATTACTGCAACTCGCTGTTGGCTGGGCTCCCTGCCTGTCCATTAAACCCCTACAACTCATCCAGAACGCCGAGCCCGTCTGGTGTTCAACTTTCCCAAGTTCTCTCACGTCACACCCGCTCCTCCGCTCTCTCCACTGGCTTCCAGTTGAAGCTCGCATCCGCTACAAGACCATGGTGCTTGCCTACGGAGCTGTGAGGGGAACGGCACCTCCGTACCTTCAGGCTCTGATCAGGCCCTACACCCAAACAAGGGCACTGCGTTCATCCACCTCTGGCCTGCTCGCCTCCCTACCTCTGAGGAAGTACAGTTCCCGCTCAGCCCAGTCAAAACTGTTCGCTGCTCTGGCACCCCAATGGTGGAACAAACTCCCTCACGACGCCAGGTCAGCGGAGTCAATCACCACCTTCCGGAGACACCTGAAACCCCACCTCTTTAAGGAATACCTAGGATAGGATAGAAAGTAATCCTTCTAACCCCCCCCCCTAAAAGAGTTAGATGCACTATTGTAAAGTGGTGTTTCCAACACAACTGCTGGGTTGTTTGGTTGACCCAACTGCTGGGTTGCAGGCGTTGGTTCACTTAGTTGGGTTCTTTTCTATAAAAACGGCTTGGTTATTGGTGCTGGGTTATTGAGCTATGACCCAGCGGGTCAGATCAGTAGACTAGAGGCGTAGTTTAGTAGGGGCTTGGCATTCAGACAATTCTTTTTAACCACCCATGAGTGTAAATGTCATTCCTGTTCATCTGTTCTGTTGCATAGTTGTCACATGTAAAGGTTGGATATTAAAATGTTTGTAGTTTCAATGATGCTTACAGAAGTGTATGAGCTTCCTGAAAGTCTATGTAAATCCCATTGTTGGGATGCAATAAGGTGGTATATCTTATTATAATCCGTAATAAATCATCAAAATATTAAAGAAGAATGTGTAAAAAAAAAAAAAAAAAATGCTCTTTGCATTATGCAAACTTAACCTACATTTACTCTTATGGCTTGCCAATAAGAGCTTGCTGAAAGCCACGCCCCTACAAGCCACACCACCTGAAAATACACCAAAGATTGCATTAAAAAAGAAACAGCTGCTAGGTCAACCCAGCATGAGAGTAAAAAATATCAAAATTATGCTTAAATTAACCCATGTTTGGGTAATCCCAACAACTCAACATGTTGGGTTATTCACGCAACCCAACTAGCTGGGTCAAAATAAGATGTGTTCTGTCCATTATTTAACCAGTGCTGGATTACCAAATAACCCAAATTGGGTTGTTTTTAGCCCATCATTTTTATAGAGTGTATTCATGTACAGTGTTATGACCTGGCTCATAGTTCGTAACAACAAAAAGAAACCACGCCTGACTTAAATGTTAAAAGTAATACATGTATTAAACTAAATAATGCTAAATACAAAAATATAACATAAGCTATGGATGTCTGTAGGATCAGTAGTGTATGCAGGGTGTTGTATGGTGAAAACCAACTAAAAACCCAAAAGGTGGTGGAAGCCAACATGCCAGTCAGGGAAGAGAGAATGTTGGCTGATGTGCTCACCCTTAATAGCCTGCAGGCCAAGCCTTCCCAGGTGCGCCACATCAACTGACAATCCTCCCAGCTCTGCCCACTGGGCTCCTGCAAAAAGCATCCCAGCAGACAGAGTGGGAGGGATGTCACAACAGTTGGTTGAATAGTGTAATGGCGCCACAGTTATTTTCATTCAGTACAATGCAAGGTGATGCAATCATAAATGGTGCAGTCATTTGGTGTGTTCTTGGTGGACGTCTTGTTTATGCAATCCAATATCAGAGCAGTTACTACTAATTTGGCCCAGTATCTGTTACTAGTACGCTGCACTATATATTTATTAGACTTGTCTACTTTCTAATTCTGGCAGTCTTAATAAAGCGGTATTATTCGTAAAGAGTTTTCATTCATAGAACATTTTGTGAGTGCCAACGATGTATGAATTAAAACATTGATTCTGTTGCGTTTTACAGTGTGATAGGTGAGAGTGTCTTGTCTGTAGAGGCTAAGTCCAGTGGATACTTTATAAGGTAATGATAGGTGCACAGAGGTGGATTCCTCAGAAATGCCCATAGTGCCTGTGTGCCAAGCATGGGCGAGGGGGCAGCGGGCACTCTGGGGTACTCTGGGGGTCGTGGGAACACCGGCACCATATCCGTTCACTCACAATTTGGATGTAGCCTCTAAATATAGAGGAGGTCATACATGCCCAATATGAGAGGAAAACGAGGGGAATACTCCTCTGGGCTTTGCATCAGTAGAGACAGTACAGTTCAGTCAGCTGCTTAGACAGCCTGCAGCTACGGCCAATCCAGCTGAGGATAGGGATGCAGAGAGCTGCAATAGGCCTTACTTTCTGATCTCAACAATCAACTTATCTCAAGCAATAAAACACAAACATTTTGTGTGATATACGACCGGTATTGTTATCACTTACTTTGCAGTAAGGTGCTGAATGTGATTTCTTGATCTTGATCTGTAACTTATTGGTGTGCTAACAATGCAAGCATATACTGTACCTTAAAGGGCAACTCCGCAACTTTTCAACCTCAAACTCATTATCTTCAGCACCATACCAATGTCTATAATACAGTGCATTAGGAAAGTAGTCAGACCCCTTCCATTTTTACACATTTTGTTACGTTACAGCCTTGTTTTAAAATGGATGAAATATATCATTTTCCTCATCAATCTGCACACGATACCCCATAATGACAAAGCGAAAACAGGTTTTTATACATTTTTGCAAATGTATTAAAACAAAAAAACAGAAATACCTTATTTACATAAGTATTCTGACCCTTTCCTATGAGACTCGAAATTGAGCTCAGGTGCATCCTCTTTCCATTGAACATCCTTGAGATGTTCTTACAACTTGATTGGAGTCAACCTGTGGTAAATTCAATTGATTGGACATGATTTGGAAAGGCACACACCTGTCTATATAAGGTTCCACAGTTGAAAGTGCATGTCAGAGCAAAAACAAAACCATGAGGTCGAAGGAAAAAAGTCTAATCAAACTTTATTTGTCACATGTGCCGAATACAACAAGTGTAGCCCTTACTGTGAAATGCTTACTTACAAGCCCTTAACCAACAGTGCAGATGTAGGTAGGGGTGAAGTGACTATGCATAGATAATAAACAGTGAATAGCAGCAGTGTATAAAACAACTGGAGGGGAGCGGGGGGTGTCAATGTAAATAGTCCGGTGGCCATTTGATTAATTGTTCAGCAGTCTTAAGGCTTGGGGGTAGAAGCTGTTAAGGAGCCTTTTGGTCCTAGACTTGGCGCTCTGGTACCGCTTGCCATGCGGTAGCAGAGAAAACAGTCTATGACTTGGGTGACTAGAGTCTCTGATGATTGTATGGGCTTTCTGGATGGCAGGAAGCTTGGCCCCAGTGATGTACTGGGCCGTATGCACTACCCTACTGTAGTGCCTTACGGTTAGATGCCGAGCAGTTGCCATACCAGGCGGTGATGCAACCGGTCAAGATGATCTCGATGGTGCAGCTGTAGACATTTTTGAGGATCTGGGGACCCATGCGTAATCTTTTCAGTCTCCTGAGGAGGAAAAGGTTTTGTCATGCCCTCTTCATGGGGAGGTGTTTAGTCCCAGGGTCCTTAGCTTAGTAATGAGCTTTGTGGGCACTATGGTGTTGAATGATGAGGTGTAGTCAATGGACAGCATTCTCACATAGGTGTTTCTTTTGTCCAGGTGTGAAAGGGCAGTGTGTAGTGTGATTGAGATTGTGTCATCTGTGGATCTGTTGGGGCGGTATGCTATTTGGAGTGGGTCTAGGGTATCCGGGAGGATGCTGTTGATGTGAGCCATGACCAGCCCTTCAAAGCAGGTGTACCGTAGAGCTCCGAGACAGGATTGTGTCGAGGCACAGATCTGGGGAAGGGTACCAAAAATCTCTGCAGCATTACAGGTCCCCAAGAACACAGTGGCCTCCATCATTCTCAAATGGAAGAAGTTTGGAATCACCAAGACTCTTCCTAGAGCTAGCCACCTGGCCAAACTGAGCAATCAGGGGAGAAGGGCCTTGGTCAGAGAGGCGACCAAGAATCTGATGGTCACTCTGACAGAACTACAGAGTTCCTCTGTGGAGATGGGAGAACCTTCGAGAAGGACAACCATCTCTGCAGCCCTCCACCAATCAGGCCTTTATGGTGACCAGACGGAAGCCACTCCTCAGTAAAAGGCCCCTAAATGACAGCCAGCTTGGAGTTTGCCAAAAGGCCCCTAAATGACTCTCAGACCATGAGAAGCAAGATTCTCTGGCCTGATGAAACCAAGATTGAACTCTTTGGACTGAATGCCAAGTGTCACGTCTGGAGAAAACCTGACACTATACTTACGGTGAAGCATGGGGGTGGCAGCATTATGCTGTGGGGATGCTGTTCAGCGGCAGGGACTGGGAGACTAGTCAAGATTGAGGCAAAGATGAACGGAGCAAAGTATAGAGAGATCCTTGATGAAAACCTGCTCCAGAGCGCTCAGGACCTCAGACTGGGGTGAAGGTTCACCTTCCAACAGGACAACGACCCTAAGCACACAGCCAAGACAACGCAGGAGTGGCTTCGGGACAAGTCTCTGAATGTCCTTGAGTGACCCAGCCTGAGCCTGGACTTGAACCCGATCGAACATCTCCGACGAGACTTAAAAATAGCTGTGCAGCGACGCTCGTCGTCCAATCTCCCCATCCAATCTGATCTGCAGAGAAGAATGCGAGAAACTCCCCGAATACAGGTGTGCCAGGCTGTAATCGCTGCCAACGGTGCTTCAACAAAGTACTGAGTACTGGGTCTGAATACTTATGTAAATGTGATATTTCCATTTTAAGTTTAATAAATTAGCAAAAAACGTAAAAGCTGTTTTTGCTTTGTCATCATGGGGTATTTTGTGTAGATTGATGAGGATTTTTTTTTCTTTTATCCATTTTAAAATAATACTAACATAACAAAATGTGGATAAAGTCAAGGGGTCTGAATACTTTCCGAATGCACTGTATGTGAAAACGGCGTGTTTCTATGATTTGTGGTTAAAATGAAAAAAAATGGTCTTAAAAAATGTTTCTCTGTGAAATCACAGGGTAGAATTGAAAGTAAGAAAAACAGTGATTTTCCAAAACCTGCAACGAGTTTCTCGCCGGAACGAGGTATTTTCTTGCTCTCCACGTCACCTCGAATCTCATAGTGTTAAAAAAAAGAAAAAAAGTTGTAACTTTTGATGACTTTGATAACGTTATATTTTTTTCTACAAAATGTAGAAAATCACAGTTTTTACATATATAGACACTGGTATTGTGCTGGAGATAATAAGAATGAGGTTGAAAAGTGGTTGGATTGCTCTTTAAAAAAAAAAAATGTTTCAACAATTCACTTAGTTTTTTACTTGAAACAAGTCATTTAGATCGCTTTACAGTGTTCTCAACTGTCATTCCCAGCTTTGCAAATAGGCTGCCATTGGAGCCCCCCCCCCCCCACCCCCAGAACTGCCTGAACATGGGAGAAGAGGGGGTGGTTTGCAACTTTTCCTGGTCTAAAACACACTTTTTATTTTATTTTGCTGTACTCCACCTTACAGGGAGCTGGCTGGTGTACACTGGTCCCGGGGTAACCCAGACTAAGGGAGTGCCAGCCTTGCATGGGCCTGCTCTAACTTTAGCCCCTATCGCCTCATCAGGGTATAAATAAATAGGCTGCAATGACGAGGGGGAAGGGTTAAAGAAAACAGATGACATTTTCCCATACTGTATGGTGGTTGGTGCTCTTATTTTGATAAGGTTGAGTGACACCACTGTGTATGGGCCTACCCTGCACAGAGACATTTCTCTTGCTTTGTTAGCTCTTTTACATATAATGTCGATCTCTAAAAAGCTACCAGGAAAGGGCTGAAGATAATATATTTAGCCTTAGAAATAAGGTTCATGAAATCAATAACTTGCTGACATTAGATAATATGAATATATTAGCCATTTCTGAGACTCACTTAGATAATTCATTTGATGATACAGCAGTAGCAATATAAGGATAAAACATCTATAGAAGAGACAGCAATGCTTATGGGGGAGGTGTTGCTGTATATATTCAGAGCCTTATCCCTGTAATGCTTAGAGAGGATCTTATGTCAAGTGTTATTGAAGTGTTGTGGTTGCAGGACTCTTGGCATATCTAAAGCCTTTTCTTTGGGGTGTTGCTATAGGCCACTAAGTGCTAACAGTCAGTATCTAAATAATTTGTGTGAAATGCTTGGTAGTGTATGTGATGTAAACAGAGAGGTCTACTTTCTTGGGGACCTGAATATTGACTGGTTTTCATCAAGTTGTCAGCTCAAGAGGAAGCTTCTCATTGTAACCAGTGCCTGTAATCTTGTTCAGGTTATTAATCAACCTACCATGGTGTTTACAAACACTACAGGAACAAGATTATCCACATGTATCGATCACATTCTTACTAATTCTGTAGAACTTTGTTCTAAAGCTGTATCCGTACCCATTGGATTCAGTGATCACAATATAGTGGCTATATCCAGGTAAGCCAAAGTTCCAAAAGCTGGGATCATACAAAAGATTTTGCTGTGACTTATGTGGATGATGTTAAAAATATTTGTTGGTCTGATGTGATTAATAAGAAGCATCCAGATGCTGCACTTGATGAATTTATGAAATTGCTTCTTCCAATTGTTGATAAACATGGACCTGTTAAGAAACTGACTGTTAGAACTCTTAAGGCTCCATGGATTGATGAAGAATTTAAAAACTGTATGGTTAAAAAAGATGGGGCAAAAGGAGTGGCTAATAAGACTGGCTGCACACCTGACTGGTTGACTTACTGCAAATTGAGAAATTATGTGACTAAACTCAACAAAAAGAAGAAACTGTATTATGAAGCCAAGATCAATGATATAAAGAATGATGGAAAAAAACATTGTACTTTAAATAAAATTATGGGCAGAAAGACAAGTTCAACTCCATCTTTCATCGAATCAGATGGCTTATTCATCACAAAACCATTTAATTATTATTTTATTGGCAAAGTGGGCAAACTTAGGCAGGAAATGCAAACAACGAACAGTGAGCCATGGTATTCATACATAAAAACACAAATAATGAAAGAAAAGCATTGCAAGTTTGAATTTTGTAAAGTTAGTGTGGGAGAGGTGGAAAAATTATTGTTATCGATCAATAACGACAAACCTCCTGGCATTGACAACTTAGATGGAAATCTAGTGAGGATAGTAGCTGACTCTATAGCCACTCCTCTCTGTCATATTTTAATCTGATCCTAGAGGAATGTCTTTTTTCTCAGGTCTGGAGGGAAGCAAAAATAATTCCACTACCCAAGAGTGGTAAAGCAGCCTTTACTGGTTCTAACAGCAGACCTATAAGCTTGCTGCCAGTTCTTAGCAAACTGTTGGAAAAATTGTGTTTGACCAAATACAATGCTATTTCTCTGTAAACAAATTAACAACAGACTTTCAGCATGCTTATAGAAAAGTGCACTCAACATGTACTGCACTGACGCAAATTACTGATGATTGGTTGAAATAAATTGATAAGAAGAAGATTGTGGGAGCTGTAATGTTAGATTTAAGTGTAGTTTTTGATATTATTGACCATAACCTGTTGTTGAAAAACTTGTGTTATGGCTTTTCAACCTATGCCATATCTTGGATGCAGAGCTATCTATCTAATAGAACTCAAAGGGTTTTCTTTAATGGAAGCTTCTCTAATGTCAAATGTAAAGTGTGTTGTACCACAGGGCAGCTCTCTAGGCCCTCTACTATTTTCAATTTTAACAATGACCTGCCACTGGCATGTGTGTCCATGTACGCTGATGATTCAACCATATACACATCAGTAACCACAGCTAATGAAGTCACTGAAACCCTTAACAAAGAGTTGCAGTCTGTTTTCAAATGGGTGGCCAGTAATAAACTGCTCCTGAACATTTCTAAAACTAAGAGCATTGTATTTGGTACAAATCATTCCCTAGTGTTCTAGACCTCAGCTGAATCTGGTAATGAATGGTGTGGCTGTTGAACAAGTTGAGGAGACTAAATTAGTTGGCGTAACCTTAGATTGTAAACGGTCATTGTCAAAACATATAGATTAAATGGGTGTAAAGATGGGGAGAGGTCTGTCCATAATAAAGAGATGCTCTGCTTTTTTGACACCACACTCCAAAAAGCAAGTCCTGCAGGCTCTTGTTTTGTCTTATCTTGGTTATTGTCCAGTCTTGGGGTCGAGTGCTGCAAGGAAAGACCTAGTTAAGCTGCAGCTGGCCCAGAACAGAGTGGCACATCTTGTTCTTCATTGTAATCAGAGGGCTGATATAAATACTATGCATGCCAGTCTCCCTTGGCTAAGAGTTGAGGAGAGACTGACTGCATCACTTCTTCTTTTTGTAAGAAACATTCATGTGTTGAAAATCCCAAATTGTTTGCATAGTCAACTTACAGCTCTGACACACACACTTACCCCACAAGAGGGGGTCTTTACACAGTCCCCAAATCCAGAACAAATTCAAGAAAGCGTACAGTATTACATAGAGCCATTATTGCATGGAACTCCGTTCCATCTCATATTGCTCAAATAAACAGCAAACCTGGTTTCAAAAATTACGGCACAACGCCTCTCCCCTATTTGACCTAGATAGTTTGTGTCTATGTATTGATATGTAGGCTACGTGTGCCTTTTTTATGTGTATGTAGTTCTGTCCTGGAGCTGTTCTTGTCTAATAATGTTCTTTATTATGTTTCATGTTTTGTGTGGACCCCAGGAAGAGTAGCTGCCTTTTGAACAGCTAATGGAGATGCTAATAAAATACCAAAGTGCAGTGGTCTCAACCATATGGTTTGCTTTTTGAAAGTTTGTCAGGTTTGATTGTGTAATGGTTTGTTGATGTTGCCATGAGATCTACAAGAGATTATTTATCGCAATGGGATATCCTGGTGAAATGTTCTCTCTATTATGTGATGAAAAGGTGATGAGTTAAAATTATTGAGTTTTGATGAAAATGTGATATTTTTTCACAGTGTAAAGCCACCTGTCAGACAGCAATCACAATGGGAAGGAAGAAAATACAAATCTCTCGTATCCTGGACCAGCGGAATAGACAGGTACAACTCTTTGATTATTTCTATCACTTTCCATCATTATTGTATTTGCCATGGTTTAGTTAAACAGTCCCACATGATAAATAATACATTGAACCAATATGTTTCTGTCCCCAGGTGACGTTCACCAAGCGTAAGTTTGGCCTGATGAAGAAGGCGTATGAGCTGAGTGTGTTGTGTGACTGTGAGATTGCCCTCATCATCTTCAACAGCACCAACCGTCTGTTCCAGTACGCCAGCACTGACATGGACAAGGTCCTACTCAAGTACACAGAGTACAGCGAGCCTCACGAGAGTAGGACCAACACAGACATAATGGAGGTATAAATACATTACTAGGTCCACACATTACTCAACATGTTCTCCTATACAGTATGTGTAGTCATTTGTTATATCCAAGGTTCCAATTACATTCATTCCCAATGAAGTTGAGATAGCTTTGATTTTTAAATGCTTAAGCTTATGAAATGCTTACTTGGGCAACCCTATAATGCATTGAAAAAACAATGTTGGTACAGCCCACTTCTGTATCATTAGGTCATCCCAAATAGGCAATAGTATAAACAGGCTGTAGTATGTGGTATCCTTAAGGTAATGTCTGTGTGCTGCTCTTTTCTCTGTCCTGTTGCTGTAGACTCTGCGGAGGAAAGGCCTGGGTCTGGACGGGACAGAGCTGCTGGACACTGAGGAGCCCATGCTGGTGGCAGCAGAGAAGTTCGGTTCACTAAGCGAGGGCATGGACCTCTCCCTGGCCCGCCAGCGCTACTACGTAACTACTCACACTTGTCTTATGAAACACATGCTGTCTGAGCCAAAGGCTGTAAATGGACTAAAGCTGTTTCATTGATTTATTGTATTCAGTGAAGAATGGCAGTTTGAGAAAATGATTATATTGAACGGTCGAACCATTAATTTGACTCAGTGAGCACATTTTGTACTTAAAGAGACACTTTAGCAGTACAATGCAGCTGCAATAGACCTAACTTTCTGATCTCAACTGAAACAGACACTCTCCCATATTTCTCCTCAGGCCCCGTCCCTGCTCTCACCCGAGGCCCAGTTCCTGGTGACTGCTGGCTGTGAGAATGGATACCCCAACTCATCCAACCCCAGCCTGAGCTCCCACAGACCCCCTGCCTTCAAGCCCCTGGGCCCCAGACCAGGCTCAGCCAGCCCTGCAGGGCCCCACAGCCACGCTGCCTTCATGTCTCCACACTCAGGTAAGACCTGGCCCCCTAGTTCTTCGTTGCAAACATTCCTAGAGGGTTAGAGGTACCATTCTTGTCATTGATTGCCTACAGAATGTGAGGCCACCTCAGTGCTGTGCAGCTGGCTGTTCAAACAGGAAGTGTGTGTGTGTGTGTGTGTGTGTGTGTGTGTGTGTGTGTTGGTTGGTGTGTGTGGGTGTGTGTGTGTGTGTGTGTGTTGGTGTGTGTGTGTGGTTGTTGTGTGTGTGTCGCGTGTGTTTGCGTGTGCGAGTGCATGCATACGTGCTGTGTGAAACACCCCCCCCACGAGTGAAACAGCATCTGGAGGCTGATCTTTGGTTTCTGAGCAGTGAGTGTGTTGCACCTGCTGGTCATCTCAGTTGAGCTCAACTCCACTTTTCATACTCTATAGTTAGTAGTAGGGATGCCACTCAATGGTTTGCCATCGCAACTGAACTATCTAGTCAATTAACGCTGCATTTTGAAATGCTTTACACTGTACATTATGAATCTTGTAATTTTCCTTTTTTATCAATACATATCAGAGCAAAACGTATGTAAAAAAAATAATTAAAAAATGCTTATTATGCTTACTGACTTAAAGTAGTTATTATCAAGGTGTGAATACATTTTTCATTATGAGGTTAACATTAACAATGTACGTTTTGGTCATCTGAAGTGCCCCATGTCTATAAGAGATAAAGTTTAATCCTAAAAAAGAACTTCTGTTTTACAGGTGGAGTGAGTGAGAGAGATTGAGAGAGAGTGAATGAGTGTACTGTCTGTGAGTGAAACATTATTCTACCCACATCTGTTTTTCACTTCCTATTTGTTTTCTCTCTGTAAAGGTATTGGCTACTCCATGTTCTCCCATGGCAACCTGAGCCGGGCCTTGGAGATGAAGACTCCTCCCCCTTTGAACCTGGGCAATGACAACCGGCGGGCAGAGAGCCACCCTGGTATGGGTGGCATTCGCGCCAACCTCAACAGTGCTGTAAGGATCTCTTAAATCCTACTTGTCAGTCATAACAAGAGGTTAGCAGGAGGTTTTGCAGTACTGCAGGCTACAGAATATAGTTTCACTATCACTCATGGACCAATCAGAGAGTAGGGTTATGACAATGTCATTGCAAAGGGACCAATCAGAGAGCAGGGTTATGAGGATGTTATTATGAAGGGACCAATAACAAATACATTTTAATTTGTATTATTAGGATCCCCATTAGCCGACGCCAATGGCGACAGCTAGTCTTACTGGGGGTTATGACAATGTCATTACAAAGGGACCAATTAAAGAGCAGGGTTATGACAATGTTATTATGAAGGGACCAATCAGAGAGCAGGGTTAAGACGATGCCATTACCTAGGGACCAATTAGAGAGCAGGGTTATGATGATGTCATTATGATGGACCAATCAGAGAGCAGGATTATGGTGATTTCATTATGATGGAACAATCAGAGAGTAGGGTTATGACGATGTCATTAGGATTAACCAATCAGAGAGCAGGGTAATGATGATGTCATTATGATGGACCAATCAGAGAGCAGGGTTATGGTGATTTCATTATGATGGAACAATCAGAGAGTAGGGTTATGACGATGTCATTAGGATGAACCAATCAGAGAGCAGGGTAATGACAGTATCATTATGTTGATGTCATTATGAAGGGACCAATCAGAGATCAGGGTTATGTTACGGTGACCATATTACCACCACACCGGCAGTCACGAGTCATGACAGCAGTCAAATTCCATGTAACCGTTTAGTCACGGTAACTAGGCAACTACTAACTTCTCCAAGCTCTGATGCTGCTGATGGTCAATAGTAGCCTACCAAACTTGCTAACTGCCTGGTACTCAGCACTCTATTGTCCCTCTAGTCACTCTGACATCAATGCAAATGTATTCGAAAATCAAATCAAACACTTCATGAGAGCCAAAGAGCTCATGTTGCGCAACATTTCTGTAGGCTATGCAATTGCATAAGAAAACAGAGTTTTGATGGCCTCTATTAAGGTGGATCCCATCAGTTTATTTCTCAACTTTCCTAATATTAAGCACATTGCTTTGCTTTACAGCAGGAGAATAGCTTATCTGGCTGGCATGAAAATTAACCATGGAATAAGCATCCTACATTTGCTATTTACAGTGTATTTGGAAAGTATTCAGACCCCTTCTCCTTTTCCACATTTTATTATTCTAAAATGGATCAAATAAAATAAATTCCTCGTCAATCTGCAAACAATACCCCATAATGACAAAGTGAAAACCGTTTTTTAGACATTTTTGCAAATAAATAAAAAACTGAAATACCTTACTAACATAAGTATTCAGACCCTTTGCTGTGAGACTCGAAATTGAGCTCAGGGACATGTTTCTACAACTTAATTGGAGTCCACCTGTGGTAAATTCAATTGATTGGACATAGGTCTGAATACTCATGTTAATGGGATATTTAATTTATTTTATTTTATACATTTGCTAAAATTTCTAAAGACCTGTTTTTGCTTTGTCATTATGGGGTATTGTGTTTAGATTTTAGAATAAGCCTGTAACTTAACAAAATGTGGGAAAAGTCAAGAGGTCTGAATACTTTCCGAATGCACTGTAAGGTCATAGATGACATGTCTTTTTTTCCCCTGCCCCTGTTCCGAGACAGGTGCATGATAATGCAAAACTAATTTCACACAAATATGATTTTGTATATGTAAAGACAAGATTAAATCAAGAATAGTCTGATGGGTGACAATGTTAGCCTATCACTTGTTGATGATATATTATCATTTGTGAATAATGTCCAGCTTGTGTGCATTAAGGCAAGAAATCATAGTCCCACATGTAGCCTAGCCCATGGGCCTATATGTTTTGATATGGTTTGTATCACAACTAAAGTGGCCAAATAACTTCTTAAAATTAAGCACATTCATCCGCTTACAACTGGTGTTGCTGCGCTTATAATGTGAAGAAATAGCCTAATATTTTATCAGCATTATAAGATACATGTTTTAATCTGTTGCATCAGCCTCTTTTAAAAGGTTTTTGATGTGAGTGGTTGTATTAATCTGGGATCTATCGCATCCCACTGTCACGCCTGCTCCCACTTCCCCTCAGGCTGCCCTTCATTACGTACACCTGTCACCATCATTATGCGCATCAGCACTCATTGGACTCACCTGAACTCCTTTACTTTGTTGATTGCCCCTTTATATCTGTCTGCTCCTCAATTTGTTACCCGTGTCAGCATTATTGTCATTTTGTTTTCCCTTGTCCAGATGCTGTCCGTACTCTGTTCCTGTCCGTGTTTCATTAAATGTTCACTCCCTGTACTTGCTTCTTGTCTCCAGCGCCTGTCCTTACAGAATGCTGACACCACTATTTGAAGCATCAGGGAGTTCTTGTTTTTTGTTTTTGGTGGTGACCGATGGAACAGGGGTTGCCTCAGCTGGCTCGTCGGGCTTCCACGCCTTAGCTAGCTCAAGAGGTTTCCTTTCCTCGGTTGGATCGGCAGGCTCACATCCCACGTCATGCCTCAGCCGGCTCGTCGGGCTCCTACGCCTCAGCCGGCTCATCAGTCTCCCATCCCACATCATGCCTCAGCCGGCCCATCAGGCTCCCACGCCCCAGCGGGATCGTCAGGCTTTCATGTCTCAGCCGGATCGTCGGGCTCCCACGCCTCAGCCGGCTCGTCGGGCTTCTACGCCTCAGCCGGCTAGTCCAGCGCCATGCCTCGGCCAGCCCGTCAGGCTCGCCCAGGTGGGATGCAGGGTGGCGCCCCTAGAAGGGGGGTACTGTCACACCTTCTCCCGCTTCCCCTTTCTGGCACACAAGGGCGCCAGGCTGCCCTTCATTACGCAGACCTGTCACCATCATTACGCACATCAAGACTCATTGGACTCACCTGGACTCCCTTACTTTGTTGATTGCCCCTCTATATCTGTCTGCTCCTCAGTTTTTTCCCTGTGTCGCATTATTTTTGTTTTGTTTTCCCCTGTCCAGACGCTGTCCGTATTCTGTTCCTGTCCGTGTTTCATTAAATGTTCACTCCCTGCACTTGCTTCTTGTCTCCAGCATCTGTCCTTACACCCACAACTGCCCCAGAAAATGTTTGGAATATTTATTTCTCGCACAGAAGGACAAGTTGACCAATAGAATACGTCAACCGTTGTACTATGGTGGATAGTAGATTGACATAGGCTAAAGCTTTTGCTGTTCGTTAGGCATACTCATCTTGTTGGCTGACGAAAAGTAAATGTGTAGAGTTCTTCTAGCATCTTAAATATACGCCTTGGAATTCGATAAGAAGAACGCGCACAGTTGCATCCCCGATGTGTCTGTCTTCACTTGTAGCCTACTTTGGAGCTGAGATAGATGCCTGTGAGAAGAACCCGATCATGTGACGGGCATTGGCTAATAAGAATTGCGATATCTGAGAGAGCCATGTGAGTGAGAGGTGCATCAGAACATGTAGCCAGGAGAAGTGAATTATAATTATTATATTCAGTCCAAGGGCACAACGGCCACTGGCCGCAAAAGGCATTTATTCTTTTAGGAGGCATTACAGCCACACTAGGGGGTTTCTGTCAAGTTATTTGAGGCATTATCAAGTGCTTGACAAATTGTGAATGAGAGACTGATGAAGTTTGTGCAGCCTGTGCAAGAAACAATGCAGAGCTCATGCCTTTCATGCAACTTTTATCATCATTAGAGTCGCTTCATGCAGCCTTAGAACGTATTAAAAATCTAAACATATAGCTCAATGTTTGTATGACAACTAAAGTTGCATAAATAGCTCTAAATTAAGCATATAGTGGGACCTATTTCTTTGTTAACCACTCAATACAGAATAGCCGCGTGTGCGCACGCCCTCAGAAATCGTTTGGAGAAAACATCCTTTCTATTTTATTCAGCTTTGTTCAATTGTATTCTTCATACTATAAAATAATGCCACGGAATTCTAAGCAATTCTTGTCTGCTAAATGAACTAGAGTAGCCCACAGCCATATGGCATAGCCAGATCAGGTCCTAACATAAGGACAACTCCGAGTATGCTATTCTGTTCTTCTGAAATATACTACATTTTCTTCATACCATGTTTCTTTAGACCTGTCTAAAATAAATAATGGATTCATTGTGATGGTGTAGGCTATATTAAATTGATTTATTTGACTTTTTAAAATGTAGGTGTTCCAGGTCTGCATCAGTGGCTTGTAGGCTATGCGTGGAAGCCAGGAGATGCTAAATGTGTTTATGTTAATTAAAGGTCAATTACCATGAGACCGGCAGTTATTTGCTTGACAATCACCGGCTGACAAAATGCAATGACTGCCACAGCCCCAGTTATGATGACGTCCTAATGATAATGTCATAATGAAGGGACCGATCAGAGAGCAGAGTGATGACGATGTCATTATGATGATGTCATTATGAGGAGACCAATCAGAGATTAGGGTAATGACGATGTCATTACGAAAGGCCAATCAGAGGACCAACCACACTCACGCTTGTACACTATAATTCTCACTCTCACACTTACTCACATGGCCTGTATTTAAGCAATACGGCCTGAGGGGGTGTGGTATATGGCCAATATACCACGGCTAAGGGTTGTTCTTAGGTAAAACGCAACGCGGAGTGCTAGGTCACAGCCCTTAGCTGTGGTATATTGGCCATATATCACAAACCCCTGAGGTGCCTTGATGCTAACTGGTTACCAACATAATAAGAGCAGTAGAAATAAATGGTTTGTCATACCCATGATATACGTCTGATATACCACGGCTTTTAGCCAATCAGCATTCAGGGCTCGAACCACCCAGTTTATAATGTTTTGAACTGAGTAAATGCTTCTCTCTCCATGTAATGTTCAGAGAGGCATACTGTACCAGGGCATGCACCCAGGGAACCACATGCTGACCATGGGGAAGGCAGGTCTGCTGGGCCAGAGTCTTGGGGGCTACGGCCTCTCTGCTGGACCATCTGGTAAGACTGCAGCTCTGCTCTTCTGACATCTGTATGTGCTTCTTGGTTAGTGATATAAAATAATCATTCTCTGTCCCAGACTACAGCCACCCAGGTTTCTCCCATGCTGTGAGTCTACAGCGTGGTACAGTAAACCCGTGGCAGACAGCACAACAGCAGGAGCAACATGTACCCCACCTCAGCCCAGTGTAAGACCACTGATATAAAACCTTATTCAATTACTAAGTGTTAAACATTGAACAAGGATGGACCATGATGCTGTTGTTATGAGTCTTCTAGTGCCCTTAATAGGAAAAATAGCATGTGTGGATTTATTTCATGCTTTATGTCCCTCAAACTCAACTTTTGACCTCAAAGCCAGTTCAACTGCGCTTTTTCAGTGTTWCCCTCTAATCAGGGACTAATTTAGACCTGGGTGCAATTAATTATCAGGTAGAACAGAAAACCAGCAGGCCTCGGACTTCGTAGGGTATGAGTTGAATACCCCCGCTCTATGTGACGCATATTCTCTTCCCTTTTCTCTGTCTGCTTGCTGTGTACCAGGATGTCCAGCGGAGGGTGCTCTTTCCCCTCTCAGACCTCCACCCCCACCACTCCTCCTCACCCCTCCCTCAACCTCAGCATCAAATCAGAGCGAGCCTCCCCGGAGCGCATCTGCTCTGCGACCTCTCCGCCGCTGCAACATCTGAGGCAGCACTCTCCAATGAGCACCCCCGATTCTGCTCTCCCCACCCCCCAGGAACCCTACCCAGCCAATGAGAGAGAGGAATTCTCCAAAGGAGGTTTTCCCTACCCGGCTCAGCAAGGGGCAGAGGAGAAAGGGGGGCTGCCCCTGAGGCAATTAGAAATTAGCGATGGATGGCAGAGATAGTTGGCAGCGTCTACCACACACCACCAACTCTCCTTCAAGCCAAGCCAAGCCTGCCACATGGTTGCCCACTCACAGAGAGAGGAGGATGGGGAGATGAGGTTTATTCATTCACATCATCCCAGAGGAAAGAAAGACCCCCCTTAGAGCTGGGCTGGAATCTCCCTTGTTGGTGATGAACATATGTCACTGCCTCTCTGATCCTGATCCTGAYATATTGTCTGGGTGTGTTGTTGTTGGGTTTTGTTGGTTTGTCTGTGTGTTGGGGTCAGAGGTTATGTCAAACCACATATCAGTGTGGTTCTCTCATCCTGTTTGAGCTACAGAGCAGAGGGTGAGGGAGTATCAGTCATTTAGCCATGTTCTTAGAGCACCGTGTTTCAGAGTAGTACTTTACATTCAGGTCCCCAGTTACAGTGCCTTCGGAAAGTATTCAGACCCCTTGACTTTTTCCAGATTTTGTTAGATTACAGTCTTATTCTAAAATTGAAGAAATTGTTTTTTTTCATCAATCTACACACAATACCCCATAATGACAAAGCAAAAACAGGTTTTTAGACATTTTTAACATAAGTATTCAGACCCTTTACTCAGTACTTTGTTGAATCACCTTTGGCAGTGATTACATCCTCGAGTCTTTTTGGGTATGACGCTACAAGCTTGACACACCTGTATTTGGGGAGTTTCTCCCATTCTTCTCTGCAGATCCTCTCAATATCTGTCAGGTTGGATGGGGAGCGTTGCTGCACAGCTATTTTCAGGTCTCTCCAAAGATGTTAGATCGGGTTCAAGTCCGGGCTCTGGCTGGGCCACTCAAGGACATTCAGAGACTTGTCCAAAAACACTCCTGCATTGTGTTGGCTGTGTGCTTAGGATCGTTGTCCTGTTGGAAAGTGAACCCTCACCCCTGTCTGAGGTCCTGAGTGCGCTGGAGCAGGTTTTCATCAAGGATCTCACTGTACTTTGCTCCGTTCATCTTTGCCTCGATCCTGACTCGTCTCTCAGTCCCTGTCGCTGAGAAACATTCCCACTGCATGATTCTGCCACCACCATGCTTCACCGTAGGAATGGTGCTAGGTATTCTCCAGACGTGACGCTTGGCATTCAGGCCAAAGTGTTCAATCTTGTTTTCATCAGACCAGAGAATCTTGTTTCTCATGGTCTGAGAGTCTTTAGGTGCCTTTTGGCAAACTCCAAGCGGACTGTCATGTGCATTTTACTGAGGAGTGGCTTCCATCTGGCCACTCTACCATAAAGGCCTGATGGTGGAGTGCTGCAGAGATGGTTGTCCTCCTTGAAGGTTCTCCCATCTCCAGAGGAACTCTCTAGCTCTATCAGAGTGATTATCGGGTTCTTGGTCACCTCCCTGATCAAGGCCCTTCTCCCCCAATTGCTCAGTTTGGCCAGGCGGCCAGCTCAAGGAAGAGTCTTGGTGGTTCCAAACTTCTTCCACTTAAGAATGATGGAGACCACTGTGTTCTTGGGGACCTTTAATGCTGCAGACATTTTTTGGTACCCTTCCCCAGATTTGTGCCTCAACACAATCCTGTCTCGGAGATCTACCGACAATTCCTTTGACCTCATGGCTTGGTTTGTAAATAAGGTATATCTGTTTTGTCATTATAAGGTATTGTGTGTGGATTGCTGAGGATTTTTTCTATTTAATACATTTTAGAATAAGGCTGTAATGTAACAAAATGTGGAAAAAGTCAAGGGGTCTGAATACTTTTCGGAGGCACTGTATATAACTTTAATGCTTTAGCCTTTAGCCCAAAATCAATGAAGTGGTCAGCTCACAGGAGACCGATTAGGGAGCACCACAGTTCTACTCATCTATCATAGTGGCACGTCCTCTGTGATAGTGAGTGGGAAGTTGGTCTGGATAGGAATTGATTAAAGAAAAACAAAAATGCAATCTGCACTTATGGATTTTTGTATTTAAAATCTGTGCATCAATAAGTCTCTCAGGGATTTGGATCATTGGTTCCATTATACAGGGTTAGTGTTGCTTTTTAAGGCTAGAAAATTACTGAGCAAAGCTGTTTGTTTTTGCACTATATACTGCATAGTTAAAGTCTTTATTTCTGGACACTGGCCTTAGTAATGCAAAATTATGACAAATTTAAGACTAAAGGGAATGTAACATGTGCTTTATTTCTTATAAATGGATATTGTGTTTAATTAAATTATTTGTGAAGCAATATCCAAAACAAGTCAACATTTAGCATATAATGGCGTATAAGAATCCCCCATTACTAGTCATCATCATACATCTTCAATCTATTCCTGCTTGTGATGCTCAAGGTCCATATTCACTTTAACCATTTTATAAAGTTGAGCTTTACTACTTTCAGCACTGTTGTATTTTGTTTAAATAAATTCCAGTTATTTATTAATTCCTGAAAAGGAAACACATTTTCAGTGGGGCAATGGGAATAGGGTATGTTGACAATCAGACACCTATCAAATAAACTGCATAAATTAACTTTTGTCTATGGAAAAAAAACATTACGACACATTTTATTGCTCGTGTGAGTTTTTTATATATATTTTTTTTTTAAATGATTTTTGTGTTTTATGCAGATCATTTGTGGTGTGTTATTGTTTCATTTATCCATTTTATGTTTAAAAAGTCTGAAAATAGTTAATGTAAAATGATCTTGTATCCATTTTGTTTCTTGTGGGTTTGTGTGTAGATTGAGGTGAACTCCTTAGTCCACAAGAGGTCAACGTATTTCACACTATCACTCTGAAGGCAAGACAATGCAGAAAGAATCAGCCATTAGTGCTACTACTGGCAATGAATTATCTGATTTTCCATGGCAAAAGTGACAAGTTAATGCAGTGCACTGTGATGGTATTCAGATAAAACTGCATAATTAGTGTATTGAAGACATACACAGAGGGTATATGGGCAGGTTCTGATTGACAACATGGAATTATTGCCAGGAGAAATGTTTATGTGTCTGACAAAACTATTTAAACTGTGGATAAATGTAGAAAGTGAAAAACAGTAACTTCAGTTACAAACAGTATTCTCGCAGATACATTAAAGTTCTTTTGACATATTTTTGAATATAAGCACTTGTCAGTAAAAACCACACAGGTTATTCCAGCACATCAATACCACTGGGCAAAAACTGGTTGAATCAATGTTGTTTCCATGTCATTTCAACAACAAAAAACAATGTGATGACTTTGAATTAACGTGGAAAACTGATTGGATTTGCAGAAAGTCATCAACGTAAAGGAATTTCGTCTTTATTTCACCCAACTTTTAACCTAAATACAATGACATTGTGACATTTTTTATTGATTTCATGTTGAATTTACATTAGTTGACAACACAATCAAATGTATATCAAAACTATATGTTGAAATGACATTTATGCCCAGTGGGTAGTGTCAGCACTGGCAGTATTTATCAAAACAACCCATGGCTTTATACATATTTTAATGACGTGGCTGCCTTTCAATTAGCATTATTTGATTTGTAAGTTATTTTGACCTGAAGGCTGTACATCTAATTGACTGTAATTTAAAAAAAACTGATTCAGAAGTCACAGCATTTCCTTTGGTGTATATTTATCTGAAGACCGATAAAATGCTATCTACTACGTGTATCTTTCATATGTCCATTTATTTATCTAGATTGTTCCATTGAATCAATCAATCAATTTTATTTTATATAGCCCTTCGTACATCAGCTAATATCTCGAAGTGCTGTACAGACACCCAGCCTAAAACCCCAAACAGCTAGTAATGCAGGTGTAGAAGCATGAATACATCTAGTCACTCACTATCATGTCAAACCACTAGGTTCCAACTGAGGGAACAAGAATGAAGGAACATTATAAAACCAGACAAGCTTTATACAGTGTGCATACAATACAAAATGCCTTACAATCACAGCTGAACATCACATACAGTGAATATGTTCTTCCCTCTAGAGCATCTCCCTACAATTTAGAATAACCAGGATGAAATTGGCTAGAATTATCCCTCTCCCACCCGTCAGCATGGCCTCTGCTCCCCAAATGAAAAGAGTCACAGGGGTGGTGTCTGGGCAGCTCCCCTGAGGATAGGGCCAGTCTGCAGGGCATGACTGAGGCCTCCGTTGTCTGGTCGCTGCCTGGTCCCTATAGCAACAGCCATGGTGGCTGCAGGCTTCAGACTGGGGGCCTCCAAACACATGCACATAATTAATGTGATTATATAGATATGTCAACCCTGTCACCTTCCAGTTCATTAAGCCAGACACTCTCCCAGACCTGTCAGAGGCCAGTAAAGGCCTGCATCTGCCTGGCCTTAAGAGGAAAGCAAGCCCCGGCACATACATTTTATATAGGCCTTATACCAGTAGGGGCAATAGAGGGTTAGGTAGAAAATTCTCAGAAGGAAGTCAAAGTACTCATAATAGCTGTTTTGACATCATTGTAAAATGCTCTGTGATCTGAAAAGCATCAAGGCAAATGCATGACAAGATAAAACAAGTGGGGAAACAACTTTTTCAGAAATTTCACTCAACAATTATAAAAAATCATATCACATAAAAATATGTTGTCAAACAGTAAAAGATTGTTAGTGAAACAAGCATTCAAGATCAGAATCTCAGCCATCCATAACACAAAGTTCCAAGGTGTTATCTGGTCCCATCTAGTTCTGTGCTTGAGCACCATCGATATCCTCCAATGAAACATTCCCACCTCACCAGAACATAAAGGCTCAGATAAGTCAGTCCCTCCCTAAATTGGGCATCTTTGTGGGTTTTGACTGGATCAGGAAGTTAAATAATATCTTCAATAAATCATGTCAGCTCAGACGAACGCTCCACGGGCCTTTCTGGCTGTGTCACATCTGAGGGAAGGTCATGTTCCTTAGAGCTATACAAAAGCAAGCTGATTTTTACCAATATTATTTCACAAAAAGTGATATCCACAAAAATATACCATTTGAGAAATTTGACAAGTTGGCATTACATCTGTGACACGTTGCACTGCATCACATTGCTACAAAGCTATATGATATTACACATACTAAGATCGAAAAATCTAAATATATTTACAAAAAAATATTTGTCTATATCAGATTGTTGAGACAGAATTAGTGCAGGGCAACTATCAATGATTAAGGTCAGAGGTGAATGCCCAATTCAGCAGCTACAAACCATTGTCATGCATGGTCTTTTGTCAAATTATTAAACTTTGAAGGACCCCCATATTTTATTACCCTTATCTCCTACGCGTTATAATAAAGAAAATAAGTCATTGGGAGAAAATAAAATCTGAAATGTACATTTTGCTGGGATAATCAAAACATGTGATTTTGGCATACTAAAACTAAAGATGGAAAAGAATCATAAAATATTCAATTATTGTTTTATTAAGCCACACAACCAAATAAAACACTTGTACACAACTAAAAAGTTAACGCCATGCATTCAGAAGTCTCTTAATTGTAAAAACAGCATCTTCATACAAACCACACACCGTGAAATGATTAGCGAACATTCAATCAAATAAATCACACGTGCCATAAACCATGACCCAAACAGCAGCACGACACCTGCACCTTTCCAACATAATATGACCAGGGGCAAATAAATAAATTAAAAACAAACCATTGACCTTACAATCAGCAACGCATTTCAGACCTAGGTTGAAGTTTTAAGCGAGATTTGTTCTAAACCTACATCTGTGAATTATAGTTTGGCAGCAATAAAAGACAAAGTACCTTGTTCAAACAACTAACAAACTTTGTTGAGACTGAAAGATGGTTGATAACAAGTAAATTTGGCCAAATCCAGTCTGGGCTGGAGTGTTATTCAATGATACAGATAAATGTCTATCACCAGTCTACCATTTTACAGAGAAAAAAACATTTAATGAAAAAAGGAGATCTTATCATCGACTTAAAATCCCTGAGTTTCCAGGCACTTGGAATTCTTCTTTGAATCCCTTCATTAAATAAACACAGTAACTGATCCTCAGTGCTTCGTTTTAAAGGTGGGTATAAATGATTAAGGAGAATGAACAGGCGAGGCCCGAGTTTGATCAATCCATACACAAGTGGTGATGACTGCTAAATAGACTGAACTCCATGGGTTCATGACAATCGGTACGGTATATAGCAGAAAATATAACGAAAATTTTAAAAAAGCATCAAGAGCTTCTGAATCTGTCTAATAGCAAACTAGGCTGTAGTGTAGTGGTACCTTTTTCCTAATAGTAAAGTCTCATTTGCAGCATTTAACAATATTGTGTGATGAAAAATTAAGAAGGTTAACACTGGGCTTAAGAGAAATGTGTTAAGTAGCAAGGGACAGAGTTCAGTCCCCATTATACTGCATCTCCATCATAGTCCCCAGGCAGTCACAGGCAACATCATCTGTGTCCCACAGGACAACAAAGTAGTAGTGTGTCAGAAGAAACCCTCACATGTCCTTAGTTACAGTAAGACAAGAGCACCCATCCTGTCCTTCTGTTGTGTTAAAGAGGTTTACCTGCCTACATCACACTGGGCTTGTGTTAGCTAGGTATTGTGGGTAGTGTAGTTCTGTGTATTCTTCCTCAGTTCTGCATGAGGTACTGGTGGAAGTAGATGCCAAACAGGCTGCTGATGACCTGGCAGGCGGCCACCCACCAGGTAAGGAAGGCAAAGAGGCCTCTGAAGAAGAGGGGGGTGAGGACGGAGCGCAGGGCTGAGAAGCCCTCTGTCAGACGAGCCACCGTGGCCTGGATGTCCTCCTCCATGTACTCCACCCCATCCTCGTCCTCCTCCAGCCCTGGCAGGACGGGAGTGACCGTGGGCATTACCAGGGCAGGAGTCACCCCCGGAGCCTGTTCCGCACCACTCCACGAGAAGTCACCTGACATACAGAACAAAAACACAGCAGGATCGAAAGCCGTTACCACATGAGACATTCTAAATGAACAACTTATAGACTACATATACAGGTAACTGCCAAAATATAGGAAACACCAACATAAAGTGTCTTAATAAGGTGTTGGGCCACCATGAGGCAGAACAGCTTCAATGCACCTTGACATAGATTCTATAAGTGTCTGGAACTCTTGGAGGGATGCGGCATCATTCTTCCATGAGAAAGTCCATAATTTGGTGTTTTGTTGATAGTGGTGGAAAACTACGTGTCAGGCACCGCTCTAGAATCTACTTGATTCCATGTGTTATTTCATAGTTTTGATGTCTTCACTACTATTCTACAATGTAGAAAATAGTAAAAATAAAGAAAAACCCTTGAATGAGTAGGTGTTCTAAAACTTTTGACCAGTAGCGTATACTGTGAGGGAACAAACTCCCTCACGACGCCAGGTCAGCGGAGTCAATCACCACCTTCCGGAGACACCTGAAACCCCACCTCTTTAAGGAATACCTGGGATAGGATAAAGTAATCCTTCTAACCCCCCCCCCTCCCCCTTAAAAGAGTTAGATGCACTATTGTAAAGTGGTTGTTCCACTGGATATCATAAGGTGAATGCACCAATTTGTAAGTTGCTCTGGATAAGAGCGTCTGCTAAATGACTTAAATGTAAATGTACTAATCGTACTATATACACACACACCTCTTCAGAACGTACTGTTTAGTCAAAATGAACACAGTAACCAAGAAATATCAACAAAATAGGCTCACCAATCCTGAGAATGTATCATCTAACGCACAATTGCGTTGATTCCCGCCATTTGTTCATTTGGGTACAGCGGGTCCCTTTTTCTCTCTATCAACGGATTATCAAACAAGCGTGAGTCTGGAAAGAGGATTCTCTTCCTCAAAAGTGTACAGCAAAGTCTACTAAATGAAAAGCCGAAATGAGTATAACAATGTCATTTAAAGCATACTAGATTTTCTAAATGTGACATTCTATAAAAATAAAAAAACATACCCCATGCTCCTTTGAGATCCCTCTTTCAGTCACTGAGAGCTCTTCTAGCCATGGTAGCCCAAATAATGGGCAACTGGGCATTTTTATACATGAACCTAAGCATGATGGGATATTAATTGCTTTACTAACTCAGGAATCACACCTGTGTGGAAGCACCTGCTTTCAATATACTTTGCATCCCTCATTTACACACGTGTTTCCTTTATTTTGGCAGTTACCTGTAACATCAGGCATTATTAAGGTGAAGCTGTTGGTAAATTATCATGACTCCCCATTTTTAAATTGTAGAATGCAGATTCTCAGCAGTCACTGAAGGCCTCACTGAGATTAGAGTTGTTGCTTATGTTGTTAGGTGCTGTACATGTCTTACCCAGGACCTTCAGAGCCAGGGTAGAGAAGAGGAGGAGTAGAACAGGGATCACGTACTGCAGGGTGACTATGGTCAGGTAGCAGAACACACGGGTCACCTGGAAGGACAACAAAGACTCATGGATACAGGTTTCCTCTGTCAATTAAGGTTGGGCGGTACCCATATTTTCAAACCGTTTCTGTACCACACCAGGGTATACGGTATTACCGGAAGTGCACACAAGGGGCGCTATTTCTAAAACGATTTAGGCAACAGGGATCTTGAGCCAACAGAGATTGTATGTCTCTGCTGTAAGCAAGAAGCTTGATCTTGACATCTAGCCACTTAGCTAGAAAGTTAGCAAAGCAAATGCATAGCTGGAGCACTGAGCTGGAGATAATTTGACACCTTAGATTTCTTATAGTTATACTTACCTTATAGTTTAAGCAGCGGCGTAGCACGCCCCAGCCCAACCCCTCCACCCAAAAAAAGTGTATGTATGCATGCATAACTTTTTTTTAAACAGTATTGAAAATGATATTGTCGGTATTTCGAAAAAACAAAATGGCTGGTTTAGAGGTTTAGGCATCTTACCTTCCTCTGGATGTCGATAGCAGCGATGCGTCCTGCCTCCTTCTTCATCTGGTCCACCCACTTCTGGGACAGGTTGAGGTAGGCCTGCATGTGGTAGCGGGTCAGGGCCAGCCTCAGGCAGCACAGCACCACCACCGCCCACAGACGAACACTGTCAAACATTGCGCTTGACATACTGGGATAACACACAGAGACGTCAACACTAGGAGTTGAGCTGTTGCGGTGACTGCAATACCGCCACACTGGCAGTCATGACCGCAGTCAAATTCCACATGACCATTGGGTCACATTAATCTCCTCTTATGCATTCTGGACATATGTTGTTAGTACCCAACTGCTAATGGCCGTGTACTCTGATCTCTATAGTCCCTCTAACCACTGACATCAATACAAATTGGATCTCAAATCATATCAAACACTTATCAAAACAGTTTTTAAAACCCACCTCACTGATCGATCAATTTGAAGAAAGAAATTCATTAACAGGTTGAAACTGAGTCGAAAACATGGTCATTGTGAATGTTGTTTCGAAGCCAAACAATGAAGTGGACAGTGCTTTCTAAGGTGATGATCAATTCAAAACACCCATACACATATTAGACCTTATGGATACATATAGGCTTATGAGCCCAAGCCCGAAGAACCCCTGAATGAAAATGATTTTTCCTTATACAATACATAGCTAATAGCCTACCGCTTACTACACATGGCAGAATTCTTTATTTTTATATATATATATATATATATATATACATATTTAAGATTTCTTTGGTATATAATTGGTCTAGCCTATACTCCAAAATTAAACACATTATACTAGTCACCTTTGAGTGTGGACTGTATAATTATGGATACTGGATGGACCGGTTACCTTATGCTATCCATGAGTCTTGGAAAGAACATATAGGCCTAGGCAATACTGTTGGTTCATTGATTGTGCAAGGCAGCTTACAGTTAGCCTAAAATTTGTGAATTTGTATTTGTTATATTTTCATAATGAATAGGCTGACACTTCCTTTAGCTTACACAATCTCACCACTGTGCTATTCCATCTCCTCGCTCTCCCCTTAATTCCTTTCGAGAGCACAGAGATCGGGGCTGTCAGTTTAATTAAATATGTTTCATTGTAAAAACATTTTACTACCTATATTCCTTAACAGATTTAACTTGCCTTATCAAATTAAGCACTAGAGACCTGCAAGAACATGGTTGGAGAGCCCATGGCATACAAAGTGTGGGCGCAATATCATCTGTCACGCTGCAAGAGGCTCCACTGGGATTCTCTGCCTCTAACCCTATTACAGGGGCTGAGTCACTGGCTTACTGGTGCTCTTCCATGCCGTCCCTAGGAGGGGTGCGTCACTTGAGTGGGTTGAGTCACTGACATGATCTTCCTGTCTGGGTTGGCGCCCCCCCTTGGGTTGTGCCGTGGCGGAGATCTTTGTGGGCTATACTCTGCCTTGTCTCAGGATGGTAAGTTGGTGGTTGAAGATATCCCTCTAGTGGTGTGGGGGCTGTGCTTTGGCAAAGTGGGTGGGGTTATATCCTKCCTGTTTGGCCCTGTCCGGGGGTATCATCGGATGGGGCCACAGTGTCTCCTGACCCCTCCTGTCTCAGCCTCCAGTATTTATGCTGCAGTAGTTTATGTGTCGGGGGGCTAGGGTCAGTYTGTTATATCTGGAGTAYTTCTCCTGTCTTATCCGGTGTCCTGTGTGAATTTAAGTATGCTCTCTCTAATTCTCTTTCTCTCTCTCTATCGGAGGACCTGAGCCCTAGGACCATGCCTCAGGACTACCTGGCATGATGACTCCTCGCTGTCCCCAGTCCACCTGGCCATGCTGCTGCTCCAGTTTCAAGTGTTCTGCCTGCGGCTATGGAACCCTGACCTGTTCACCGGACGTGCTACCTGTCCCAGACCTCCTGTTTTCAACTCTCTAGAGACAGCAGGAGCGGTAGAGATACTCTTAATGATCGGCTATGAAAAGCCAACTGACATTTACTCCTGAGGTGCTGACTTGCTGCACCCTCGACAACTACTGTGATTATTATTATTATTTGACCATGCTGGTCATTTATGAACATTTGAACATCTTGGCCATGTTCTGTTATAATCTCCACCCGGCACAGCCAGAAGAGGACTGGCCACCCCTCATAGCCTGATTCCTCTAGGTTTCTTCCTAGGTTTCGGCCTTTCTAGGGAGTTTTTCCTAGCCACCGTGCTTCTATACCTGCATTGCTTGCTGTTTGGGGTTTTAGGCTGGGTTTCTGTACAGCACTTTGAGATATCAGCTGATGTAAGAAGGGCTATATAAATACATTTGATTTGCATGCTCCTCAAACAGTGGCTGTTGCTTGGAGTGAAATAAGTGTTATAAGCTCAGACATCTCTATATGCAATCCTGTGTGAAAGCAGAGCTTTGATGGTTGCCACTAAAAAGACGATCCAAGCTGCTAATATATTTATTTCTCAGCTGCTTATATTAAGCACATGCGCTGCTATAAAACCAGAGAAGTCTACCTGGCATGGTTACAAAACGAACCGTGGGAAAGCGGCCTTCATTCGCTATATGAGTGCATACGGAGATGTCTTTTCCCCCCTGCCCATTTGATAATGGGCCATTATAAATCGAAACAAATGACATTAGTTAATTGAGAATAGTTCGATGTTTAAAGTTTAATGAGAGAACAGCATGTGCAGCCTGAGGCAAAGAACAGAGTGCAAGCTTTTTTTGATACTTTCTCAAATCAGCAATAGTCTATAGTTGCATCATGCAGCCCATAAATGTTAGACATTCTAAAGGTTTGTATCATTCAAAACTAGATTAACTCTAAAATCAAAGTATAGGACCTTTCAAATTATCACTTGTACACTCCATATGTGCACTCAGCTCCGGGATGGGAAAAATATCCTTTCTATTATATAATTTTTTACTATAAAATCATATAATATAAAATGGCACAGGACTAAAAAGCATATCTTGTCTGCTAAATTAACTATCCTAGAACCTATGCATGGACAGAAAACATACAGTAGGCCCACTCATAATCGGTTCTTCTGAAATACTGTACATTTTCTTAATATGTTTCTTTAGACCTACCTAAAATAAATAATGGAGTTATTGAGATGGTGTATATTAAATGGATTTGTTAAACTTCTTTAAAATGTACTGAAATGTTCCAAAGGCTAGCATCAGCGGCTTGTATGTGTGGAGACGCTAAACGTGCTGATGTTAATTACCGTGAGACCAGCAGTCAATTACATGACAATAACCAGCTGACTAAGTTTCATGACCGCCACAGCCCTAACAAGGAATGAGCACAAGGGTGCCAAAAAGTCATAATTGTAATATTTCATCATTGAAGTATAGGAAATCAGGGGATGCACAAGAGTGGAATACAGCAAGTATATACATACACTACATGACCAAAAATATGTGAACACCTGCTCGTCAAACATCTCATTCCACAATCATGGGCATTAACATGGAGTTGGTCCCCCTTTGCGGCAATAACAGCCTCCACTCTTCTGGGAAGGCTTTCCACTAGATGTTAGAACATTGCTGCGGGGACTGGCTTCCATTCAGCCACAAGATCATTAGTGAGGTCGGGCACTGATGTTGGGCGATTAGGCCTGGCTTGTAGTCGGCATTCCAATTCATTCCAAAGGTGTTCGATGGGGTTAAGGTCAGGGCTTTGTGCAGACCAGTCAAGTTCTTCCACACCGATCGACAAAGCATTTCTGTACGGACATTGCTTTATGCATGGGGACATTGTAATGCTGAAACAGGAAAGGAACTTCCCGAACTGTTGCCACAAAGTTGAAAGCACAGAATCGTCTAGAATGTCATTGTATGCTACAGCGATATGATTTCCGTTCACTGGAACTAAGGCGCGTAGCCCGAACTATGAAAAACAGCCCCAGACATTACAGTTGGCAGTTTCCACTGCTCCAGAGTCCAATGGCGGCAAGCTTTACACTACTCCTGCTGATGCTTGCCATTACGCATGGTGATCTTAGGTTTGTGTGCAGCTGCTCAGCCATGGAAACCCATTTCATAAAGCTCCAGACAAACAGTTATTGTGCTGACGTTGCTTCCAGAGGCAATTTGGAACTTGGTAGCGAGTGTTGCAACCGAGGACAGACAATTAAGCGCTTCAGCACTCGCTAGTCCTGTTCCGTGAGCTTGTGTGGCCTACGACTTCGCGGCTGAGCTGTTGTTGCTCATAGACGTTTCCACTTCACAATAAAAGAACGTACAGTTGACCGAACTGACTTGTTGGACGAATGGCATTCTTTGGCGGTGCCACGTTAAAAGTCACTGAGCTCTTCAGTAAGGCCATTCTACTGCTAATGTTTAGCTATGGATATTGCATGCTTTGTATTCGATTTTATACACGTCAGCAACGGGTGTGACTGAAACAGCCGAATCCACTAATTTGAAGGGGTGTCCACACACTTTTGTACATATAGAGTACCAAGACACACACTTACAGCGTGACTGAGGTCTTCCCCATTGGAGCGTTCCCCAGGAAGTCCCTAGCGATGGGTTTGATCCACAACACGATCACCACCACTGGAGCCAGAAAACTAATGTGCAACAGAATCCTACAGGGAGCAGAAAACAACACCCGAACAGGAAGACATTACTAGCGGAGCCAAGTGGTTATTTGGTTTCACAGCTAAATCTGTGTTAGTGTTCTTACTGGATGAATGGGCGGTCTGAGTTCATCTGAACTGCGTCCAGGTGGGTCTGGGCTAGGCGGAGGCCAGGGAAGGCCAGCAAAGCACCAATAAAAGCACAGATGGCAGCCAGACCCAACTTCACAGTCAGCTTGGTCACCGGGACTCTGATGGGAGCCCAAATATAATAAACATTAGAGAGAACATTTGCCGACACACAGATCACTAAAAGCATATCATCAGTCCATGAATGACTGGCTACTATTCTATGGACCCAAGTTGTGATTTACATATTTATTTTAAATAAATTTAAACTGTCCAATGAAGAGATACTTACGACCACTCAGCAAAGCCTTGCTGTTTTGCGAAAACCTCAAGGTTGTTAAAAAGACTGTTAAAACCTGAAATACAAAAGCATAAAAATGATCAAATTAACTAAACAAGTCACTGTTAAGTGAGATATATATATTATTTATTACAAACACACTGTACAGAACATTAGGAACACCTGTATGGGATCAATATCATGCCAAATGTATTGTGAACACACAGCATGCATTTTGTATTTGTGTATCATGATCTGTACAAATAAGTACCAACGCACAAATGTAAATCACTATCCAAAAACAAACACCTTTTGAATTGTATATCGATATATGGGATTAGAATTTTTTTTAGAACAGCAGATATGCAGGTCATTTCCAAGAACCTTAAGGAAATGACTGCCATAAAGATTTGCACATAGAGATATGCGCAAACATGACAGATACGGCAAACCTGCAACTCCATATTTGGAAGAGCTTAGGTCACCTGAATTTTGTCAGGGATTTGACAAGAAAAATACAAAAAGTTATCAAACTTAGAAAGCGATTTGTAGTCGTAGGGGGAAAAAGTGTTTGTATCCGTAGGAAGCGATTTCTATAAAATCGCTGGCAGCCTCTCGTTCGGCCATGTTGATGCCTGCCTTTCAAGGCTGCAGAAATTATAGTATGGTAACCATAATGTTAACCATATGTGTAACCATAGTATGTCCAATGTAAAGAATCGAAACCCTAGATTACTCTATATTTGCAACACTATTACGGTGTACACCCGTTCGTAAAGCTCACCGCAAAAGTAGTCAATGCCTTATTTGGGCGATGAACGGGTATACACAATACATTTGGCATATTACTGATCCCATACACCTGCTCTTTCCATGACAGATTCACCTGGTCAGTCTATGATCCCTTATTGATGCCACAATTCCACTTCAAATCAGAGTAGACGAAGGGGAGGAGACAGGTTAAAGAATACATTTTAAGCCTTGAGACATGGATTGTGTACAGTTGAAGTCAGAAGTTTACATATACCTCAGCCAAATACATTTAATCTCAGGTTTTTCACAATTCCTGACATTTAATCCGAGTAAAAATTTGTCTTAGGTCAGTTAGAATCACCACTTTATTTTAGAGAGAATGATTTAGTTCAGCTTTTACTTCTTTCATCACATTCCCAGTGGGTCAGAAGTCTACATACACTCAATTAGTATTTGGTGGCATTGCCTTTAAATTGTTTCACTTGAGTCAAACATTTTAGGTAGACTTCAACAAGTTCCCCACAATAAATTGGGTGAATTTTGGCCCATTCCTCCTGACAGAGCTGGTGTAACTGCGTCAGGTTTGTAGGCCTCCTTGCTCGCACACGCTTTTTCAGTTCTACCGACAAATTTTCTATAGGATTGAGGTCAGGGCTTTGTGATGGCCACTCCAATTCCTTGAATTTGTTCTCCTTAAGCCATTTTGACACAACTTTGGAAGTATGCTTGGGGTCATTGTCCATTTGAAAGACCCATTTGCAAACAAGCTTTAACTTACTGACTGATGTCTTGAGATGTTGCTTCAACATATCCACATAATTTTCCTCCCTCGTGATGCCATCTATTTTGTGAAGTGCACCAGTCCCTCCTGCAGCAAAGCACCCACACAACATGATGCTGCCACCCCCATGCTTCACGTTTGGGATGGTGTTCTTCGGCTTGCAAGCCTCCCCCTTTTTCCTCCAAACATAACGATGGTCATTGTGGCCAAACAGTTCTATTTTTCTTTCATCAGACCAGAGGACATTTCTCCAAAAAGTACGATCTTTGTCCCCATGTGCAGTTGCAAACCGTAGTCTAGCTTTTTTTAATGGCGGTTTTGGAGCAATGGCTTCTTCTTTGCTGAGTGGCCTTTCAGGTTGTTGATATAGGACTCGTTTTACTGTGGATATAGATAAATACTTTGTACCCGTTTCCTCCAGCATATTCAAGAAGTCCTTTGCTGTTGTTCTGGGATTGATTTGCACTTTTCACACCAAAGTACATTCATCTCTAGGAGACAGAACGCGTCTCCTTCCTGAGCGGTATGACAGCTGCGTGGTCCCATGGTGTTTATACTTGCGTACTATTGTTTGTACAGATGAACATGGTACCTTCAGGCGTTTGGAAATTGCTCCCAATGATGAACCAGACTTGTGGAGGTCTAAAATAAATTCTGAGGTCTTGGCTGATTTCTTTTGATTTTCCCATGATGTCAAGCACTGAGTTTGAAGGTAGGCATTGAAATACATCCACAGGTACACCTCCAATTGACTCAAATGATGTCAATTAGCCTATCAGATGCTTCTAAAGCCATGACATCATTTTCTGGAATTGTCCAAGCTGTTTAAAGGCACAGTCAACTTTGTGTATGTAAACTTCTGACCCACTGGAATTGTGATACAGTGAATTATATGTGAAATAATCTTTCTGTAAACAATTGTTGGAAAAATGACTTGTGTCATGCACAAAGTAGATGTCCTAACCGACTTGCCAAAACTATAGTCTGTTAACAAGAAATGTGTGGAGTGGTTGAAAAACGAGTTTTAATGACTCCAACCTAAGTGTATGTAAACTTCCGACTTCAACGGTACGTGTGCCATTCAGAGGGTGAATGGGCAAGACAAGATTTAAGTGCCTTTGAACCGGGTATGGTAGTAGGTGCGCCAGTTTGAGTGTGTCAAGAACGGCAACGATGCTGGGTTTTTCACACTCAACAGTTTCCTGTGTATCAAGAATGGTCCACCACCCAAAGGACATCCAGCCAACTTGACAACTGTGGGAAGCATTGGAGTCAACATGGGCCAACATCCCTGTGGAACGCTTGACACCTTGTAGAGTTCATGCCCTGACGAATTGAGGCTGTTTTGAGGGGGAAAGGGGGGTGTAACTCAATATTATGAAAGTGTTTCATGTTTTGTACACACAGTGTACATCCCCATGGGACTACTGTAGTAGGGGTTAGTGTAGTGGACATACCAGGCTCCAGGCCAAACTCCAGGTAGTCTTCTCTGACCACTAGCACCAACATGGCCACCAGCAGAGATAGGAAACCAAAGGCCAAGCACACCGAACGCTCACCCCCCTCGTCAGACCGGAAATAGTGGCCCATCAGGGAGTGGAGGGTTTTCCTGTGAGAGAGGGTTAAGGGCAACACAGGGACAATCGGGCAGTCCCTCAACAAACAACTCCAATCAAGGAGGAGCACAACAGGTGCATCTGAGTGTTTTTTTGGCAACAGTGCATGTTTGGGTGTTTCATACTGTTTTTGAATGGGCGTCAAGCTTATATTATCAAATTCATGAAAACGTAGTCACTTAAGATATATGTAAAATTATATTTGTGGATTAATTTCTACCTGATGCCTTTCATGAAGGTTTGACAGAATTTAGATTTTTTTCCCATAATCGAAAACCTTCACGAAAGGCATTAGGTTGAAGCAAATTAATTCAAAAATACAAATATCATTTTACATACTGTATGTTAAAATGACCACGTTTTCATGATTTTGATTATAAGCTTGAAGCCCATTCAAAAACAGTATGGGACTTGCAACAGGAAGTAGGCGGGACTTTCATAGGGTTATTGATGTATACAAGGGGCCCACTTTGTAGAAATTGACACTAACAGTTTTTACATGGTGATAACATTGACAAGTACAGTGAGTACAACTTCAGTCTTCTTAGGAATAAGTTCAATTCCATTTTCAAGTTAAAATTGTAATACAACTATGGGATCTCAGAGAAGGTGAACTGAAGGATACAGGCAGCAGAGAACAGTCAGCACACACCAGAAGGCCCCAATGTGGACCTCCATGGCAGGGTCAACTACACAGAAGTAGCCCTCGGTGAAAAGGTAGATGCCCATCGCATACACTGCAAAGTCAATCAACCACTGGTACTCCAGGAAGAATCGCAGTACTGAGAATGGGAAAGGAGAGACAAAGCTAAAATATTGTAAGGAAAAGATAAGGCCTAAATGCAAGGGCTTGGAGGGCATTGCAGTGCATACCACTGCTGGCTTGCTTCTGAAGTTAAGCAGGGTTGGTCCTGGTCAGTCCCTGGATGGGAGACCAGGTGCTGCTGGAAGTGGTGTTGAGGCCAGTAGGAGGCACTCTTTCCTCTGGTCTAAACAAAGATCCCAATGCCCCAGGGCAGTGATTGGGGACACTGCTCTGTGTAGGGTGCTGTCTTTCGGATGGGACGTTAAACGGGTGTCCTGACTTCTCTGTCATTAAAGATCCCATGGCACTTATCGTAAGAGTAGGGGTGTTAACCCCGGTGTCCTGGCTAAATTCCCAATCTGGCCCTCAACCATCACGGTCACCTAATAATCCCCAGTTTACAATTGGCTCTTTCATCCCCCTCCTCTCCCCTGTAACTATTCCCCAGGTCGTTGCTGCAAATGAGAACGTGTTCTCAGTCAACTTACCTGGTAAAATAACGGTAAAATAAAATAAATAAAATAAAAATTTCAGTCAGCAGTAGTGGTCATGCTTTTGTTTTATTTACCAAGGGCATCAAGGAGGCCAATTGGAGCTTTTTCCAAGTTCAGGTCGATGTCCTTCGGCACTGTGAGAGGCTTGCTGTCCCCATTCTGTCTCCTACAAAGAAGAAGTCAGCAAACCTTCTCTGTAACAGCACAGTCTACTATCATAACAGTGATACAAAAGAAAAGACACCAGTTGTACTGTATCATCATGCCCCCTCAGCTCACACCTGTCTCTCCTGCTGGGCTTGCTGGGCATCTGTTTGCCTGCCAGGGCACACAGCTCGCCTTCAGAGGGGTGTTTGAACCGGAATAGACTGAAAGGATCAAGTTATATTTGTTTTAAACATATATACACATTGCAAGTAGTTGGCTAGTAGTATGACTGTTGTTTAACTCAAATCTTTTCACTATGATTAGGCAGTTTCTCCTGCCCTCATGATCTGACAAGGAATAACTCCAAACCCTAACCACTATCAGGATGTCTCTACACCCAACCTCCAAATCCACTTCTGCATGACATTTGTGTACATTACTTTACCTGCCATTGCATAGAAGCCAGCGAGCAAAAGAACAGTGTGGAGTCATTCTCTGCATGATGCTAGCAACCAGCAAGCTGACCACCAGCTGCACTCCAATTAGCGCCTGTTCAGACAGACAGACACACACCTGGTTAATCAAAGTAGCTACAGTACAAAAAGGGGTCAACCCAACGTTTGTAGACAACCAACATGGAGTTTCCTGAGAATTGTTTCAACCGACACAACTGCTGCGTGTCTCAAAGGTGTCGCTACTACACGTGTCGAGAGTGGGGGGGTGCCCTCCTACAACTGTCAGCCATTCAACTTTTCAAGGAAGGAACCAAGTCCTCTTAAGCCAAGGAAAGAAATCACCCAAGATAGCCATGACATGGGGGGGAAGTGCTGGCTGTGAAGGTTACCATCCATGCTAGCAGCCCAAGTAACCTAGCTAACGGTGTGCAACGTGTCCATGGCTAATAGAATGCAAGGGCAATTTATGCTAACTTCAAACTGACATATAGCCAGCTCTCAATTTGAAGAGAACCTGAAGCAGTAACTGTGACAAGTAACGACATTTTACCGGTAGCTGACATTTCTAAGCTAGCTACCTAGCTATTTTGTAGCCAAAATGTACCTGCGGTAGAGGCTAAACGCTATAACTACAGGCATTTGAATTAGCTAGCGAAGCTCTACATACTGGTTGCAAGTGGACAGATAAAACATCTAGCTACTCACCATCTCTTCAACGAACTGAAGTCAATTTTCGTAGTGTTAGCGACACACGCGTGTAGTTTAAGTGTCTTGACAGCTGATCAAAGATGGCAGATAAATTAAGACTGTTCACTCTGTCCGTTTACCATTGAACATCAATTGTAAGTTCAGGTCTACTTAACTGACACCAATGCAATAGCAGATGGGTCTGGTCTTCTTAATTCATTGACTTTCATTTAACTAGGGGGGGGAAACGCTTCCTTTTCCGTCTCTGAGCTGATGACATTATGCTACTGTAGGCAGGCCTGGATTTGGGTTCCACAAACCACAGAAAACAAGCGGTTTCATTGGCTCGAATAGATGTCTGTTCACGATTTCTTGGGATCCCGTTACAAACTATGCCAAAAGTGGTGGAAGACGCCTAGTAAAAATATACCTTAATCGCAATAATGTATTTTCTAATGTAGAAAATAAATAGTTGCACCTGCTTAGCAATAAAATCATACTTTTATAGATACTGTATCATAAAGCTAAGTACACGTAGACGACTTTCACAGTTGTCCAAACCAATCACACTGTAACTGGGCTTATTATTGTGGGAGTTGTAGTTTCTTATACAAAGTGACAAGACGCTTAGTCTGTTCGCTATATTTTGTCGTTTTAGCAAAGATAATTTACAAACTTTGGTTTTAAGGTGACCGGAACCAAAGTGTGTGTCAGTGTTTCTCAGTGGATCCTAATTAGGGATGAACATTAAAAATGTATAAATACACATAGTACGACTTTATCTAGAAAGCGCAACACTTTTGTCAAAATTGAACATATGCAGCAGGTTATGAAAATGAACGTATCAAGTTAGGTGAATGAGATTAAAGTTAAGAAAAGGGTTAGCTAAAATGCAAGAAGAAAAAAATCTACTTTTGACATCAATTTGACCGAAGCTGTAACGCTTCTAGACATGACCAGCTAGTACCCATACTAAACCATATTTGCTAGTACTGCAGGTGAGTCTTATGAACACTGAACAAAAATATAAACGCAACATGTAAATTGTGTCCCATGTTTTATGAGCTGAAATAAACGATCCCAGAAATGTTTCATAAGCACCAAAAGTGTATTTCTCTCAAATTGTATGCACACATTTGTTTACATCCCTGTTAGTGAGCATTTATCCTTTGTCAAGATAATCCATCCACCTGACAGGTGTGGCATATCAAGAAGCTGATTAAACAACATGCTCATTACACAGGTTCACCTTGTGCTGGGGACAATAAATGGCCACTCTAAAATGTGCTGTTTTGTCACACAACACAATGCCACATATGTCTCAAGTTTTGAGGTAGCATGCAATCGGCATGTTGACTGCAGGAATGTCCACCAGAGCTATTGCCAGGTAATTGAATGTTCATTTCTCTAGCATAAGCCACCTCCAATGTCATTTTAGCTAATTTGGCGATACGTTCAACTGGCCTCACAACCGCAGACCACGTGTAACCACGCCAGCCGAGGAACTTCACATCTGGCTTCTTCACCTGCGGGATCGTCTGAAACCAGCCACCCGGACAGCTGATGAAACTGGAGAGTATTTCTGTCTGTAATAAAGCCCTTTTGTGGGGAGAAACTCATTCTGATTGACTGGGCCTGGCTCCCAAGTGGGTGGGCCTATGCCCTCCCAGGCCCACCCATGGCTGTGCATCTTCCCAGTCATGTGAAATGCATAGATTAGGGCCTAATGAATTTATTTAAATTGACTGATTTACTTATATGAATTGTAACTCAGTAAAATCGTTGAAATTATTGCATGTTGAGTTTATGTAATAAAACGTCTCATTAAAGTTTGGCTACATTTTCAGGTGGCTCCCTTATGTCAGCATCGGTTTGGACATGATGGGCTGTATGCATAGGCCACTCTAAAGGCCACTCTAAAATGTGCTGTCTTGTCACACAACACAATGCCACAGATGTCTACATTTTTGAGGGAGTGTGCAGTTGGCATGCTGACTGCAGGAATGTCCACCAGAGCTGTTGCCAGAGATTGGAATGTTTAATTTCTCTACCATAAGCCACCTCCAAATTCGTTTTAGAGAATTTGTCCTTACGTCCAATCGGCCTCACAACCGCAGACCACGTGTATGGTGTCGTGTGGGCAAGCGGTTTGCTGACGTCAATGTTATGAACAGAGTGCCCCATGGTGGCGGTGGAGTTATGGTATAGGCAGGCGTAACCTACAGACAAGGAACACTATTGCATTATCGATGGCCATTTGAATGCACAGAGTTACTGTGACGAGATCCTGAGGCCCATTGTAGTGCCATTCATCCACCACCATCAACTCATGTTTCAGCATGATAATGCATGGCCCCATGTCACAAGGATCTGTACACAATTTCTGGATGCTGAAAATGTCCCAGTTCCTCCATGGCCTGCTAACTGCCTTAATTTTGCTGAACCCCAGGAAGAGTAGCTGCTGCTTTGGCAGCAGCTAATGGGGATCCATAAGAAATACAAATACTCAATAGACATGTCACCCGTTGAGCATGTTTGGGATGCTCTGGACTGACGTGTACGACAGCATGTTCCAGTTCCCGCCAAAATCCAACAACTTCGCACAGCCATTGAAGAGAAGAGGGACAACATCAGCCTGATCAACTCTATACGAAGGTGATGTGTAACGCTGCATGAGGCAAATGGTGGTCATACCAGAAACTGACTGGTTTTCCAATCCACATCCCAACCTTTTTTGTAAGGTATCTGTGACCAACAGATGCATATCTGTATTCCCAGTCATGTAAAATCAATAGATTAGGGCCAAACTAATTAATTTCAATAGACTGATTTCCTTGTATGAACTGTAATCTTTGCATTTTACATTTATATTTTTGTTCAGTATACTTAAGGGTTATTTGTGTGTTTATGGATGTGTTGTTGCTGTGCTAGTAATTTGTTTGAAAGCCATTTGAGGACCCCCAATGTTTGCGGTGTGGTCATTTCTACTCAAAGGTATGTGTTTGTTTATTCAAGTGTGACATTTAAAGTGTTAAGTTATGCCACAGTAATGATGTATTTTATTTAAAGTTTATTTACATGAGTTTGGAGAGTGTCTGAAGGGAGTAATAAGTGTTTCGACTCAAACTCTTTCTTTCTTCAGAGCTTTTGTCACTGTTTTTGGTCCTACACATACAGTTGAAGTCAGAGGTTTACATACACCTCAGCCAAATAAATTTAAACTCAGGTTTTTCACAATTCCTGACATTTAATCCAAGTAAGAATTCCCTGTCTTAGGTCAGTTAGGATCATCACTTTATTTTAAGAATGTGAAATGTCAGACTAATTGTCACGGCCGTCAAAAGGAGGAGACCAAGGCGCAGCGTGGTATGCGTACATTCTTCTTTATTACAAGAATGAACACTCAACAAAACGAACCATGAAGCTATACAAATGAGTGCTGACAGGCAACTACACATAGACAAGAACCCACAAATACCCAAGGGAAATGGCTACCTAAATATGGTCCCCAATCAGAGACAACGATAAACAGCTGCCTCTGATTGGGAACCATAATCAGGCCACCATAGACTTACAAATACCTAGACCTACTAAAACCCCTAGACTTACAAAAGCCCTAGACAATACAAAACTAGCATACCCACCCTAGTCACACTCTGACCTAACCAAAATAATAAAGAAAACATAGATAACTAAGGTCAGGGCGTGACAATAATAGTAGAGAGAAGGATTTATTTCAGCTTTAATTTCTTTCATCACATTCCCAGTGGGTCAGAAGTTTACATACACTCAATTAGTAATTTGGTAGCCATTGACTTTAAATTGTTTAAACTGGGTAAAACGTTTCAGGTAGCCTTCCACAAGCTTCCACAAGAAGTTGGGTGAATTGGGTGTAACTGAGTTAGGTTCGTAGTCTACTTGCTCGCACACTCTTTTTCCAGTTCCTGCCCACATATTTTCTATAGGAATTGAGGTCAGGGCTTTGTGATGGCCACTCCAATACCTTGACTTGGTTGTCCTTAAGCCATTTTGCCAAACTTTGGAAGTAAGCTTTGGGTTCATTGTCCATTTGGAAGACCGATTTGCGACCAAGCTTTAACTTCCTGACTGAATGTCTTGAGATAGTTTGCTTCAATATATCAACATAATTTTCCTCCCTATTGATGCCATCTATTTTGTGAAGTGCACCAATCTGCCCTGCAGCAAAGCACCCCCACAACATGATGCTGTCACCCTGTGCTTCACGGTTGGGATGGTGTTTCTTCGGCTTGCAAGCCTCCCTTTGTCCTCCATAACAATGGTTTATTAATGGCCAAACAGTTATGTTTTTGTTTCAATCAGAACAGAGAGACATTTTCTGCAAAAGTACAATCTTTGTCCCCAAGTGCAGTTTGAAAACGCCGTAGTCTGGCTTTTTTTATGCCGGTTTTTTGGAGAAGTGGCTTCTTCCTTGCTGAGCGGCCTTTCAGGTTGTTGATATAGGCTGCGTTTTACTGTGATATGGATACTTTGTACGTGTTTCCTCCAGCCATTTTCACAAGGTCCTTTGCTGTTGTTCTGGGATTGATTTGCACTTTTCGCACCAAAGTACGTTCATCTCTAGGCAGCAGAACACGTTCTCCTCCTGAGCGAGTATGATGACTGCATGGTCCATGGTGTTTATACTTGCATACTATTGTTTGTACAGATGAACATGGTTACCTTCAGGCATTTGGAAATTGCTCCAAGGAATGAACCAGACTTGGTGGAGGTCTACATTTTTTTTTCTAGGTCTTGGCTGATTTCTTTTGATTTTCCCATGATGTCAAGCAAAGAGGCACTGAGTTTGAAGGTAGGCCTTGAAATGCATCCACAGGTACACCTCCAATTGACTCAATTATGTCAATTAGCCTATCAGAAGCTTGTGAAGCCATCATATTTTCTGGAATGTTCCAAGCTGTTTTAAAAGCCACAGTCAACTTAGTGTATGTAAACTTCTGACCCAACTGAATTGTGATACAGTGAATTATAAGTGAAATTATCTGTCTGTAAACAATTGTTGGAAAAAAGGCTTGTGTCATGCACAAAGTAGATGTCTTAACCGACTTTCCAAAACTATAGTTTGTTAACAAGAAAATTTGTGGAGTGGTTGAAAAACGAGTTTTAATGACTCCAACCCTAAGTGAATGTAAACTTCCGACTTCAACTGTAGTTGTATGGACTTGGTCAGACTTGGTCTAAAGTCTATGAAGGCACTGTTGTATTGGCAGTGATGAACCATCCATAAGCTGTAGAACTGAGTACACCCTTTATTCTCCAGAAGCTATAGAAGTGAGAACACCCTGTATTCTTCAGAAGCTGTAGAACTGAGTACACCATGTATTCTCAGAAGCTGTAGAACTGAGTACACCATGTATTCTCCAGAAGCTGTAGAATGAGAACCCTGTATTCTCCAGAAGCTGTAGAACTGAGTACACTTGTATTCTCCAGAAGCTATAGAACTGAGTACACCCTTTATTCTCCAGAAGCTATAGAATGAGAACACCCTGTATTCTTCAAGAAGCTGTAGAACTGAGTACACCATGTATTCTCAGAAGCTGTAGAAATGAGAACACCCTGTATTCTCCAGAAGCTGTAGAACTGAGTACACCATGTATTCTCCAGAAGCTATAGAACTGAGTACACCATGTATTCTCCAGAAGCTTAGAACTGAGAACACCCTGTATTCTCCAGAAGCTTAGAACTGAGTACACCCTGTATTCTCCAGAAGCTATAGAACTGAGTACACATGTATTCTCCAGAAGCTATAGAACTGAGTCACCATGTATTCTCCAGAAGCTATAGAACTGAGTACACCATGTATTCTCCAGAAGCTATAGAACTGAGTACACCCTTTATTTCCAGAATCTGTAGAACTGAGAACACCCTGTATTCTCCAGAAGCTGTAGAACTGAGTATTCTCCAGAAGCTGTATTCTCCAGAAGCTGTAGAACTGAGTACACCCTGTATTCTCCAGAATCTGTAGAACTGAGAACACCCTGTATTCTACAGAAGCTGTAGAACTGAGTACACCCTGTATTCTCCAGAATCTGTAGAACTGAGAACACCCTGTATTCTCCAGAAGCTGTAGAACTGAGTACACCCTGTATTCTCCAGAATCTGTAGAACTGAGAACACCCTGTATTCTCCAGAAGCTGTAGAACTGAGGATTCTCCAGAAGCTGTATTCTCCAGAAGCTGTAGAACTGAGTACACCCTGTATTTCTCCAACGAAAGCTGAAGAACTGAGTACACCCTGTATTTTCCAGAAGTTGTAGAACTAAGTATACCCTGTATTCTCCAGGCGCTGTATAACTGAGAACACCCTGTATTCTCCAGGCGCTGTATAACTGAGAACACCCTGTATTCTCCAGGCGCTGTATAACTGAGAACACCCTGTATTCTCCAGGCGCTGTAGAACTGAGAACACCCTGTATTTTCCAGTTTGTCCATCATTTGGACAGTTTTGTTAAGGCTGTGTAAGGTAGGCGAAGTCAGGTGCAGGAGAGCAGAGTAGTGTAAACAGGCACACTTTTATTCCGGTCAAAAACTAGGCATAACATGACATCTAAGTGCCCAAAAAACACAGAACATGAATACAAAAGTATAGCGCGTGAACATACACCATTAACAATAAACAATTACACACAAAGACATGGAAGGGAACAGAGGACTAAATACATGCAGTGTGATTATAGAATGAAAATCAGGTGTGTATGAAACAAGACAAAAGAAATGGATATATGAAAAATGGAGCGGCGATGGCTAGAAAGCCGGCGACGTCGATCGCCGAACGCCGCCCAAACAAGGAGAGGAGCCGACTTCGGCGGAAGTCGTGACAAGTTTACTGATTCTTTACAAGGAAACCTTAGCTATAGTATTTTCATTATATTTTTATTATTTAGCCTCCTGACTGTTTCCCTAAAAAATGTGCCTAGAACGTGTAGTTTGATTTTTACATTTGGTTGTAGGTGGTAAATCATGTTGCATAAAAATGCAACTGGCTGATGATTCTTGAGTTCTGTCAGTCTCTTTCTGCCCATGTCTTCTAATTGTCTTTCGATCTGTCTGTCCTTGGCTAATTTTCACATTCTTTGTCTGTGCTTACTTTCATCCCTGTCTTAGTTCCGCCCCATGCCTTCTGAAGACCCTGAATGCCTCACTTATAGGCTCTGCCTAATGATAATCTCTTTGTTGCATGCTTTGGACACGGCGGGTCTTACATCTGATTGCCCGAAGATAAATATTATGCAGATCATGAGGATTAAAACTTTAAATATGCATGTCTCACTCTCTGCTCTTGGCTGTGAGTCACACTAATGTAGTGTCACTTTTAGGAGAATTTTAACTGTTAAGTTAAACATTTCTCAATGTATTGAAATAAATGGTGAATAGAAACAATGGTAATGGAGTCTTGTACGGGAAGGAAAATGGATGCCTGCCTCCTGGGCTGCACCATCTCCTGTGCTTTTTGTTTCCTTGGTATGTTATACATTGCTTGGTTTGTGAATGTGTTCCAGGGCCAGAGATGGGCCACGGTGAAATTGTGAAACCATGCCTTAATTCATTAAATGTTTGTCAACTGTTCTTGTTGTTGTCTGCCTCTACGTCACTCTGCCTGCTCAACCCAGATCCAAAGAACCTGTCACATTTTTCCATCTTAGGACATTTAGATTATTTGTATCAGTGTTCAAGTTTGAAAATATTTTAAATATTGTTTTTGTTAAGTTGTGCCACTGCAGTAATGTATTTTGTGTGTTGAATTCAACCTCAAAGGGAACAGACAGTAGACAGATCAACAACAAACAAATTTATTTTTATGTTTGCTTGTTTGAAACTGGCTGCAGTAGAACACACTGACACTATTTTCACATGATGGCTCTATTGCTACAGTGCAACAGTGCTACAGTGCTACAGTGCTACAGTGATACAGTGCTACAGTGATACAGTAATACAGTGATACAGTGCTACAGTAATACAGGGATACAGTGATACAGTGATACAGTAATACAGTGCTACAGTGATACAGTGCTACAGTAATACAGTGATACAGTGATACAGTGCTACAGTAATACAGTAATACAGTGCTACAGTGATACAGTAATACAGTAATACAGTGATACAGTGATACAGTAATACAGTGATACAGTAATACAGTAATACAGTGATACAGTAATACAGTGATACAGTGATACAGTGCTACAGTGATACAGTGATACAGTGCTACAGTGATACAGTGATACAGTGCTACAGTGCTACAGTGATACAGTGATACAGTGATACAGTGCTACAGTGATACAGTGCTACAGTGATACAGTGATACAGTGATACAGTGCTACAGTGCTACAGTGCTACAGTGATACAGTGATACACCTGCTACAGTGTACAGTCTACAGTGCTACAGTGCTACAGTGCTACAGTGCTACAGTTGCTACAGTGCACAGTGCTACAGTGCTACAGTGCTACAGTGAACAGGATACAGTGCGTACAGTGGATTTAGTGATACAGTGATACAGTGCTATAGTGATACTGCTACAGTGCTACAGTGCTACAGTGCTACAGTGCTACAGTGCTACAGTGCTACAGTGCTACAGTGCTACAGTGCTACAGTGCTACAGTGCTTGCAGACTTAACTTAATTGACCAAGTTCACAAAAACAACCAAAAAAAGGGACAAACATCTGATAGTTAGCAACTCCATTTAAACATAAACAGTAAATATGAATTGCAGTACAAAAGACAAAGACAATCGGTATAGAATCTGTGATTTGATTAGATGTTAGCTGTAGGGTTTTAAAGATATTGTCTGAGCTTGTCTAAGGCAGTGCTGGGGTAATATTTTGGCAACAAGGACCTTTGTACGTGCCTCTTAAACATCCAGTGTGGTGTGCTTGATCGCACATGATACACAGATACACAGGTCCAGCCCATGCATAGAAATTACAGATAATCCTCTATAAAGAAGTCGCCTCCATTCTGCCACTGGAGCACACAGAGAAAAACCTCCCAGATCTTTTGCCAAAAAGCCAAAAATAATGGCATTCAAATCTGAATTTAGCATGTACGTTCACTTGGTGGGGGTCTTTAAAAAAGTTTATAAAATTTCCACATTCTTCTGATTGGCAGCACCACTCTAGCTGGATTTGTGTTGGATGTTGTGCCCACAGAATTTGTGCACAAGAGGGTGTGATTTCAATCAGAATGGTGAGTTAAATTAAACGAAGCATTGTGAACGATGGTAGCATCTCGCTTATGCAAGTATGCACCACCAAGCCTACTTCTTCGCCTGTAAATCCTGAAAGGGCTGTCCAGTTTGTTTGAAAATGCTAACTATTTCCTTTGGAGAATTCAGTGCGAAATTGTTTTTGATTGAGTAGTGTTGTAGAATCTGTGGAGAAAGCGGGTAGACTATCTGGCCTGTAGACCTAGATATGATGGTACGCACAGTGTGCTGCTGTCAGCGGCGGCTGCTGAGGGGAGGACGGCTCATAATGTATTGAATGGAATCAATGGAATGGTATCAAACAGATCAGATGTGATTTCCATGTGGTTGACTCCATTCCAGCCATTAATAGAAGCGGTCCTCCCCTCAGCAGCCTCCACTGGGTGCTGTATAGATCAAATCTAAATCTACTGTAGGTTTATATGTGTTTAAAAGATTTTGTGTGACACAATACACATAATATTACCTGCACTGGTCTTATCCTGCTGCCACTGACTTTGCTGTACTTAGTACAACTGATATGTGGTTGTCTCACCTAGCTATCTTAAGATCAATGCATTAACTGTAAGTCGCTCTAGATAAGAGCGTCTGCTAAATTGACTAGAATGAAAAATATCTATGGATACATATGGTTGGATCCATAACATCTTTCTGATAGCACTTTGAAGACACAGTCAAGTATAAAAGAAAAATAGCACCTTAAAAACACTTCCATCACTACCATCTTTGATACAAATGGTAATTCCTCAGCCACATTAACCATCTGTGTCCAGAAATTACTGGGAAATGGGCACAAATGAAATGCTAATATTCTGGGGGCCACAAGTGTCTCCCCCCTGCACTGCTGAGGGGCCTCTCTGTTCCCACACCACTTCCCTGTCTCTGTCCCAGTGTGCTGCTGTGAATACTGTGGGCTTGTGGGCTGGTGGAAGAGAGGCCAACCTATTGGCCCGTCTTTGTTTGCAGCGTGGATGTTATTCATGCCTAATTTGAATACATGCAAATGTGGCAGCGGTGGCCCTGTCAGTGGACCCTCCCACCTCCCACCTCCTGCACCTCTCCCTCTACTCACAGGCTGCATCCTCCTTTCTGTTTGATGCATGGATATTGGTATGGTAACCAAGGAGATTGGGACTGATTTGTCAGAGGGATGTAAAAGAAGAGTGAGATTCATGACTATGACATTTCAGACACCGCCATATCTCATGGGGGAGCCTCGGACAGGGATGGACAGGAAACACAATGCAGAGAGAGAGCCCCTGTGGAGACACTGCGCACAGTGCACAGCCCCTCCCTATAACACCGCCATTCACCGTCTGTACTGTACTGAATTGAACAAATTAAAATGATCCGAATGCCAGATGTGGTGGTGGCAAGATATATGGCTTTTCAAAGATGATTGATTAACCAGTTGGCATGTGTCAAGCAGCACAGGAAAGTGTTTGCCTCCAAATCAAGCCTGTCCTGTATTACCACACTTTAACAGATCATGGATTCTCTCTTGTTGGTGTCGTCATTGCTCATGCAGACTGGTGTCTTAAGTCATTTAGACAATAACAAAATACCAACTGATCATTCTGCATAACATGCGATTGAAGAAAGAAAATCAAGCTACAGTCTCAGTTATGATAGCTGTAGCATTTTGTATATAATTTGTGTGGTCCACCCTCAGTCTAAATAGGCCTAATAACATTGTAATTGTTAAGTAATAACATCTCTGCATGTTCAGGCACGTATTCATAGTCAAATGGAGGTATATACCTTTGGTTATCCTGGATGACCATTCATCCATCCACCTCATTTGAGTTAGACTGGTTCTAAGCAAGAACAAACATCTGCATTGCGTGCACTAGGCCTAGAGTAGTTCTCCATTCTTTCTCCTTACTTTATGAGACAAAAAGGAAGTCCAAAGGGCCAATGCCACACCTGCAATAGGATGAAATTCAATGAAACCATCATATTCACTTGTTCAGGTCATCCCGTAATATCCCTGATTAGAGGTTTAGGCTACATAAATGCAGATAATTCAGTTGAACCAAGCCAAATTGGATTGGCATGACTGTGTGTGGCACATTTGCTACAGTTTGTCCTCATACCGATTCAGGATTCTGACTACATGAATGAGTGCACGTGTATACTTGCATAATTACTGAAATGTACAGAGGTAATTATATTACAGTGCGTGGCTCTTGGTCTTCATAGCATCCCGTAGGTATTCTTTTGGCCAACATGGACAAGTGTGTATGTGTGTGTGTGTGTGTGTGTGTGTGTGTGTGTGTGTGTGTTGTGTGTGTGTTGTGTGTGTGTGTGTGTGTGTGTGTTGTGTGTGTGTGTGTGTGTGTGTGTGTGTGTGTGTGTGTGTGTGTGTGTGTGTGTGTGTGTGTGTGTGTGTGTGTGTGTGAATTGGGCTGTACAAATTACCTGATTTAGAAGATGAGCTGTACATCTCTCAAGCTTTTCATAACAAGTCGAAATGACAATTTATAAATAATTTTTTAAATGTAATTTCCAAGCCATTTTCTGGCAGATCTGCAATATATAAAGTACCAGTCAAAAATTTGGACACACCTACTCATTCCAGTTTTTTTTTTTTTTTACTATTTTCTACATTGTGGAATAGTAGTGAAGACATCAAAACTATGAAATAACTCATATGGAATCATATAGTAACCAAAAAAAGATTTGAGATTCTTCAAAGTAGCCACCCTTTACCTTGATGACAGCTTTGCACACTCGTGGCATTCTCTCAACCAGCTTCATGAGGTAGTCACCTGGAATGCATTTCAATGAACAGGTGTGCATTGCTAAAAGTTTCTTCAAGTGCAGTCGCAAAAACCATCAAGCGCTATGATGAAATTGGCTCTCATGAGGACCGCCACAGGAATGGAAGACCCAGACTTACCTCTGCTGCAGAGGATGATGCTATAATGTTCTTTAGAGTTACCAGCCTCAGAAATTGCAGCGCAAATAAATGCTTCACCGAGTTCAAGCAAAAGATACATCTCAACATCAACTGTTCAGAGGAGACTGCATGAATCAGGCCTTCATAGTTGAATTACTACAAAGAAACCACTAATAAAGGACACCAATAATAAGGACTATTTGACCAAGAAGGAGAGTGATGGAGTGCTGCATCAGATGACCTGGCCTCCACAATCACCCGACATCAACCCAATTGAGATGGTTTGGCATGAGTTGGACCGCAGAGTGAAGGAAAAGCAGCCAACAAGTGCTCAGCATATGTGGGAACTCCTTTAAGACTGTTGGAAAAGCATTCCTCATGAAGCTGGTTGAGAGAATGCCAAGAGTGTTCAGAGCTGTCATCAAGGCAAAGGGTGGCTACTTTGAAGTATCTAAAATATCAAATGTATTTTGATTTGTTTAACACTCTTTTGGTTATTACATGATTCCATATGTGTTATTTCATAGTTGTGATGTCTTCATTAAATTAATATTCTACAATGTAGAAAATAGTAAAAATAAAGAAATTCCCTTGAATGAGTAGATGTGTCCAAACTTTTGACTGGTACAGGTACTGTATATACACTTTGCATCTTAAATCGTCTCGTGTTTGTCTTTGTTATTTCTCTACTGTTACCCCACTGTTACCCCACCAACTTTACTGACCATATAATAATAGGTCTGCTGTATTTTGAGACAGTGAAACTGAATGCTAATTTTTGTTACAATATGATGGTTGTTTTTTAAGATGGAATGTTTGGAGAAGAAATAATACATTGAGAAAGGTTTCTTTTTATTTCCTAACACTTATCTACTCTATGTTTACATATCATTCCAGTTTAATTTGATGAGAATTGTATCTAAATTGTATTCAAATGTAGGCCTCCCTCTGAATTCAAATTTTCACTGATGATTAGAAAATGAAATTGAGCCAAATTTCACATCATGGATTCAAATTTGACTAATGATTATTTTCGAGGTACCTTAATTTCATCTTCACATTCCACAAGTAGCCTAGTTATAGCAAAATGACTGGCCCTACCAAAATGCCTAAATGGTAAAAATATTTGAGGTCTATGTCCCTCAATGAATTTTGCATATGTTCCTATACACATACGTGTTTTGAATGACAATTGTCCCAAAAATCTTTGTGCTTGAACTTGACCGTCGAAATTGCATGGGAAAGGAGAGGCGAATTTGCCCCTTGCCCACTTCCTTTATGCTGCGCAAATTGTTGAGACTGATGTCACTACTCATTAGCATAAAATTCAGCTTGTTTGTAATTAAAGAGGGGTGGCAGATAGAATCGAGTCTTTTTTCTCATGGTAGGGAACGAATAAGCATCTTTCTCTGCAGGAACTCTCCAGGAAACACACTGTAAGTTTATAAACTTTCATATAGTTATTTGATTAGTTATTCTTGTTGCACATATAGGCCTCAAAGCCGGCTACTTTGCATCCCTTCATTTGGGAGAAAAAAAATGCATTATGCATAGACTACCACATGTGCATCAGGCTATCGGTTATCATTTCTGTTTTTTCAACAATTACATTAAGTTAATACAATTCTATGGGTATAATGTTGAGCCATGCATAACGATAATAGAGAATGTAATTATTTGGAATTTATATTTCCTTCTCACATTTTATGTTGTTAGGCATAAAATATGGGATTCATTCTATGTGTCATTGCTGTGGAGAGACATAGGTTATACCTTACCTATCAAGTTACGATTATTAGCTAATAATCTTAACTTGATAGGTGTTATCTATCACATGGAATTCTTGTGACATGATAGGTCTACTCAAGCTCAGAGCAGTGCAAGTTGAGGTTGTTTTTAGCTCACGCTTAACATCCTCATTGATGTGTTATTGATGTATTCCCATTCACACATGATTTCTTGTCAGAATTTCTTTAACATGTGTGTAGACAGAATCCAGAATGTGCTTATTCCAGTATCATATTTCCTCCCAGTCTTCCCTTCACCGATGATACAGATGATATATGTATTGATGATACAGTTGATATATGTCTTGATGATACAGATAGACGTTATCCCTATGAGAGCCTCTGCATTGAGTCAGTGGACATTTCGGCTGACACTTTCCACAGATACAGTATACTGTACATTGCAGGTCATAAGGCATGGCATCAGTGCAAACACTGCTCTCCTGACTCACTTGTGTTGCTTGGACAATAACTGTTGGTGTTAGATTCGCCTCCGGTTCTCCTTACTCACCAGCTCATGTGGAGGGTGGTGTAGTAGCTGCATGGTAGAGAAGGCTGCATAGTAAAGGTTACTAGACATAGACCCTGGCAAGATTAGTATTTATGTGTGCTGTCTATGCATGTATTTCTTCTGGTTTATATGACATTGCAAAACATCAGAGTAGTTATGCACTTAATGTTTTGAGAGAGCACTGATGACCAAATTCAATGAATTCAGTGTAAATCCAACTATATCTTATGAATCTCCAGTCGATTGAAGGGGCACTTGCTATTCCCTCTGCTCTGTAGATTTTTTGACTGATGTCAGCCTACACCCCTAAACTTTGGCCTTTCTGAGGGGACACCTTCAAAATGTCTCCCCCCTAAATAGCATGCAGGGACAAGTTGAGTTGATGATAGGGCTAAGTATTTGTGAGCATAACTTAACTATTACACAGGTTCTACTGTTTCCCATTCTATCCTCATTTTACCAAACAGTTGAGTTCATATTTTGATAATATAGATCCAGTAAAAACGTGATCGTCTTCATTTCCGATAAAGCTTACTTGGATTTTAAATTGAGTCCTATCATGACAATAGTTCACTATAGGTCATAGGCATGTTAGGTCAGTACTAATTGGTGGAAGGCTTGCGGGCTTGAGGGAGGTATCCCACCACCCCAAATATTTGCTCTCTCTTTGACTTGATGCATGACCCTCATGCCCTTATGTGGGGTCAAGCCCTTTGAAGTATGGCTATTACAATTCCCAAAAGTGGGACCCTTTATTTGGTCACTTGTAAACCATTGAACCTGATGCTGGTAATTCTGTGATTTTGTGTGGGTGTATTGTGTAGTAATTCTGATACATATTCAAAGCAATTATTTATGGGCTATATATATTGTTAGTTAATATGATTCATTCTGAAGCTATTGATTTGGAATTAGATTTGTGTCTATCCATGGCTGATCAGATCACAGGCTTGTTGTGAGTGACAGACACAAATGTACTAATCTTTGTGCATGATTCTCTATAACGTTAGATTTGGCTCAGATTCTTCTCACTCACTTGGTTAGGTTGGGCAATATTGCATTGATTCTGCTATTGTGCATTAGATTACAATATTTACATTATGCTGCTTATCTATGTAAATTACAGGATAATTAAAACATGCATATTGGATGGAAATAAATGAATATGATTATAGTAATTTACAGTCTAATGCAGCGGTCTGGCAGTAGACTGATACTGTATGTTGTTCTCTATCTCCTCACCCCTCACACTCACATCAGAGGGGGAAAAGATGAAAGAATGTTTTCTGAAATTAAACTCCAATTAGAAGACTCAGAGAGCAGTCTCTATTAGAATATGGTGAAATATACATAGTGTACATTTGGGACATTATAGCATCTAGTATGAAGCCCATTTATCTACAGTCGGTAAGATGTATCAGAGGTATTTCACCAGTGTCCTCATCAGACAGAAATCCAGTTATGGCAAGGTAATTATTGCATTTACAGTTATATTACAGATATTTAAGAGTTTAATATATATCAAAGCTCCAAACTGTCATGCAATGGTTATTGAATAGCTGTGCATGGAGGCAGTAAGGATAAGGATGGCAACAGCCAGATACAGTAAGAAGATGGCATAAGAGTTGCCAATGATTTTCTTTTCAACACTGTGATTACCTTGTTTTACAAAACCTCTTTGGTATCAAAGATATTTTGACTTTGTCAAAATACATATTTATTTATCAAACGAATAGATATTGTGCATTAAGAAGACACTGAAACTATCAGTTAGATTCTATCTGGGTCACAAATATATACACACTTCAATATGTTACATGTTATATTCAGACATTTGGGTGTTTTATTTCCATCCTTTTTTAAATGATCCATGCGATTCCTACTCTTCTGTCCAAATCAATCCTAATAATTGTATGCTCACACCAAAGTACTTAAGTGGATTCTACCCTTGAAGGATCTTTTGCTGTGAGTTTATATGTCCCATCCAAAATACATCACATTGACTGTTCAGAGAATGATAACTACCAGTATTTTATATTAGATTGAGCATACTGTATGTTTCACTTAATTGGAAAAGTGGATACATGATTGTGTTCTTTGACCAATAGAATTAAAATGATCAGGTGTTCCACACAGAGATGACATTTACAACAAATTTCTGGAATACAGTAGCCGATTTTTACTGTAGCTGGGCAGCAAGTGTCTATGTGGCTGTCATAGGTTTTACCACCTCCTTTTTCAGCGAGAAGTAATATTGCTTAAGACCAGGTTGAAACAGAAAAAATATGAAAAACTAAAATTCTATAGAATACAACAAGAATGTGCGTTCAGTGTATAAGCATTGCACTGCACTATACTGCATGAATGTTAATCCCTCAGATTTTTTAAAATTTAATTTAGCACGAAATTGATACAATGTACTAAAAATTATTCTTCACCGTATTAAATAAAAGTCCAACCAGAATCATATTACGTTATTTTAGGTAGCCTATCAAAATGTCCATTGGCCTATACTTTTTTTTATTAACGTCAAGAAATATCAGCATGACATTCAGTTCGGTGTTAATGGCTTCATTTGATTCACTTTCGGTAAATGTATAAATTTCCTCACCAAATATCTCGATAGAATTTCATTGTGGTCGGTATCAGTACAGGTTTTTTCAACCGTTTTCATGAATCTTACCATTAACAATTTAACGTAATAATCTATGCATTGTGTGGGATACATGAAATCATGTGTTGAGTGGGGAGACTATATACAATTACGTGTTTTAGGGGTCTAGTGTTTATTCACGATAGTGATGGCTTTATTTTCTTATTTTTATTTTCTTGGATGAGCTATTTGACACTTAAACTGTATGTGTTGTTATGGGGATTTCTTTATATTTAATACAACATGATAACTCTAATAATTGTTTTCTTTATATTTAAAATACCAAGGACAATCAAATTTTGTTAAGTGGATCTACGTTTTATGAGTGATATCTGAGTTATATAGTACCTAACCTCTAATCTAGGTAGTCTTTTACGAGCATACTTTTTTTACCTTTAATTTTGGATTTTTCTTATTTCCATTTTTATGTCATCCACATTATTAATGAAAAATGTTTATTGACTGCAATTTTTTTTTTTATTACAAAATGTGATAGGCCTATAGCACCTAAAAATAAATGCAATATGATGTGGCTCAACGGTTTATAAACTGCTACAACCATAATACTTAATTGCTACGACTAATCATTTGAATTTCCTTACAATATAATAAAAGTTTGAACAATAGCTTTTTCATTTTGTATAACAGGTTGTTCATCAATGTTTGTCATAGGATACTGTGCATTCTATGACTACTGCTACTTTCGTCCAATGGGGGTCGCTCTTTCTGCAGTTTCTTCAGTCCTTTCTCTTGACGTGGTTGGAATAAAATTGCAACAGATTCGAGATACATGCTGAAATTTGTGAATCTCAAAACTATAATGTAGGCTCATTTTATCGGCTTATATTCACACGAATTTTGCAATGTCTAAAAGTACTCTCTATTTTCATTTTAAATTTATGTGTATTGTTGTGAATTGTTAGATATTACTGCAATGTGTAAGCTAGAAACACAAGCATTTCGCTACACCCGCAAAAATATCTGCTAAATATGTGTATGTGACCAATAAAATTTGATTTGATTTGGTAAGAGCTATTAAAGCCAAATGATGTACCAAATAGTTGTTTTGCTCATGTATGCCACTTAGACATAGCCTACACTTCACACAATCACAACGCCTGGAATAATCTTAATACTACATATCAAACATATTAGGATCTGTTATGATTATTATTATATTCGCAACTTATTTATATTGCATAATAGGTGCAATATTTTGTATAAATCTGACATTAACTGTTATTTTATGAAAATGAAATTCCAGCATTTCACCTGGCTTAAATGGCATCAGCGAGCCTACTGCAATGCAGTTCTAGGTATGCTACAGATCTTACCGTGAGATACTACATTGCAGTAGGCTAGCTACCACGCGAAGACATTTAGGCTAGGTGAAATGCTGTTGATGTCAGTTTTATACTAAATACTGCACTTATTATGCAATATAAATAAGTTGCGAATATAATAATAATCATCCTAATAGATCCTAATATGTTTTATAAGTAATATTAAGATTATTCCAGACGTTGTGGTTATGTGAAGTGTAGGCTATGTGTAAGTGGCATCCCTGAGCGAAACAACAGCAACCAAGGTCTTTAATATCTTTAATGGATAAAGTATAGGTTAGATTCAGGAGTTCCGTTTTGCCTCTATTTTATAGCCTACTGATAATTAGATACATTCATGTGTGGATGTACATATGTTCATAAAAGTAGCCTATATACTTAATAAAATAAAATAAACTATTCACTCTGCCCAATTTACTCCTTATATTATAGGTTTACACTGGGAATAAAGCACTGTTATAATGTAGAGGCCCGAGTTAGGGGCCAGCTAATTCAAAAGAGCTCTGCTGCCCTTGACGTTAAAGATTGAGGTGGTTATCAAAATAAACATGTTGCTCAAATTGACATTGAGGTCACTAAGTTGTTAATTAAGATGCATCGAAAGATAAATTACATTAATGTTATTATTATTGTTGTTTTTATTGTTATGATTATTATTATTATTATACTTTTTACACTTTTATTTCCATCGTTTTATCTCTGGTCAGATGAGCTGCGAGAAAGACTGTAAAGATAGTAAATCGAACGAAACGCTGGTGGGTATTAATATTATCTCTGTTAATTGACTAGTAGCCTATGACTTTCCAATGAGTAAATACATTATGCTAAATATAGGCCATGCTAAACTGCGTGTTTCATGCAGGTGTCTATACACAGTAATTCATCTCACCAGAAGTATTTCTTGTCGAAGCCTTCAAACCTTGCAAAGGTTGTCATTTTTGGGGGGTCATGGCCTAATTGATACATTTGATGCCCATTATATTCAGATATTCAACAGAGATAAATTAAGATAAACTTCTAAGCCACAGAAGCATGTAGGCCTAGTCTTCGTCCATCAATTTAAACCATGATAAATGCCGTGATTGAATGAGTAGAAGCCAATCGAATATCATGAGGAAAGCAGGGCGACTTTTTGCTTGTTGTAGTTCTGACCAAAAACATCCAAGCTGCAACTATATTTAAATTATATCCCCCCCCACACACACACACAGAGATACACACTTTTATAAAGGCCAAGTGGATGGGCCAAATGAGTGAAGCATATATCTCGCTTTCAAATGTAAAGTGAAAATTATTTTGAAATATGGATTGTTATTTGCCAGTATCAATCTTACATACCGAACCCTTTCCCAATACCATTAAATTTTGACTCAGGAGGGTAACCTATCCTTGTGCCTGACGTAAGCACGTATTCACTCACGTAGTAAAATATAAGAAGCTTGGACTTAGCACGTATCTTTCAACCCAACGCTGAATCCACCCGCAACCAGAACATCCATCGTTTTTTAAAATGGGGTATCTGCTCATTTATTACAGGCGTTAAGTCGGTGATTTTATGTGAAAATACTCTTGATCAAAGCACGGTTACGCCCGGTCAGAGGATGGAGACGTAGTCACCGAGCCCGGCGTAAAGACAACGTGATACAGAACCCATCGGTTCCGTTGCTATTTTCTCTTAGCGGTAGAGGAGGCTGCAGTGCTTCGTTCTTGTGCTCGGCTGTTAGCAAGGGAATGGTGTCTTATTCACCTCTAGTCATTACGCTTGCATGTTCCGTGCTTTTTTCTGGAAGGGACTGAAGGCTTGGTGCGTATTCTCTGTGTCTCTCGCGCTGTGACTCGGTGACTAGGCAAGCAGTTGACGCAAGTGTAGGCTACTTCAAGCAACAGGCGCAGCACCAGTAGTTGCAGTGACAAGTCACTCCCTCTCCGCTGATGCTATGGTGCTGAATTGAGTGCCGGCATTTATTTTAATCACCTCATTAGAACTGTGCAATCCCGCCTTTCTACGACGATTGAAGGAGAGTCAACTTCAAAGAAAGTGGAGTTGGAAGATGGAGTTGTACTTTTATGTTTTGTGAAAATATGTAAAACGTATCTAAAAGGTAAAAGTTTGGTTTCAATGAGAAGTAGCTGGCAGACAGTATTCTGGTGTATTACGTCTTGCACAAGCATTTCGCTATACTCGCAATAACATCTGCTAATCACGTGTATGTGACCAATAAAATTTGATATGACACCAAGTGACGGGCAAAAGCTTTCAAGCATTCTATTTCTCTGCTCATGCATCCAAGTCGTGTTGGGTCCCTTCTATAGGTCTCTCTACTTCATCCCTCCCACCACTCCTCTCCCATCTCAACCACACTATAGCCTACCCATCTATCTGTCTCTTGCTTATGTCTAGCGAATGATTCAGAAAAAGATCATGGGCGTAACTAAAAAGGGAAAAGGACCGTTCACGCTGAGTTGGAACAATAGACAGCAACTCACAATGGACAATGCATAGAGGAGCAGAACTGTTTGGGTTTCTGGACACGTCCACACCAGGCGGGCCTGTGAGGGGGACCAATGACAGATATGTGCAGCTTCCCTCCGAAGCGGTGAGAAAATGTGGTGCGGGACTGACTGGCAGACTGTTTACTTGCACATATCAGAGAGTCGTCTCTGCTAGTTGGCTTGTCTCAGGCCACTCAAGCAAAAGTAAAGCCAGTGTTTGGCATAAACTGCTCCGGGGTGGATTGACTCATTGTACAGCTAAAGTGCATCCAGATAGCTCCGGGTTTTTTTCTCTATGGGATTGGTTCAATATCGTATAGCTGCAGCAAACTCTACACTGCTGCTGCAGAGCTCGAGTTTTTCTATAACTGAAATTCAGTTTGGACATCAGTAAGGCCTATTTTAATGGATTATCCCAAGTTCACGGTATGTAAGTATGCATTAGATTTATTCCAACGGGTTGTCAATCTTATTTCAGTTGGATATAAGATCAATAAACTGTCAACTTTGGTGTTACTTTGGTATTGCGTAGGTATTACCCATTTTTTAACTTCTTACAAAAGTATAATAATAATAATAATAACAAGAATACTACTACTAATAATAATAACAGCATTATAAATCATATACATCATTATACATTGTTTGTTTTTGTTGCTTATTAAAGTAGACTAAGTTTGAAATTATATATACATTTTAACTTCCACTTAAAAGTAAGAAAACATTAGTAGCATGTCGGCTTTAATACCCTATGTAATGTCATGTCTTAACGGAATCGTCCATTGTGCAGTCCGCGGAGTAATGATGGGGTGAACCGAGTGGCCCCAGCGCTGGCGTTTAAAGCAAACAGTTGTGCGATTGTTAGGAGAGCCTGGGAAAATGTTCTGGGGTCTGGGAGGTGGAGTGTCTTGACGCCAGACCCTCTTGTTAAGAAGACCTCTGTGCGCCCAGACATCATTGTCATGCTAATGAGCGCCTGCACGTTGTTGAACTTGATTTTGACTTCTTTCTTTGCGGCTACATTTTTCTCGGTCACTTGTTTGTGGGAAAATCTTCTCTGGAGCTACAGTGTGAAATTAATTAATCAGGCCTTTGCAACGGACAACAATAGACCCCAGAGAATCTTGGCAACACACAAAATACTTGTATTATTTTAGATAAACGTTATTTTACCAAGCCTTAAGATCACCGAGGAAAAGACTAACTGCACACTCTCCGTTTAGATTTTTTGAGGACATTTGTGACCAGTTGAAATACAGATTTTTCTTATGTTATGTGATTATAGGCCTGGACTTGTTTTATTATGAACCGTATTGGTGGATCAAAAGTCAATGCGTTCTAAATGGGCAGAAGTTTTGCAATTGAGTAGTAGCAGGTGTGTGTGTGTGTGTGCGCGCGTGCGTGTGTGCGCGCGTGCTCTCTCTTCTCTTTCCCTTTACCCACTGGGTGATGTACAGTAGACTATATCTTGTTACTGTAATTTTCATATTAAAATTCAGAGACTATTTATGAGTAGACTAAGCTTGTAATGCTGCCAGTTCCACTTCACAAATAGCTCTTTTTGTTTAAAATCAGCTGCTAAAATAGGCCTTTGTCATCTTCGCTGAATTTTGTGCTGTGCACCATCTGAAATAGAGCACTTTTTCTGATAATAATATTTTGTCCTTGCATAATTACATCTGTTTATGCATAACACCAACTTGTTGTTTTCTATAGTTGACATTGTATTTTATGGATATCTTCAACAGGCAACAGGTGCTGAAATCAGAGAGAGACTTTCATCCATAAGCAATTGCCTTAAGGTAAATCATTTCCATGCTCTTTTTTGCTATGAGTGTGTCAGCTTTAAACTAGTAACATTGCTTTAGCTGTGATATTTAGGGTTTATACATTTCATAAGGAAGTCGGGAAAGAAACCTGTCATTTTGTATTTTGTCCACCTATGCTAACATTGTCATTAGCCATCGCTACCATGCACTTATTGTATTGATGTGATATTTCCACCGAAAAGTTAAAGGGTGTGAAGGTTAAAAGGTGTGGACAATGTTAAATAAATAGCTATTTTCTTCTCTATATGCGATAAAGAGAGTTGTAGGCTATGCTATTTAATAGCCTATTGATTCGCCTATATTTATAATAGCCTACTCTTCATGCTAGGCTACACATTCTTGTGAAGCGAGATACTGATATAAGACTTCTCAAAACTCCCAAATCTATCCCTAGACCTATGTTATCATTGTATCAATGACAAAGATGTATGTGGTGTGTATACAATAGTGCACTATTCGTACTTTCAAGTTGAAAGTGCTATCAGCAAAAGCAGCATCAAAGTAAAGGAGTCTGATTCGTTTCAGCTCCAAGGACAGGGCCTCTATAGCCGCGTTCATTCTAACAGCTCTTTTTATACTTTATATTCTAGCTATTTATCTGATTTCCTCTGGGAAAATGGTCTTTAGCACTGTTTCTCACCATATCAATATTTTATAACTGTATAGATTTAATTCTAGGTGAGAGCAGCAGGTTATTCGCTGATAGGACGAAATAGGCTCTAGAAAAACTCCTACTTCATCATGACCAATAAATGAGCAATAGACTAGAACACAATATTATAACTATTAACATTTGAAAGTTAAAGCCTAGATATTACCGTAACATTATTGATTGAAAATACGGCGCAAAATACTTTCAATCGTTGTAAAATTAATACAACCTTAATCGACTTACTCCTATTAATGTTAGGCTACTGAATGGGGATGGCATGCACATTATATGCTACCGGAACTTCATAGTCATATAGGCCAAGGTTACTGAACTCTTACCCTACGAGTTCCGGAGCTTTCTGGTTTTCTGTTCTACCTGATAATTAATTGCTCACACCTTGTGTCCCAGGGCTAAATCAGTCTCTGATTATAGGGGGAAATGAAAAAAAATCAGTGGAACTGGCTTCTAGGTCCAGAGTTGAGTTTGAGGGGTGTAGGCTATGCCATGTGGACAGTGCGCCTATGATGGAACCTTATAAAACAGGACATGACGCAGGGAGGGGGCGTGTCTGGTACTGTGATAGTCCATATGAATTCACTTATACTTACTTATATGTCTACTGTATATGTCTACTACTCGTCACCTGTACAGAATTAGGAAGGTAAGACAAAAAACAACAACAAAGATGGGATATGAAACTATTGTCACAACGCTCATTAACGGTTTATCTGACATTTACAGATGCAAATATTGCTTCTAAAGGTTTAGAATGCCTAAATCAGGCCCCATAGCTATCAGGCCACCAAGCCATAAAACTGCTAAATAGTTAGTTAAATTGTTAACCAAATAGCTACCGGGACTATCTGCATTGACCCCTTTTGCACTAACCTTTTTTCTCTGTTTAGTATCTATCCTGTTGCCTAGTCACTTTATTCATAGTTATATGTACATATCTACCTCAATTACCACGTACCCCTGCACATCGACTCAGTACTCTTACGCCGTGTATATCCAAGTTATCATTACTCATTGTGTATTTATTATTACTTTTATTATTACGTGTTATTACTTTTCTATTATTTCAACATTTTCTTTCTCTCTTCATTGTTGGGAGGAGCCGTAAGTAATAATTTCACTGTTAGTCTACACCTGTTGTTTACGAAGCATGTGACGAATACAATTCCATTGATTGATTACATTACAATTTTAATACACACACTCAAGAAAACTAATTTGACCATTTGTCATCCATTTACCATTGTCCTTAATTCCCCTATATTTTTAGGTATCATGTTATGTATCTTGTTTAAGAAGGGCGATTCATAGGCCTATCTTCACTGGTGAACAGGCTTCGATCTATTTGCTCATGTCTTTAAAAAATTCCACTGAAACTACGATCTCATCTAGTGGGGTTGCTTTGTTTCGTTGGTTAATAGGCCTATGACTTTTAAACATATTTACAAAAATATCTGAGAAACTACAACTCATGCAAAAAAACAGATTTAATCAGAATATCCCAAATAATAAAAAACCGAGCGCACGAGCTATCATTGGCTAAAGTCAGCACCTGTCCATCATATTAATCTGTGTCATGAGGTGAGGTGTCATGAATATTTGCTTTTTATGAGGAGAGGCGGTAAGATCTGTCCCGGTATAGGCCTAATTTACGTTAGCGAGGACGGTCATCTGATGCGTATGGGCTTATAGGTTATGGAGCCAAATAGCATCACGTTGCCTTCAAAATGTCCCATTTTGTTTTACAGAAATATTAGGATAGGCACCAATTTCTACTGTGAATTAGGAACCGTGTTTCTGTCTGTTTCTCTCTCTCTCGCTCCATCTCTCTCTCTCTCTCTCTCTCTCTCTCTCTCTCTCTCTCTCTCTCTCTCTCTCTCTCTCTCTCTCTCTCTCTCTCTCTCTCTCTCTCTCTCTCTCTCTCTCTCTCTCTCTCTCTCTCTCTCTCTCTCTCTTTGTGTGTGTGTGTGTGTGTGTGTGTATGTGTGTGCGGGAATGCGTGCGGGCGTGTGTGGTGTAGGAGTTAATATCATTTATACTTAGACCAATTACCCACTAAAGATAATTATCTGCAACAGATCTATTTAGATAGGTGAGTCTGTTAGATAACATTCCTACCGTGAGAGATTCATTTTGTAGCCTGTTAATGTATTTTCTCAGTTTACTATAGGTAATAATGTAGTAACTAGTTAATTTCACACCATTCATTACACGCAAAGGTCTTTTATATATTTACTGATGTTTTTGTGAATATTTAAATAATTAAATGTTTTCATGAACTTCTGCATAGTAGATTGCTAACTATAACAATGGCTATGCTCACATTTATTAATAGCATGTAGACCTATACCACAAGAACCAATAGGGTACATTATGGTGACTAAGAAATATGAAGTGACTTTAGGCTATATATATATGCGAAAATATTTTGGCTAACAACACATCATTGTGAAAATCCAGGAATTGTTCCCTAAAAATGGCTACATGATAAGTTTACTCTAATGATCTTTTAACTTTCCAATTATAAAACGAAGAGAAATATTTCAGGATAGATTGATGACAGGGGTAGTATCCCCTGACAGAAAACGTTGGGTTTTCGAATGTGTGAATAAAAATCTAATTTCGGTAACAGTAGGCCTAATAATGCATAAAGCTTTGTAGCCTATGCGTTATGAAATTTCACATGACATTTACATTGTCATGTAATTAGATAAGGTATGGGTTTCCCTTACCGTCACATATGAGACGGCTTCGAGGTTTAAAGTTCAATTTCATGTGTAATATCAATAGTGGGAAATTGGTCGGCTTTAGGCTAAGGTGTTGCCTCAAAATATTAAAATCGATAGATATTTACTATTTAAATAGCCTACACACTATTATTCATCAGAATGAAACAAGGTTGTACAGTAACTTCAGCCTTGTTCCAAGTACAAGAGACTCGTTATAATGTTTTGTAATTTTGATCCAGTGAAATGGTTCATTCCATTGTCTGGTCTCAGTTTTACATCTCGCATATGGGAAATTCCATTTTCTCATGAATAGGGGATGTCTCGGCAGAAGAGTCAAACATCGTCCATTGGTGGCCTATTAGCATACCATTTTATGAGTAATACTTAGTAATAATAGTAGTAACAATTGCACTATTGCACTTTCACCTAATTGATATTACACTTTCACTTCATTGATAGACCTATATTTTATAAATGTAATTATTGTGTGTGTGTGTGTGTGTGGAGGAGGGGGGGATGCAGTGTGTGTGTGTGTGTGAGAGTGTCAGTGTGTCAGTGTGTCAGTGTGTGTGTGTGGAGGAGGGAGGGTGCAGTATGTGTGTGTGTGTGTGTGTGTGTGTGTGGTGTGTGTGTGTGTTGTGTGTGTGTGTGTGTGTGTGTGTGCTGTGTGTGTGTGTGTGTGTGTGTGTGTGTGTGTGTGTGTGTGTTGTGTGTGTGTGTGTGTGTGGAGGAGGGGGGGGGGTGCAGTGTGTGTGTGTGAGAGTGTGAGTGTGTTCAGTGTGTGTGTGTGTGGAGGAGGGAGGGTGCAGTTGTGTGTGGGTGGTGTTGGTGTGTGTGTGTGTGTGTTGTGTGTGGTGTGAGTGTGTGAGTGTGTGTGTGGTGTGTGTGTGTGTGTGTGTGAGGAGAGAGAGAGAGAGAGAGAGAGAGAGAGAGAGAGAGAGAGAGAGAGAGCAGAGAGAGAGAGAGAGAGAGAGAGAGAGAGAGAAGAGAGAGAGAGAGAGAGAGAGCGAGAGAGCGAGAGAGTGAGTGTGAGTGTGAGTGTGAGTGTGGCTGTTTGTGCGCGCGTGCGCTTACGTGGGTGCGTGGGTAATTTTTATCTCGGAGTTGTAAACATGTAAACTAGGTGGATATTCATAACGGATTACTAAGCCTATAAAATCATCTCTCATAAACGCAATTACACACCGCTCAATGTATTTTTTTTAAGGTCTAATTAATTTTCATCTTAATATTAAATTCATGAATTGAGGAATTAACATAAAGGCCCTATTTCATATAGCTTACCATTTTAACTACAATGACAGCTATCAGTTTAACTGATTTAAGTGCACATTGTGTGTGATGATTTATGTAAAGCATGTAAGCAGTAGGCTAAAAGGGCAGTAATTTTGTGGTATTAGATTATTATTCAAAAACAGAAATTATGTTTATTTGGCTCTAAATACTCCAAAGTTGGTAAAATTATGTTGTACATTATGAAAAATAATATATGATTAAGAAACAATTAATAACATTTCCAGTCTTTATTACACATGTACACAAAAAAAATGCACTGCCTATGTCTTCAACTCTGTAACAAGATGCAATAAGCCTATAGGTCTATTATGCCGTTATACTGGTGAGCGTTGCCTATAAACTCCAGCGACATATAGGCTTTCTTATCCATATTCAACAAGAATGGGTGTGGCAAAGAAGTATGGTCACCTCCGTAGTAGAAAGTGGCATAGGCCTTATGATGTTATTGAATGGCAACTCGTTGTCGATGGATATTAATGATCATGTGTATCTGTTTGCAAAGCTGTTCCTACCTCGAATAATCAGATGAAAGTACACTTGTGGTTTGACCTCATTCGCAAATAGGCGTAAGTATTCTCTCTGCCTTGTACAAAAATGACATAGTAATATTTCAGCATTGGCGTTAGTCATTTAGGTTTTTACATGGCAACAGGAGCTACATACTGGCCTAGTTTGTTAAGATATTATTTTAAAAAGTAATTTATTTGAGGGGAATTATTATTTTTGTTAAATTATTGATTTTTAGCCAGCTTTAGCCTTTAGGCTTATTCAGTGAGCTGCAATGCATCAAAGATACAATCGTTATTTTTTCACTGATGCCTGTGCACTGTGAACCGGAGAGGGAAGTTATATGCTATTATGGACTCTGACGCTATTGCAGAGCGCTTGGTCACGGCCGTGTCCACCACAGTGTCCCAGGGTTTCTCAGCCATGTGTGTCAATGCATGCCTAATGCTGGTGACATCACATTTCTATTGGCCGTGTGACCCCCGTGGCCTGTGAGAGTTTCTCCTAGCTCCAGCCAAGCTCCCGGTGCCTCTGACCATGACAGTTGCGTCGTTTTCTCTTCTCCTCGTTTTGTGGTATCTCTCCGTGCATTTCTCGATAACGTGTTATGACCGCTATGCATAGTGCTCCCGGAGACAGTCTGCGTTAAAGGCTTTGTTTGATGAATGTACCGGCAACGTATGGAACATATTTTGACGCTTGTGTGGATCGGTGGCTCTCACTCTACTGACCAAATAGCTTTCTATCAGGAGTTTAATAGCAATTCATGACTTGCTTCTTTGCCTATTTGAGCCGTTATGATTTTTTTATGTAAACCTTTAGTGTACCATTTGATCACAAAAGCTGAATCCCTACAACGGAAGGACTGTATTATCATGATTTAAATGTGAGTATTACATATTTTGGGGAATCATTTATATGCCTTGTCTATTGGTCTGTGTTGTTTTGGTGTCAGAAGTAGCTTTGTGTTCTTCATCAAATCATCAGCAAGACAATGTTGTAAATGAAGAACAGTCTGAACAGAGTCTGTAGACTATGTGTAGAAATCAAGAGTTGTGTTTTTGATTAAAATATCATCAATAGTCGTTTGCTCCTTCTTCATGTATAACAAAGTATTTATATGAGTTGCTGTTTATTTGTATCAGTTGTTGTTGAATATTTTCAGATATTATCAATAGGTTTCCATCTATTTTATTGAATTTGTGAGAATCCAGGGCCAATGCCAGATTATAGCCTATAATGCATGGCCTTTTATTCCATTCTACTCCTTATCCATTCCAGAGCAAATTGTTAACACTATGTGCTTTTACTGAAGTTCAGTACAAGATGATCTGAACTCTCTATCAACGATGTTGTTGACATTTACTTGTATAGTCGTTATAGCAGGCTGCAGCTCATGTTGTTATAGTTTGTCATGCTTTAAACCCATTTATTTCTTAATTTACTAAACATTGAAGCTAGTCTGGTTTGAATGGGTCGATTGTAGCTGCCATTTAAAACAAAAGTATACTGTGGTTGTTTGGGGTGCATTACGATATTAAAGGGATATTGTGGAAGCAGTGTTACTTTTCTGTTGATATGGTGTTGATATGGCTTGGCATTGGTGAGGAAAAAGTGAAGTTTGGTTTGTGAAGGACTTGTAGGCTGCTAGGCTACAGTACTGGGCCTATATAACTAAGAACAACTGATTGAACTTGAGGTGGTAGTTTTGAAAGCATGTGCATATAGGGAAGCTTTTTATTTGATGACTTCTAGTTTACGCATGATACTATTGCGTATACACTATCCGCCATGCTAATTTCATCATCTTCAGAGCGTTTTAACATTACAATCACACGTATAACATGCATGCATTGCAGGGTCGTATCATAAGTATAATCAATATGTATTCAAATGTGTCATAAATACATAATACATCCTGGTATATATAAGCACGCTCTTGAAATCGTGCCCCATAGCTTATTACGCACGCACGCTTGCAAGTGCGTAAGTGCGTGTGTGTGTCTGTGTGTGTTTGATAGCAAGAGCTCGAGCCTGCATACAAGCGAATGTAATGGCACCATGTGACCACAACAGAAGCATTAAAGCAGCACCCGGCACGCGGCGGTCCCTTTAAGAGACGTGGGTTAGTTTCTCTCTTTGGTTATCTAGCTGAATGAGTTTATGTGATATCATAAAGCTAGAGAACCGAATGTATAAACTAATTCTTCAGACTTCAGGAACCGCTAATGGAGCGCGGCAAATCTGGACCAGGGTCTGTCGGAGAAAGGCAGCGAGCCCTGGAACTGATATTAGGTTGTGCCCGCCGAAAGCACCGTAAAACGCCGCCGTGGACGTTCCGGTGAACCAGTAGGCTATAGATGGAATAAATGTTGGCTCAAATCGGATTTATAACCCCAAATGGCATTACGAGGAAATGTATGGGGAGACAGTGGTCAGAATCGCAACATCGTTTCAGCCGGAGAATGGAGATAGCCTCCATTCAAAAACACAGTGATGTGGGGTGGTCGTGACAGTGGTACCCGGAATCTATAGATGCGGATAATGTTGCCTAATGAGGATTAATTGAAGGGACTGGCAGTGGCATATACATTTTGCATGATGTGTAGGCTATTTCATTAATTATGTAGGCCTCATTGGGGTTCAGTGTATGACCCGGAGGTGAGAAGAAACGTTTATCGACATAACTGTTTCAACTGATTGGGCCGTTCTAGTGAGTCACGTGCACTGCGGGCTACTATCATGCTATATGGAATATAACAATCAGACAAAAGACCCATATGGCAGGCCTGTAGCTACAGTATGTTGGCAAGCTGCTGTGCCTCGCCCAGATCAGAGAGCAATGTGTTTGCATGCGCTTTTTATGTTGTCTCTAAAAGTTGATAATAGGGGGCCACAGTGGAACGTCTAGCCATATAAAATTGTTTATTTTAATTTCAACCAACAGGAATGAGGTTATTGAGGCAGTGGTACTGCTGCTGGAACTGCTGTTGGGGGGGAGGCTAACATATTGCCAAGCAGTGCCATCATCACCAGCATAGTTTTGTGCATATAGCAGGTTTGTTCAAGTTAGTTGGCCTATGTCAAATGGGACATTGTAGTTATTTGTATCATCATAACTTGGTCTTGTGTATAACGCTGTCATTTGAACAAGCCAGAGACTTCAGAGGTGAAAACAAAATGTCAGTGTACTGTGTGCCTTGCTCCCAGGCACAGCATCTAGCCCTAAAGGAAGCCTACAGACAGACACATAATACACTATGATGATGATGATGACTCATAAGTAGATCTACTCAAACCACCATACACAGGACAGTCCAATCAGAATGTTCTAGGAGGTGTGGAGAGAAAGAGTGGCACATAAATGTGTGTTAATATGGCCGTATAAAGCTAAAGCATCCTTTATCATTGGGTAACTCACTGTACTTTGAGTTGTGTGTGATTCACTTTAGCCATATACCTTAACAGGCTGGTAACTGTCACTGACAGCTGTTTATCTGATTAAAGATCATAATGACAGAGAGGCCTGCACGGCAGTAAATACACTGAGGACTATATCATTGACAGGCAGGCTGTGGGTGCTCTCCGGACTCCCAAAGTGGACCGCTGAATGAATCCAAGGCGATTGTGAGGGCGAGATAAGGCCTGCATGGTTGGCTGGGTGGTGAGAGATGACCCGATTGCAGAGCCTATTTATGCCAACCTGTTTTGGATGGACAAGTGTCCATCTATCTCACTGATGCTTTATCCAGTCCAGTCCCATGCACTCTCTGGTCGTGAGATGGGATTTACAGTGGCCTGTTGAATTTTAAACAAGCTAACTACATCGACTGCGGTTCATTCACTCCTAGTCCCCATGTACAGGGGTGGCGAGGAGAGAAGACAGAGGAGACTGCACCCTAGGTCAGAGTGATATAGCTAGGCCAGCCTGCCTGGCCCAGCCTGCTGCAGTATACATAGGGCTTGGCCCAGCGTTCGGCCGGAGAGTAATCTAGGATACTCCAGGATGTTTTACTGGCTGTTGTTTATGAGGCCATGGGGGCTGTTCATGAAGGTTGTATAGGCCCAGATTGGAACTATATTTTGGACATTGCGTGCCTCAGTGTAATTGACTTGTGGCTGTCTGATTTAGCCTCGCTATGTTGACATGTTTACTCACTATGTTCAGATTAGGATAGACTGATCTGTGCATTGTGTAGATTAGAATATATTTTGGGAGCCTTTTGCTACGGTTCATTCACTGTTCACTATTCTACGTATGAGCAAAGGTGGCAAAACAATATAAGCAAGGCACAAGCCCTGTTTTTTATCTCTCTGAATTATAGGCCTATATTCAAGCTTTATGACTGCATCATTTACAGAGAGATTGTTACATTGCTGGCTGATGCAACATCTTGACAATTTAGGAGGTTTAGACTCCGATTTTAGGTATGATTTCTTTGTCTGTAATATTGCACATTTGAGAACACTATTTCCGCCTAACAAGCGGTAGCCTATAAAATAAGCCATCTATTCCAATGTGTATGAGTATATTATAAATCACTCAGCGGCATACCACTCCGGATACAACCCAACTCATCACCATAACATTTAATCCCATATTTTCCTCTTATCAGTTTAATACTATTTCCTTCCTGCTTCCAGCCCTACATAATCATCTGATCTGGTGATGGAGGCCCTAGTAGTCTTTGATTCAAGGCCTACCTAACCCGTACTGCGCCACCTACAGCCAAATCATAGTGACTTTTCATGTAGTGCTGAGGCCTAATAAATTAGGGATCTAGGCAGGACCCTTTGAGATTGAAATGCGGTGTGTGGTGTGTGTGTCTGAGACATGACTACATGTGTTCCCACAGTGATATGTATCTGTCTGGTCTGTCTGACTGGCTGCCACCAGGGCCCCCAGCAGATGGAGGCTTGTCTCTGTCTCAGCACCTGGCATAAGCAGCCAAAACCCCATTGTATTTTTTTATACAATCACTTGTTTTTTCATCTAGATGAAAATACATTTTTACTCCCCCAAATCCATGCTGCATTTCATTACACTGGAGAAACAAAAAGTAGGCCAGAGGGTTTCAGACACATAACGTTAGATGGAGACAGATCAGAAAGGAGGACGAAGAGGGTTGTGTATACATGCTGTGCATTTCTAACCCAAACTGTCATGTCAGTCTCTGTTGTAGAGGGGCAATTTGGCTATTGCGTTTTGTCTGTCTGTGTGCAGCCTTACAGGACATTGATAACACAATTCATTTGGTGTGTCAAGTATCTTGCTGTATGTGTGTTTACTTTCTGCAGAAATATATTTTTATACATTTTATTGAACCTTTATTTAACTAGGCAAGTCAGTTCAGAACAAATTCTTATTTTCAATGACGGCCTACCCCAGCCAAACCCGGACGAGGATGGGCCAATTGTGTGCCGCCCTATGGGAGCCCGAATGGCGAAGACTGTTTTTCAATGTATGTATGCTTCATACATTGTATGCTCTATCATATTTAGAGTGTGGTACCATTGTTTTATGTTTACATTAGGATGTACAGCCACGTTGCCATCTTGAAATAACCCCCTATGGTGTAGATACTATCAGTAGGCCTATAGTGCTATCATACATTCTATAGTGGTATTCAATCGGGGTCCATGGCCCCCATGGGTCCAAGGAGGTACTGCAGGGGGTCTGCTCATTTTCTTTGGGGGGGGGAACTTATTTTTTATTTCAATGTTTTTATGAATATTGCTAGCAACAACAATATATATATATTTATAACATACCTACAGTAGAAAAGAGGAGAATAACTTCTTTCTAATGATGTCAACTTTATTTCTCAACTCCTAATAAATTATACTTATTGGGATGTTCATAGGTTAGTAGATATACCCATAGTGCTTCATTGTTTGCATAACAATGTCTGTGTCATAGTTGTGTCTAGCAAATAAATCCTTTATTGTTCTGGTTCCTTCTCTCTCCACTGTATGCAAAAAAATGATCCATTTTGTGTACAAATGTTTGAATTGTTTTTAACACTACCTGTAATCCCCAACTCCCTGATGAGCTGTCAGAGGATCAAATTAGAAAAACACGGAAACTGCTTATTTTTTGTATAGCAACCGAATTACCTGAAACGTGTCCATGACATTTGACTTATGCTTATTATTGCTACCCTCAAACCCTTGTACTGTAAGGCTACTCTGTGTCCATGCCCTTCATGCCCTGAGCATCATCTTTACCCTGTGCTGTAGGCCTACATCAAGGAAGCGATGCAATTTAGCACAAGTACAGCTGATCATTTATATTATTGTTGGTAAGCTTATTATGAATATTATTGTTATTATTATTCATTATGCCCCTTTTTCATTGTGTGCACTGTTGATTGACATCAGCCTGAGGTTCACATTGATGCTGTCTTGAATTGACAAACTCAATGTCTATTTTTATTTTCACCTCAAGAAGCAAATGGCCTATTACCTTTCTCTCTAAACTTACGAATTCTGAGTTTGGTAGCTTAGCAACAGCCTCTGACCCATGTAACGAAATGAAGAAAAAAAAATGAAAGTCTGATATGCGGGTTCTACTCACATTGCTAAGGATGATGCCGAACATTTCGAGTGGCGGTACAATGTTTGAAAGCTGGGTGCATTGTTATCGTTCAGAATTTTATGTTGGATTCACAAGAGGAACGAACACTATTGCATGTGTGTGAGTGTGTGTGTGTGAAACTTGAAGATTACCATTATTTTAATATCTATGCCAGGGACTACTTGCTTGCCTATACTGCCTAAACTCAAATGCATATTGACACGAAGCCTATATACGCCATATTTCACAAATTACTGTACATAGACCTGATACTACATTTTCATTTACTAGGTTATTATAATGTTTACTGGTACGGCACAATTGATGACACTTGGGTCTATTTTAGGTCCGTGTTTTCAGGAAAACGTATAGCAAATTTGACCTGCTGTACGAAAATATAAGGATAGAACATTTCTCTTTGTGATTGAACAGGCTACTGTAAATGTGAGCATCCATTTTAGTATTCCCATCTCAATGTAATGTGTTGTGTGTTGCACGCCTGTGGGCGAGCGCGCTCTCGACAGGAATACGCGCGTGTCTATGATAGAGGAACGTTAAGTAACCGAAAGTTTGGAACACGCACGTCAACTTGGTTTCATTTTTAACACAGCATTATTGCCTCGTTCGTTATCAGTTCTGAGATTACTTCATCATGGCTGATTGGAAGATAGTACTTTTTGTAATGTTTATTGAGACCCATCCATACTCGCATGACCTGATAAAGAATGTATTGAATAGGCCTATTTTAACACATTTTAACATTTCAGTTGCTTGTGTGTTCAAAAGGTATGAGTGAATTAATGACTTTTCCCAAAATATATACAACATCTTGTCACAGTAGTAAAAAAACTCAAGCAAATACTGTATATTTTGATGTAACTCTTCTTCTAATTTATATATTTCTAATTCTTTCAATTCTATTTCGATTTCTGTCAAATCATTGACATTTCTTGTTTTTCTCCCCACAATAGCATTTTGTGTTGCATTATGCTTTAGTTATAATGTTTTCTTCGGATCGTCGATTTTGCAAACATATAATTCGGTATTTCCATCATGAGATTTACATGTTTTAACAAACAACAAAATGCTTTAATTAAACGGAGAATCTCGTTGTTACCAAATGTAACACATGCATTTGGTTATTTGATTACATTTGATTTAAGTATCCTAATGGAAGACAATTGTAAGGTTATTTTGTAAACGTGAAATATGTTCTATTATTTTGTTATGAGAATAATAACACTTTTTTATTAATACTATTATTTGATTTGATGAATATTACATTAACACAATAGTATTGTGAATATATTATATTTGATAATACTAGGCTAGAACAAAGCAGTGGAGATGATTACTGGTCCTGCATGTAAAATTGAGGCTACATTGACATGGAAACACCACAGTTATTAAGCATCATGTGTTCATAGAGATGCCCTCTATGGCTACTCATTGAGCATTGAGTCCATGTTCCAGAGGTAGGTCATCTCATGACTGAAGGCTCGGTGTCATTAAGCAGTGTGTGTGTGTGTGTGTATATTACACAGTAACAAACCCATGTTGCACCGTGGAGGAGTAGTGAGTGGGTTGGGATCGCTGGGCACCAGAGGCATTCTATTATATGGGTTTAATCCCAAAGGTCTGACTCCAGTACTGCTACCCCAAGGCCTGAAAATATGCCTGCTGTAGCATACAACAAAACTATAGAAGCAATTTGACTACGATGCATAATTCACCATATTTTTGCCACACATCTCAACTGAATTCAGGATCCAGGACCTCGGGCAGAAACAACATCTTCTTTAGCCAGGAAAAAAAAAAACACAGAAGAGAAAGAGATTGAGAGAGAGAACAGTAGCTTGTGTGGGAATGGGCTAGAAAGAACAGGTGAGAGTTCTACCAGCCTCTTAAGCTTGAAGAGTGTAGCCACAATCCTATTTTAGCATTCATAATGTGTTTTTTTGGTGGTTGGGGGAAGTGGGTGAACACTTTTGTCTATTCTGAAGAGACTCTGTACATCTCATTCATGTGCAAATGAACCCACACAACATTTGGGAACATTTCATACTGTGTCAGAAAACGTATCTTATAAACAATAACAAAAAAGTTACTTTGTATTCTTAGCATATACTGTATGGGCACATTTGACATTTTCTGTATGATTTGGAAAATGGCCAAATTGTAATGCGAGGGAAAGGCTAGGTGTATTAGTAATGATACCGAAGAGCAAAGATGGAACACACCAGATCGTAGGGTTCTTAGACCCATGGAGGCAAAGGATGTTAAAGACTGTAGACCCAAAGTAACTCATACACTTTTCGAAAAAAGGGTTCCAAACGGTTTTTGCGGCTGTCCCCATAGTATAACCTTTTTTTGGTTCCAGGTAGAACTCTTTTGGGTTTTATGTATGTATAAACCTCTGTGGAAAGGGTTCTACATGGCACCCAAAAGGGTTATACCTGAAGCAAAATGGGTTCTTCAAAAGGTTTTCCTATGGGGACAGCCGAAGAACCCTTTTTGTTTCTAGATAGCAAGTTCAACTGTTTAAGCTAGGCCAGAGTCTGAGGTCAAAAACGGTTTTTGTATTCTCCGATTACAGATTCATTTAATCTTAGATAATTTTTGTTTGACCATCAACTTCCCATGAGTTGAGTAATATCAACAATATTTTTAACCAGTCCCACTCACTGATTGATCCCTTGCATGTGTTGCATGTACATGTGTATTTTACACTTCCATTCATCTACCCTCTCTCACTTTTACCCCTCTTTTAAATGGTCTGATCCAATTTGTCAGATTGTTGGGTTTTGGCAGAGGCGTAGGGTGGCCTGGTTGTGTAATCTATATTTTAATTCCATTGTCCATGCTTCTTATCCCTTTAAGATACTTTGGGGACCTTGGCACAGTGTGTGTGCAAGGTGTGCTCATGTGGAATGGCTGTGAGGGTGGCTAAGTCCCTCACCCATCTAATTCCCCCACTGCCACCCCCCTCTCCTCTTCCCCTCAGTCCAAGCCAGGCCCCCCCTCCCCTAAAAACCCTCTCCCTAACCCACTCCAGGTATACACCCCCACACACCCGCCTCTCTATGTCCCTAACAGCACAATCTCAAGTCAGAGTTCAATGGCACTTCCTTCTTTCCTTTTTTCTTCTCTCTCTGTCTCTCTCTGTCTCTCTTTCAGCTTTTTTTTACTCTAGTGAAATTTTGCAATACATGGGGTTTTGCCACCTCCCTCCCAATGTGAACTTTAGCTGCAATTCTCCAGGCACACATGCATTGTGAAACACAGATTGAAAAAGCAATGAGTACTTTTTTCAGCGCTTACAATTCTGTGGCTGCCTCTCCCTTTCTCCCACGCTGGGCTCAGCCTCTATGAGTGGCGGTGCGGTCGCTCCGAGATGTGATCGAATAGTGTGAGTTTTTCCTCTGTGATGATTGTAAAAGCGATGTGGCGTTTCATTGGTGAAAACAAAAGTAATGAACTCCCTCAGCAGATCTCTGTGAGGCTCTATATCATGTTACAAAACGCTTAATTCTTTTACACCTTACCAGAGACATGCCTGCTTAGCTGTCATATAAAGTTGATGTCGGACGTTTACATACACTTAGGTTGGAGTCATTAAAACTAGTTTTTCAACCACTCCACAAATTTCTTGTTAACAAACTATAGTTTTGGCAAGTCGATTAGGACAACTACTTTGTGCATGACACAACACATTTTTCCAAAAATTGTTTACAGACAGATTATTTCACTTATAATTCACTGTATCACAATTCCACTGGGTCAGAAGTTTACATACACTAAGTTGACTGTG
>NC_036866.1:13551577-13559646 GCF_002910315.2 Salvelinus sp. IW2-2015
AAGGTTTTCAGAGCCTGTGGCTATCCTCCATACGATTCAACCACCTCTCAACCTCCCTCTGCTGCCACAACTCAGTGGAGCTGCCCGTGTCATAGCATATTGAGTCAATATCATATTTGCAAAGTAGATGGATCGATCAAGACCTGCTTTGGTTTAGAAGATAGGCAAATCTTCTGGACATTTGAAATAGAGACACGACAATTCAGTAAATAAAATATTCACATCATTATGTATTGATAGCTACAATTAGCGTTGCTAGCCTACAGCCGTGCAATAACATGTGCACATTGCCCTAATTGCCTTATATAACCTTTTACGGCACATACCTGTATGTCGCTTTGTTATAATTGTACATAGGAAGAAGAGTAGGCCAAGGATTTGTGATTTTACACAGCAGCATTTCCACACCCGACCACTCTCGCTTATGTTTATGGATAAGCTCCAGGATGGAAGAGGTAATCCTCTCATTTACAGTGCCTCAGATTCGGTCCACCCTATCTCCTCCTCCCCTCCATCCCTCCACCCCTCCACCCCCCAAACCCAATTCAGCCCTACTCCACATCGTCATGGCATGTTGGACAGAGAAGATGGAGTTCTTTCTGGTTCTGTGGAGAAGAAGAACCCCCCTCTCACTCTGAGCACTTATTTGTACTTCCACAACACACACAGACCATCAGCAGGTAGAGACAGCCTGGTATGCCCATTGCCACTCCCTAACAGCAACCTGAAATCCTCCTCCAATGTTGCTAAGCTGTGATTTTTGGTTGTACGGTGAATGCCACAATTCCACTGTTTTAGACAAAGTAATTTATCCTATTTTGTTACTGTTACTCAGAGGTAGATTTGTGACGGTATCCCAAAGAAATATTGCATGTGTTATGGGTAGAATGTGATTGATCTGATGTTTAACAGCTAATCTCAAATACCCATGGTTCTCAAAGTTAGCATCCTCTTGAAAGCCTTCTGTTTGCAGAACATTTCCTCCAAGCTGTACAGATTTGTTTGCATAAACTGCTCTGCTGGGCTGTTCTTAAAAGTTGATTTAAATTATAGCCTCTGCATTATACGGCTTGATAGGAAATAAATCTCTTCAAATGAATTCAGTGAATGGAGGGAGGCGAGGGCGGGGGAGCTGGGGACTATGTGGGGAGCAGTGGCGTATGTTAACATAGACTTTCATTTATCTGCAGTGGGGCTGGCTGCTGCTGAGTGAGGGCGGGGGAGAGCGAGAGAGAAAGAGTGTGTGTGTGTGAGAGAGAGACAGAAAAGAAAAGCATGGCTAATGGCCGTAAGGAGACATATCAGTGGCTGGGGTGGTTGTGAAGAGCTGCGGATGATCATGGAACTGTAGTTTGTTCAGTGACTAAGGAACATGTAGAATATATTCTCTCTCTCTCTCTCTCTCTCTCTCTCTCTCTCTCTCTCTCTCTTAGCTGGAAAACATCAGTCTCTACAAGCCGAGCAGGCCTCTGGCAACTATGCAAACCATGGTGCTGAATGGTGAGGTGTATTTATTAAGGGGGGTTTAGGGAAAGGAGGAGGAGGGGGGGTCTCTGAAAAGGCAGCAGGCTGCGCAGTGAATGGGAAAGGGGTGAGGGGGGGCCAGGGCCAAGGGATCCGGGCCTCCAATGGTACAATGCAACGGCCAGAGCAGCTGTGAAAAGAGGTGTCCCCTTTTTCCCACGCCCAGTGCGACGTGAAACAGTGGCTCAGGCGGCCAGGGTCAAGTCCCATTGCTAATATATACACTGGGCCTGTGTACTTATACAATGCATACACACAGCTCATTTAGTTTATGTGTGCACACAAAGAAGACAGATACTCGTATGCACACACAGACAACGTCAGACAGAGGGGGGTACAGAGGGCACCCTGACACAAATTTCTATCACATTGGACCCATTGTCTAGTTCTAGACCAACAATCTTAGATTTTTCAAATTAACAAGCTGTCTGTGAGTAGACACACAGACACACATACAGCCCTGCTAAGACACACCAAGAGACCTGCTGCCCTTATAGTCTGGATGACCATCAATTGGTCAATACATTAGTGGTGAAAGATTAAATTCATATCGGATTTGGAGGAAAAAAACAGAAGCCACATATGCTCTGTTTTTTAATAAAGTTATTGAATGATAAGATAACTTCAGAAAGATCAGACATTTTCTGTTGTTATTTTTAGGTTGAAATTTAATCAGCACTAAACGTAATCAAAACTAATCAAATGTTGTTTATGCGCCAAAACGGGTTCTTTATCCTCTGTAGTCTTTACAAACTGGCATCCCCTCCTACATCCCTGACAGTTGCCACCATTGAATCATTCTCTGATCCATAATCCGGTTTGCTCCTACTTCTTTGGCTCTCACGTTTATGTCTCAACCTCCATATAAACTATAAATCCCCCCACCACCAGATGCCCCGTATTGTATTGTCCAGGGTGCTGAGGAGACCCCCTGCCTGCTTCTCGGGCTGTGATGTCACCCTGTCTGTCAAGGCATTGGGAGGAACTTGACTGTGGGAAGGAAAGGGGCTCAGATTGGGCTGGGGGTCTAGGGAGGCTCGGGGTTTGAGGGGTGCATGTGTCAAGCGACTAGCGGCTAGCCCTGGAGTGGAGTGCACAGTGGAGTAGAGACTCAGACAACCAGCCCTGGTCTAAGGGGTGAAAGACTGCCGCAGCCCTTTAGGCAATGGTGAGAAATGGGGCAATGGGGAAAACACATAGCAACTCATAGCAAGTTTCATAGCAACATAACAAAGTGGAATTTCAGTTAGACTGCTAATCTATGTCCCCAATAACCTAGGCTAGTTTTGTTACTCACTGACTCACTGTTAGTCAAGCAAGGATATTGAATGGTGTGAGCAACTGTTTCCTGTGTTCTAATAAAGGCCTGTATTGTTTTAAGAGCACATTCAATGAAGTCATTTTCTTGGTTACACTAGTTCAAAAAATTGCTGTTATTGAATGGCAGGAAAATCAATATTGCTCAGAATTTTGAGCGATCTGATTGTAAACCTGTCTGATTTGACTATTTTCAAGGTATAAACTGACTTTWAAAAAAATCCCACTCAATCTCAGACCTCCAACATTGCACAGTGACCACAGCCATATTGTTTTGCCTTATTGTTCCTATAGTAGCAGCGTGCCAATACACTCCCTAGTGCGGTGTCACAGTCAATTCTTTAATTCGCTCCCCCCTCCTTGTTTGCCCTCCTTAATGTTCCACATGTCCCCTGAAAGCAGAGGCAACGTGCCCCTCTTCTCCCAGTAAACAACCAAGGGGACACAAATACCTGTCCTGACCAGCCCTCTCCCAGCCCTCTCCCAGCCATCTCCCAGCCCTCTCCCAGCCCTCTCCCAGCCCTCCCTCCTCTCACTCAAATGATGCTGGAGAGGAACAAGACAAAGGCGAGACTGACTTAATTAGCTAGACGATAAAAAGCATTGTGGCAATTACCCAGCACAAAGAGGCTGGAACTTATGGCCTGTTCATTTGGCGCGAGTCGACAGGACTCAGCCAGGAGTGCATTTTCCTGTTGCCTGGACTCCCCCGGCCTTTTATGTGCAGAGAGAAGCAGCAACAAAGAGCCAGAGATGTACTCCACTGTAGAACCATTTCCAGTCCTTTCAGAGAAGGGACACTGCATTCTAGTCTCTTATTGGTTGAAAAGCATGTCGACCTGTAGCCTAAAAGCATGTTTCTGTTAATAAGGTTTGCTGTGGTAGTTCATGCATCTGGTATCTTGGGCATTAGTTTTCAGTACAGTGTCATTTCACTGCAGATGTTGACTAGCAGGAAAAGGTACACTTCTCCTCCCCCCATCACTCCATCAGTCTTGAGTATCCTTGTGGCATATTCTGGTCCTGCTAATTCTGGTTGGCTGACTGGGTGGTTGGCTGGCTGACTGGCTGGAAGGATGGCTGGCTGACTGGCTGACTGACTGGCTGGTTGGCTGGCTGGCTAACTGGCTGGATGGCTGGCTGGCTGTGGTTGTATGGTGCTTGTGTGGAGGGGGTCTACTTTCTACCAATAAGAGCAATCTCCTCTTTCCTGGAGTGCCCAGGGAGGATTTCCTTCATGAAGTCAGATAACATCCCTGTGACCCCTTCTTCCCTTTTTTATAAGAGTTCCTTAACCTTGATAAATGAAGTGGGGGGGAGAGCAGGAAAAAGTTGTGGAGGGTTGTGGAGAGAGAGAGGAGCCGGCTCCCTGTTCCGCTCGCACCCTCGCTCTCAGGATCAATAACAGTCGGAGAGCTGCTGAACACTCCTGTCTGGCAGCCCTACCACTGGGGATGGAGGGAGGTGGGGGGGCTCCCGTCCACTGCGGCCGGAAGAGGAGTAGAGAGTAGGAGAGAGAGAAGTAGAGAGAATGGAAGAGGAGGGGAGCCTACCAACCCACCCACCCTCTCCTGCTTGCCTGCCTGCCTGCCTGCTTGCCTGCCTGCCTGCCTGCCCGTGTGCCCGCTAGCAGCACATCTGACGTCTCCTTCTGTGGAGCCACAAGGTTACAACGTGTCGATACAAACGCGCACACCCCTCCGACAAATGGGACTTGGCATGTTCAATCAACAGGGCTGCCAAATCCCTGATAAGTGTTACGGAGCCATATCTGTCTGTGCTCACGTTGAGCTATGTTACCTGGATTCCTCAACTGTCCCCCAAATATCCTCTATAGAAGTCCCCCCTAATGGAATTATCTGGTGCATTTGTCATTGGATTTGAATGGGTGGTGTGCATGGGCATAATGAGGACTTTGATATTGAAGTGCATAAGGAAAGGCCTCCGACTCACACATTTTATATCCAGTACCTGCAGAGTCATCCTCACCTAGCTCACTATTCCCCTATTCTCCTTCACTCCTTTATTTATCTTCTTGTTCTTTGAGCCACTGGTCTCCTTTCCCTCCTACCACACCTGATCCTTTCATCCTCCAACCTCCATCCTCTCCTCCTCCTACCTCCACCCTCTCCTCCTCCTACCTCCACCCTCTCCTCCTCTTACCTCCATCCTCTCCTCCATCAACCTCCATCCTCTCCTCCTCCAACCTCCATCCTCTCCTCCTCCTACCCCCATCCTCTCCACCTCTGGATGTATGCAGAAGAGAGGAGGATGGTGGAGGAGGAGAGGGTGGAGGGTAGGAGGAGGAGAGGATGGAAGAGTTGAGAGGAAGAGAGAGAGGGGGTAAGGAGGAGGAGAGGATGGAGGTTGGAGGAGGAAGATGGAGGTTGGAGAGAAGAGGAGTGGAGGTAAGAGGAGGAGAAGGAATGGGGAGGAGGAGAGAGAGGGTAGAGGAGGATGAGGAGGTTGGAGAGGAGAGATGGAGGTGAGGGGAGAGAAGGATGGAGGTTGGAGGAGAGAGGAGGAGGGATGGAGGAGGAAGGATGGGAGGTGGAGGAGGAGATGATGGAGGTTGGAGAGAAGGGGTGAGGTTGGAGGAGGAGAGGATGGAGGTACGAGGAAGGTGGATGTAGGAGAAGAGGATGGGGGAGGAGAGGAGAGAGGAGGTGGAGGAGAGAGGAGGAGTTGAGAGAGAAGAAGTGGAGAAGAGGAGGAGAGGATGGGGGAGGAGAGAGAAGGAGTGAGGGTAGGAGGAGGAGAGGATGGAGGTTGGAGGAGAGAGAGGGTTGAGGTAAGAGGAGGAGAGGATGGAGGTTGGAGATAGAGGAGGATTGGAGTGGAGGAAGAGAGAGATGGAGGTAAGAGGAGGAGAGTGAGGTTGGAGGAGCGAGAGGATGGAGATAGAGGGAGCGAGGATGGAGGTGTGGAGGAGGAGAGGATGGAGGTTGGAGGAGGAGGAGATGGAGGTTGGAGAGAGTGGGTGGGGTTGGAGGAGTGGGTGGAGGTTGGAGGAGAAGAGGGTGAGGTAAAGAGGAGAGGATGGGGGTAGGAGGAGGAGAGGATGGAGGTTGGAGGAGGAGAGGATGGAGGTTGGAAGAGGAGAGGATGGAGGTAAAGGAGGAGAAGGTGGAGGTTGGAGGAGGAGAGGGTGGAGGTAGGAGGAAAGGATGGAGGTAGGAAGAAGAGAGGATGGAGTTGAGGAGGAGAGGATGGCGGTAGGAGGAGAGATGAATGGAGGTTGATGGAGGAGGTGGGTTGGAGGAGAGAGGATGGAGGTACGAGGAGAGGGTGGGATGTAGGAGGAGGAGAGGATGGAGGTTGGAGAGAGGAGAGGGTGGGTAGGCGGAGGAGAGGATGGAGGTTGGAGGAGGAGAGGGTGGAGGTAAGAGGAGGAGAGGATGGGGTAGGAGGAGGAGAGGATGGAGGTTGGAGGAGGATGGAGGTTGGAGGAGCAGGAAATGGAGGTAGAGGAGAGGATGAGGTTGGAGAGGAGAAGGATGGAGGTAGGAGTGAGGAGAGGATGCGAGGTTGAGGAGGAGAGATGGAGGTTGGAGGAGGAGAGGAGGAGGTTGGAGGAGGAGAGGGTGGAGGTAGGAGGAGGAGAGGATGGAGGTTGGAGTAGGAGGAGGGTGAGGTTGGAAGGAGGAGAGGATGGAGGTAGGAGGAGGAGAGGTGTGGAGGTTGGAGGAGGAGAGGGTAGGAGGTAAGAGGAGGAGAGGGTTGGAGGTTGGAGGAGGAAGAGGATGGAGGTATCAGAGGAGAGGATGGAGGTAGAGGAGGAGAGGATGGAGATAGAAGGAGGCCGAGGATGGAGGTTGGAGGAGGAGAGGAGGAGGTTGGAAGGAGGAGAGAAGGAGGTTGGAGGAGAGGGTGGAGGTTGAGGAGAAGAATGGTGGAGGTAAGAGGAGAGGATGGTGGTAGGAGGAGGAGAGGATGGAGTTGGAGGTGGAGAGGATGGAGGTTGGAGGAGGAGAGGATGGAAGTAAGAGAGGAGAGGGTGGAGGTTGGAGGAGGAGAGGGTGGAAGTTGGAGGGAAAGATGGAGGTAGGAAGAAGAGAGGATGGAGGTTGGAGGATGAGGGGAGAGGAGGAAGGTGGGTAGGAGGAGGAGAGGATGGAGGTTGGAGGAGAGTTTGGAGTTTAGAGGAGGAGAGAGGGTGAGGTTGGAGGAGGAGAGGATGGAGGTTGAGGAGGAGAGGATGGGTAGAGGAGGAGAGGGTGGAGGTTGGAGGAAGAGAGGATGGAGGTAGGGGGAAGGCGAGGATGGAGGTTGGAGGAGGAGAGGGAGGTGGAGGAGGAGAGGATGGAGGTTGGAGGAGGAGAGAGGAGGTTGGAGAAGAGGGTGGAGGAGGGGAGGAGAAGATGGAGGTTGGAGTAGGAGAGGGTGAAGGTTGGAGGGGAGAGGATGGAGGGTAGGAGGAGGAGGGGTGGAGGTGAGGAGGAGAGGTGGAGGTAGTGAAGGAGGAGAGGATGGGGGGTTAGGAGGAATAGAGGATGGAGGTAGGAGGAGGAGAGGATGGAGGTTGGAGAAGAAGAGGATGGAGGTTGGAGGAGAAGAGGGTGGAGGTAAGAGGTGGAGAGGATTTGGGGGTAGGGAGGAGAGAGATGGAGGTTGGAGGAGTAGCGGATGGAGGTATCAGGAGGAGAGGATGGAGGTAGGAGGAGGAGAGGATGGAGATAGAAGTGAGGCGATGGATGGAGGTTGGAGGAGAAGAGGATGGAGGTTGGAGGGAGGAGAGAAGGGGGTTGGAGGAGAGGGTGGAGGTTGGAGGAGAGATGGTGGAGGTAAGAGGAGAGGATGGTGGTAGGAGGAGGAGAGGATGGAGGTTGGAGGAGGAGAGGATGGAGGTTGGAGGAGGAGAGGAATGGAAGTAAGAGGAGGAGAGGTGAGGTGGAGGAGGAGAGGGTGGAAGTAGGAGGAGGAAAGGATGGAGGTAGGAAGAAGAGAGGATGGAGGTTGGAGGAGGAGAGGATGGAGGTGGAGGAGGAGAGGATGGGGTTGGAGGAGAGTTTGGAGTTTTAGAGGAGGGAGGGTGGAGGTTGGAGGAGGAAGGATGGAGGTGAGGAGGAGAGGATGGGGGTAAGAGGAGGAGAGGGTGGAGGTTGGAGGAGGAGAGGATGGAGGTAGGGGGAGGAGAGGATGGAGGTTGGGGAGGAGAGGGGAGGTTGGAGGAGGAGAGGATGGAGGTTGGAGGAGAGGAGGAGGAGGTTTGGAGAAGGAGAGGTGGA
>NC_036866.1:13559671-13573026 GCF_002910315.2 Salvelinus sp. IW2-2015
CTGCCGGTGGAGGCAGGATGGAGGCTGGAGGAGGACGAGGATGGAGGTAAGAGGAGAGGGATGGAGGTTGGCAGGAGAGAGGATGGCAGGTAGTTAGGAGGAGAGGATGGAGGTTCTGAGTGAGGAGAGGATGGAGGTTGGAGGAGGAGAGGAGGAGGTTTTGGAGGAGGAGAGGTGGAGGTAGGAGGAGGAGAGGATGGACGGTTGGAGTAGGAGAGGTGAAGGTTGGAGGAGGAAGGATGGAGGTAGGAGGAGAGAGGGTGGAAGGTTGGAGGGAGGAGAGGGTGGAGGTAAGAGGAGGGAGGGTGGAGCGTTGGAGGAGGAAGAGGATGAAGTATCAGCAGGAGAGGATATGGAGGTAGCGAGGAGGGACGAGGATGGAATAGAAGGAGGCGAGCGATGGAGGTTGAGGAGGAGAAGATGGAGGTTGAGGCAGGAGAGAAGGAGCGTTGGAGCGAGAGGGCGGAGGTTGAGGGAGAAGATGGTGGACCGGTAAGAGGAGAGGATGGTTGGTAGGGGAAGGAGAGGATGGCCAGTTGGAGGTGGAGAGGATGGACGGTTGGGAGAGGAGAGGATGGAAAGTAAGCAGGAGGAGAGGGTCGGATGTTGGCAGGGAAGGAGAGGGTGGAAGTTGAGGGAGGAAAGGATGGACGGTAGGAAGAGAGAGGATGGAGCGTTGGAGGAGGAGCAGGATGGACGGTTAGGAGGAGGACGAGGAATGCGAGGTTGGTAGGAGAGTTTGAGTTTAAGAGGAGGAGGAGAGGGTGGAGTTGGGAGGTGGATGAGATGGGAGGTTGGAGGAGGAGAGCGAATGGGGGTAAGAAGGAGGAGAGGGTGGAGGTTGGAGGAAGAAGAGGATGGAGGTAGGGGGGAGGAGAGGATGGAGGTTGGAGGAGGAGAGGGAGTGTGGAGGAGAAGAGGATGGACGGTTGGAGGAGGAGAGAGGAGGTTGGAGAAGAAGAGGGTGCGAGGCTACGGGAGGACGAGAGGAATGGACGGTTGGCAGTAGGAGAGGGTGAAGGTTGGAGGAGGAGCAGGACTGTGACGGTAGGAAGGAGTCGAGAAGGGGGTGGAGAGGGAGGGGAGTATGAGTAAGGAGGAAGAGGATGGGGGTAGGAGGAATAGAGGATTGGAGGTGAGGAGGAGGGAGGATGGAGTTGCGAGAAGAACGAGGATGGGCAGGTTGGAGGAGAAGAGGGTGGAGGTAAGAGGTGGAGAGGATCGGGGGTAGGAGAGAGGAGAAGGATGGAGAGTTGGAGAGTAGACGGATGGAGGTATCAGGAGGAGAGGATTGGAGTAGGAGGAGGAGAGGATGGAGATTAGAAGTGAGGCGAGGATGGACGGTTGGAGGAGGAGAGGATGGAGGTTGGAGGAGCAGAGAAGGGGGTTGGTAGGAGAAGGTGGAGGTTGGGGAGAAGTGTGGAGGTAAGAGGACGAGGGAATCGGTGGTAGAGGAAGGAGAGGATGGAGGTTGGAGGGAGGAGAGGATGAGGTTGGAGGAGGAAGAGGATGGAAGTTAAGAGAGAGGAGAGGTGAGGTGGAGGAGGCAGAGGGTTGGAAGTAGGAGGACGGAAAGGATGGAGGTAGGAAGAAGAGAGAGGATGGAGGTTGGAGGAGGAGAGGATGGAGGTAGGAGAGAGAGAGGATGGAGGTTGGAGGAGAGTTGGGATTAGAGGGAGGAGAGGGTGGAGGTTGGAGGAGGAGAGGATGGAGGTTGGAGGAGGAGAGGATGGGGTAAGAGAGGAGAGGGTGGAGGTGGAGGAGAGAGGATGGGGTAGGGGGAGGGAGAGGATGGAGGTTGGAGAGGAGAGGATGAGGTTGAGGAGGAGAGGATGGAAGGTTGGAGAGAGGAGAGGAGGAGGTTGGAAGAAGAAGGTCGGTAGGAGGAGGAGAGGATGGACGGTCTGAGTAAGGAGAGGGTGAAGGTTGGAGGAGGAGAGGATCGGAGGTAGGAGGAGAGAGGGTGAGGCTTGTGAGGAGGAGAGGCGTGGAGGTAGAGGAGGAGAGGATGGGCGGTTAGGAGGCAATACGAGGATGGAGGTAGGAGTAGGAAGGATGAGGTTTGGAGAAGAAGAGATGGAGGTTGGGAGGAGAGAAGAGGGTGGGGGTAAAGAGGAGGAGAGGATGGAGGTTGGGAGGAGAGAGGATGGAGGTATCAGGAGCAGAGGAGGAGGAGTAGAGGAGGAGAGGATGAGAAGATAGAAGGAGGCGAGGATGGAGGTTGGAGAGAGAGGATGGAGTATAGAGGAGAGGATGGAGTAGGAGGAGGAGAGGATGGAGAAATAGAAGGAGCAGAGGATGGAGGTTGGAGGAGGAGAGGATGAGAGGTGGAGGAGGAGAGAAGGGGTTGGAGGAGAGGGTGGAGGTTGGAGGAGAAGATGGTGGGAGGTAAGAGGAGAGGTGTGGTAGGAGGAGGAGAGGATGGAGGTTTGCAGAGGAGGAGAGGATGGATCGGTTGAGGAGGAAGAGATGGAAGACAGAGGAGGAGACGGTGGAGGTTGGAGGAGGAGGGGTGGAAAGTAGGAGGAGGACAAGGATGGAGGTAGGAAGAAGAGAGGTGGAGTGAGGAGGAGAGGAGGACGTAGGAGGAGGAGAGGATGGAGGTGGAAGGAGGCAGAGCATGGGGGTTCAAGAGGAGCGACAGACGGGTGGAGATTGGAGAGGAGAGGATGGAGGTACGGCGGCGGAGGAGAGGATGGCAGGTTGGCGGAGGACGAGGGAGGTTGGAGGAGGAACGAGCGATGGAGGTTGGAGGAGGAGAGCGAGGAGGTCTGGAGAGGAGAGGGTGGAGGTGGAGGAGGAGCAGGATGGATTGGGAGAAGGGTAAGTGAGAGGAGGATGGAGTTGGAGGGGGTGGTTGAGAAGTGGAGAGGAGGAGAGGATGGGTAGGGGAGGAGAGGAGACGGAGGTGAGGAGGAGTGAGGTTGGAGGAAGAGAGGAGTGGTGGATGTTGGAGGAGAAGAGGGTGGAGGTAAAGAGGGAGAGGAGGGGGGTAGGAGGAGGAGAGGATGGAGCGTTGGAGGAGGAGAGGATGGAGGCGTTGGAAGGGAGAGGATGGAAGGTAAGAGGAGGAGAAGCGGTGCGGCACGGTGTGGAGGAGGAGCCAGGGTTGGGAGGTAGCCGAGGATGAAAGGATGCGAGGTAGAGAAGAGAAAGGATGGAGGTTGGGCGAGGATGAGGAGGACCAGAGGAGGGAGGAGATGATGGAGGTTGGAGGAGAGGGGCTGGAGGTTGCGAGGAGGAGACGGCATGGAGGTACGAGGGACGAGGTGGATGTAGGAGGTGAGGAGAGGATGGAGGTTTGGAGGAGGCAGAGGGTGGAGTTTAGGAGGAGGAGAGGATGGAGGTGGGGGAGCGAGGAGAAGGTGGAGGTTAAGAGCGAGGAGAGATGGGGGTAGGAGGAGGAGAGATGGAGGTTGGAGGCAAGGATGGAGCGTTGGAGGAGGAGAGGATTGGAGGTACAGAGGAGAGGATGGGACGGTTGCGAGGAGGAGGAGAGATGGAGGTAGGGAGAGAGGACGAGGATGGACGGGTTGGAGCGAGGAAGAGGAGGAGGTGTGGAGGCGAGGAGAGGCGAGCGAGGTTGGGGGGAGGACGAGCGTTGGGAGCGTAGGAGGCAAGCGACGAGGGATGGAGGTTGGAAGTAGGAGGAGGAGGTGAAACGTTGGAGGAGAGAGGGATGGAGGCTAGGAGGAGAGAGGGATTGGAGGCTTTGGAGGAGGAAGGGTGGCAGTAACGAGGAGGAGAGTGGTAGGTTGGAGGAGGATGAGCGATGGAGGTATCAGGAGGAGAGGATGGAAAGGTAGCGAGGAAGGAGAGGATGCGATTTTAAAGGCGAGGCGAGGATGGAGGTTTGCGAGGAGGAGAGGATGGAGGTTGGAGGGAGAGAGAAGGAGGCGTTGCGAGGAGAGGGTGGAGGTTGGAGGAGACAGATGGTGGACCGTAAAGAGGAGCAGGATGGGTGCGTAGGAGGCAGCGGAGAGGCAGTGGAGGTTGGAGGTGAAGAGGATGGAGGTTGGAGTGAGGCCGAGGATGGAAGTAAAGAGGAGGAGAAGGGCTGGAGGTTGGCAGGACGGAAGGGGTGGGAAGTTGGAGGAGGAAAGGATGGACGGTAGGAAGAGAGAGGGATGGAGGTTGGAGGAAGAGGCAGGAGGTAGCGCAGGAGGACGAGGATGCGAGTTGGAAGGAAGTTTGGAGTTTAGCACGGAGGCAGAAGGGTGAGGGTGGAGGAGCGAGAGGCATGGAGGTTGGCAGAGAGGAGAGGATGGGCGGTTAAGAAGGAAGGAGAGCGTGAGGAGGCTTGGAGGAGGAGAGATGGAGCTAGGGGAGGACGAGGATGGACGGTGGAGGAGGAGAGGAGGTTGGAGGCAGGAGAGACGATGGAGGTTGAGCGAGCGAACGGAGCGCAGTGAGGTTGGAGAAGCGAGAGGTGGAGGTAGGACCAGGAGGGAGAGGATGCCGAGTGTTGCGAGTAGGCAGAGGGTAAGAAGGTTGGAGGAGATCGAGGATGGAGTGAGGAGGGAGGAGAGGGTGGAGGTTTTGGAGGAGGATAGGTGGCAGGTAGAGGAGGGTAGGATGGAGGGAGGCAGGAATAGGAGAATGGAGGTAGGAGCGAGGAGAGGAATGGAACGGTTGAGAAGAACGAGGCATGCGAGTCGTTGCGAGGAGAAATGAAGAGTGGAGGTAAGAGGTGGAGAGGGATGGGAGGAGGAGGAGAGGATGGAGGTTGCAGGCCAGATAGAGACTGGATGTATCAGGAGGAGCAGGATGGAGGTAGGGAGGGAGGCAGAGGATGGACGATAGAAGGAGCGAGGAATGGAGGTGGGGCAGGAGGAGAGGATGGAGGTTGGCAGGAGGAGAGAAGGAGGGTGCAGGAGAGGGTGGCAGGTTGGAGGAGAAGATGGTGGATGGTAACGAGGAGAGGATGTGGTAGGAGACGCGAGAGGATGCGAGCTTGGAGGGGAGAGAGAGGATGGAGGTTGGGAGGAGCGAGTAGGATGAAGTAAGAGAGGAGAGGGTGGACGCGTTGGAGGAGGCAGAGGCGTGAAGTCCAGTAGGGAGGAGGAAAGATGGACGGTAGGAAGGAAGAGAGGATGGAGGTTGCGAGGAGGCAGGAGGATGGAGTAGGAGGAGGAGAGGATGGCAGGTTGGAGGAGCAGGTTTGGAGTTTAGAGTGAGGAGCAGGGTGAGGTTGGAGGAGGAGAGGATGGAGGTTGGGAGGAGTTAGAGGATGGGGGGTAGAGGAGGAGAGGGTGGGAGGTTGGAGGAGGAGAGGATGCGAGGTAGCGGGAGGACGAGGATGGAGCGTTGCGAAGGAGGAGAAGGGAGGTGGAGAGGAGAGGCATGGAGGTTGGAGGAGGAGAGAGGAGGTTGGAGAAGGAGAGGGGGAGTAGGAGGAAGGAGAGGATGGAGGGTTGTCCAGTAGGAGAGGGTGAACGGTTGGAGGAGGAGGCAGGATGACGGTAGCGCACGGAGGAGAGGTGGAGCGTTGTGAAGGAGGAGAGGGTGGGAGCGTAGAGAGAGGAGAGCGATGGGCGGTAGGAGGAATAGAGGATGGAGTAGGAGGAGGAGAGGATGGAGGTTGGAGAAGAAGAGATGGAGGTTGGAGGAGGAAGAGGCCGTGGCGGGTAAGAGCGAGGAGAGGATGGAGTTGAGGAGGAGAGCAGGATGAGTATCAGGAGGAGAGGAATGAGAGTAGGAGGAGGAGAGATGGAGACTAGAAGGGGAGGCGAGGATTGGAGGTTTTGGAGGAGGAGAGGCGTGAAGGTATCAGGAGCGCACGAGGATGGACGGTAGGAGGAGGAAGAGGAACTGGAAATAGAAGCGAGGCGATGGGATGGAGGTTGGAGGAGAGAGGATGGAGGTCTGAGGGAGCGCAGGAGAAGGAGGGTTGGAGGACAGGGTCGGAGGGTTGGAAGGAGCAAAGATGGTGGAGGTTAAGAGGACGAGGATGGTGGTCTCCGAGGAGGAGGAGAGGATGGAGCGTTCGGAGGAGGGAGGATGGGAGGTTGGAGGCAGGAGAGGAATGGAAGTTAAGAGGAGGGAACGAGGCGTTGGAGGAGTGGAGGAGGAGAGGTGGAAGTAGGGAGGAGGAAGGATGGAGGTTAGGAAGAAGAGAGGATGGAGGGTTGGAGGAGGAGAGGCGATGAGGCTAGGAGGAGGACCGAGGATCGGAGTGTTGGAAGGAGCAGAGATGGGGGTAAGAGGAGGAAGAGGGTGGAGATTGGAGGAGGAGAGGATGCCGAGGTAGGGGGAGGAGAGGATGGAGGTTGCGCGGAGTGAGAGGGAGGTTGCCGAGCGAGGAGAGGATGGAGGTTGGAGGAGGAAGGAGGAGGTTGGAGAAAGGAGAGGGTGGAGGTAGCGAGGGAAGGAGAGGTATGGAGCGTTGGGAGTAAGGAGAGGGTGAAGGTTTGGAGGATGGAGAGCGATGACCGCGCTAGGAGCAGGAGGAAGAGGGTTGGAGGTTTGGCAAGAGCGATGAGCCGGTGGACGGTAACCGAGGAGGCAGAGGATGGGGCGTAGGAGCGATAAGAGGATTTGGAGTTGAGGAGCGAGGAGAGGCCATGGGAGGTTGGAAAGAAGAGGGTAGTTGGAGGTTGGCAGGAGAAAGAGGAGTGGAGGTAATCCTCTCTTTCTCCTCCTCCTCCATCCTCTCCTCCTCCAACCACCATCCTCTCCTCCCCTCTCCCGCTTTCTCTCCTTCTCTGTTACCCTCTTACCCTTGTTGAGTATCACTCCATGCTGCTCATTCTTCTCTCTCTCCCCTCCATTCCTCTCCTCCTCCTATCCCTCTTTCCTCCTCCTCTCTCTCACTGTGTTTAATTGAGTCAGTGAGCAGTTGACCACACCCGTCATTGGGGGGGGAGCAGGTTTGCCCAGCCCTCCCAGGAGGGGAGACATTGTTAGGGCCGCCCCGCCAGTGTAATCCCCTCCACTGGGACAAAGACCTGGTCCCCCTCCACCACTGAGGGGCATTAGCCCCCACAAGAGCCCAACCCTGGCCTGGCTTGGCCCAACAACCTCTCATAAGCCCCCTTGCCCCCATACCTGGCCTGGTCAAAGGTAATGAACTACGTGGGGGATACAATACCATTTGAGATTTTTCGTAGGGCATGACCCCCAATCCAAATCACACACTGCAAGGGGTCTGTGACTCATCAAAGGCTAAGATAACATTTAGATTTGGTTGTTTACCTACTCACTGAGATACCCATGGAGGTGACATTGTTAGCTACACAGGAGGAGAGGCTCCATATGGAAGTGAGTTCCAGGCACTAATGTTGATGGAATAAAGAGTCCAGGGAATATAATTTAGGCTCAGGCATATATTCATGTTCCACATATCAAAATGATACAATAATAATGACAGGAATTGATTAATCATGTGAGCTTGTGTCACAAAATTCTGTAAAAATATTCACACGTTCATCATTATGTTGATGTAGGCTGTGTATAGGTATGTTACAGTGGAGGCTGCTGCGGGGAGGACGGCTCATAATAATGGCTGGAATGGAGTCAATGGAATGGTATTAACCACATCAAACACATGGTTTCCATGTGGTTGTTACCATTCCATTGACTTCATTCCAGCCTTTATTACGAGCCGTCCACCCCTCAGCAACTGATATGTTAGTTCACAAGCATGTACATTGACACAGTTATTCATGTAATATATTGAGCTACCAAGCTCTTGAGGAACCACCCCCACTTCCTGTTAGCCTCCCACTATCTCCTGTTGTGCGCCTGTTCATCTATCTCTCTCTCTCTCTTTCTCTCTATCTCTCTATCTTACTCTCTCTCTCTCTGTGTCTCTCGCTTGCTGTCTCTGTCTCTCTATGTCTCGCTCTCTGTCTATCTTTATCTATTTCTCTATCTTACCCCCCTCTCGTTCTACCCCTCTCTCTTTCTCTCTCTCTCTCTACCTCTATCTCTCTCTCTCTGTCTCTCTCTCTGTCTCGCTCTCTCTCTTCATGGGCTGCAGTGAGATCAGGGAAACTCTCTATATCACCAGAGCTAGAGCACGCACGCACGCACGCACGCACCACGCACACAACAACACACACACACACACCACACCACACACACACACCACACACACACACACACACACCACACACACACACACACACACACACACACACACACCACACACACACACACACACACACACACACACCACACACACCAGGAGAGAGGAGGCAAGGTTGCCATGGGAACCACTGGTCAGAGTTTCCAGAGGGGAAACAAACAAAGTACTGTTCATAAAAGCAGGTTGTATAGTGTGCAGTGGAAGCAGAGATCCACGGTGTGTGTGTGTGTGTGGCGTGTCTGTATATATGTGTGTGTGTGTGTGGCGTCTGTATATATGTGTGTGTGGTGGCTGTTCTGTATATATGTGTGGTGTGTGTGGTGTCGTAGTATTATGTTTGTGTGTTGTGTGTGTGTGTGTGTGGTGTGTGTGTGTGTGGTGTGTGGTGTGTGTGTGTGTGTGTGTGTGTGTGTGTGTGTGTGTGTGTGTGTGTGTGTGTTGTGTGTGTGTGCGCATTGTGCGCGTTTGCGCGTGTGCGTGTGCACATCACCATCAGGTCCTTTTTATTGTGATGTCACTTCTACCATGTACTCACACACTGCAATCCTTGGTGATTTCACCTCTTGGAATTCTGAGATTTTTAATCAAAGGTTTATTTTTTTATTTTTTTAAATTCTGATTGTCATGGTCATGGTTTCCCTAACTGCTATTTGAATCCTCTGTGATTTGGATACTCTAACAAAATAGATAAACATTTCTTCATCAATTTTAGCTCCCAAAATGTTTTTAAACCTTTGAGCATTGGCATAAATAGGGTTAGAATGTTCATATACACATGACACATCTTCATAATTGCACTCCTGAGCCTCTTCTGCTTTCACGCTCATATTCTCTGTGTGTGTGATAGCGAGCTAGCGTTGGCGAAGAGGGGCTTAGCACATGGCGCAGTGTGATCTGTTCCATGTTTCTTTAAAGGGGACTCCTAGTCACAGCTCTCTCTCTGCCATGCCCACTGCGCTTGATCACACTCTCACACACACTCTCACATACACTTTCACCCCTCTTCGCTGCTCCTCTCCTTTCTGGGTTCGTATACGAGCTGTAGTCTGGGGAGGAAAACATGGGGATCTATCGAGCAGGAAGAAATATGTCTCATGGTAGTTGGACGTTGGCACCTGCGCCCAATCTCGACCGCTGGAGCTAACATCTCACATCTCACATCTCTCTCTCTCTATCCCCCTCTTTCTCTCTCTTGCTGTCTCTCACTCTCTATCCCCCTCTTTCTCTCTCTTGCTGTCTCTCTCCCTCATCCCCCTCTTTCTCGCTCTCTTGCTGTCTCTCTCTATCCCCCTCTTCTCTCGCTCTTGCTGTCTCTCTCCTATCCCCTCTTTCTCTCTTTTGCTGTCTCTCTCTATCCCCCTTTTCTCTCTTTTGCTGTCTCTTCTCTCTATCCCCTCTTCTCTCTTTGCTGTCTCTCTCTCTCTATCCCCCTCTCTTCTCTCTCTGCTGTTCTCTCTATCTCTATCCCCCTCTATCCCCCTCTTTCTCTCTTGCTGTCTCTCTCTCTCTATCCCCCTCTTTCTCTCTCTTTGCTTCTCTCTCCTTTCTCTATCCCCTCTATCCCCCTCTTCCCTCTCTTGCTGTCTCTCTCTCTCTATCCCCCTCTTTCTCTCTCTTTGCTGTCTCTCTATCTCTATCCCCCTCTATCCCCCTCTTTCTCTCTCTTGCTGTCTCTCTCTCTCTTATCCCCCTCTTTCTCTCTCTTGCTTTTCTCTATCTTATCCCCCTCTATCCCCCTCTTTCCCTCTCTTGCTCTTCTCTCTCTCTTCCCTCTCTCGTCTCTCTCTGCGTCTCTCCTCCTATCCCCCTCTTTCTCTCTCTTGCGTCTCTCTATCTCTATCCCCTCTATCCCCCTCTTTCTCTCTCTTGCTGTCTCTCTATCTCCATCCCCTCTATCCCCCTCTTTCTCTCTCTTGCTGTCTCTCTCTCTCTATCCCCCTCTTTCTCTCTCTTGCTGTCTCTCTATCTCTATCCCCCTCTATCCCCATCTTCTCTCTCTTGCTTCTCTCTCTTATCCCCCTCTTTTCTCTCTTGCTGTCTCTCTCTCATCCCCCTCTTTCTCTCTTTTGCTGTTCTCTCTCTCTCTATCCCCCTCTTTCTCTCTCTTGCTGGTCTCTCTCTCTATCCCCCTCTTTCTCTCTCTTGCTGCTCTCTCTCCTATCCCCTCTTTCTCTCCTTGCTGTCTTCTCTATACCCCTCTTTCTTCTCTCTTGCTGTCTCTCTCTATCCCCCTCTTTCTCCTCTTGCTGTCTCGCTGCTCTCTATCCCCCCTCTTTCTCTCTCTCTCTATCCCCCTCTTTCTCTCTCTTGCTGTCTCTCTCTCTCTATCCCCCTCTTTCTCTCTCTTGCTGTCTCTCTCTCTCGCTATCTCTCTCATTCAGTCTCCCTCTACCAAGGAGAGGCTATATTTTTTGGGTCTAAACACTATAGCTATATGCAAACCCATGTCAAAGCCCCCCACCCTTAGAAGAAAGCGCCATGCCTTCATCGCTATGTTCCCTCTGTTTTCCCACCCCTTCATTCCAAGGCTCTTTAGTTCTGCACTTAGCTGCCTCAATAATATTTATAGCATGATCTTTTTCTCCCCCTTCCTTTTTTAAAGCACGTCCAATGAAAGCTCCCCCCTGTACCCCACCGCCTCTGCCTCTGCCTCTGCCTCTGCCCCTGCCTCTGCCTCTGTCTCAGCCCTCTCCTTCGGAGAGACAAACACACTGTTCTCTGTTTCTTTGCCTTTCACCTCTCAAGCCTCCCTCCCTCCATCCATCCTGCCGGCCCGGCACAATGCATCCACTTTATCCTGTGGCCTGGAGAATACAGCCCTGAACTAACAATATCACCAAGGCTGTCTGAATGCCGGGGAGCCCCATTGTGTCCTGGCAGAGGGGAGTTAACACCCATGTCTGAGCCCAATGAATAGTATTATTGTGTCTGAGACATGCACCTCTCCCCCGGTCACCCCCGATCTCCCCCTCTTCGTACCCCTTACACACACCCTCTTCTTGTCCCAACAGCTCAGTCCCCCCTCTGTCCCCCTATCTCTCCCCTCAGTGGACAACTCCCAATTTCCAAGTACTCACAGACACTCCAAAGGTGTATTTCTTTATTTTCTCCATGTGGAAATAACCCTGTGGATTTTTCAGATTTTTTGTTACAGTGGAGGAGAGAGGAAGAGAGAGGAGGAGAGAGGAAGAGAGAGGAAGAGAGAGGAGGAGAGAGGAAGAGAGAAGAAGAGAGAGGAGGAGTGGAGGAGAGAGGAAGAGAGAGGAAGAGAGAGGAGGAGAGAGGAAGATAGAGGAGGAGAGATTCTCTTCCTCTCTCTTCCCTCTCTTCTCTCTTCCTCTCTCCTCCTCTCTCTTCCTCTCTCCTCCTCTCTCTTCCTTTCTCCTCATCTCTCTTCCTCTCTCCTCCTCTTCCTTCCTCTCTCACTTCCTACTCTCCTCTATCCTCCTCTCTCTTCTCTGTCGCTCGCTCCCTCCTCTCTTCATCGTCTCCCTCTCTCTCTGCCTTTTCTTCTCCTCCTCTCTCCTCACTCCTCCTCTCTCTTCCTTTCCTCCCTTCTCTCTCTCCTCTCTCCTCCACTTCCTCCTCTATCTCCTCTCTCTTCCTCTCTCTCCTCTCTCCTCCTCCTCTCTCTCTTCCTCTCTCCTCCACTCCTCTCTCTCTTCCTCTCTCCTCCTCTCTCCTCCTCCTCTCTCCTCCTCTTATCTTCTCTCTCCTCTCTCTCTTCCTCTCTCTCCTTCTCCTCCTCCCTCCTCTCTCTTCTCTCTCTTCCTCTCTCTTCCTCTCTCTCCTCTTCTCCTCTCTCCTCTCTCTCTTCCTCCTCCTCCACTGTAACAAAAAATCTGAAAAATCCACAGGGTTATTTCCACATGGAGAAATAAAGAAATACACCTTTGGAGTGTCTGTGAGTACTTGGAAATTGGGAGTTGTCCACTGAGGGGAAGAGATAGGGGGACAGAGGGGGGACTGAGCTGTTGGGACAAGAAGAGGGTGTGTGTGAGGGTACGAAGAGGGGGAGATCGGGGGTGACCGGGGGAGAGGTGCATGTCTCAGACACAATAATACTATTCATTGGGCTCAGACATGGGTGTTAACTCCCCTCTGCCAGGACACAAATGGGGCTCCCCGGCATTCAGACAGCCTTGGTGATATTGTTAGTTCGAGGGCGTATCTCCAGGCACAGGATAAAGTGGATGCATTGTGCCGGGCCGGCAGGATGGATGGAGGGAGGGAGGCTGAGAGGTGAAAGGCAAAGAAACAGGAACAGTGTGTTTGTCTCGTTCCGAACGGAAGGAGAGGGCTGAAGACAGAGGCAGTAGGCAGGGGCCAGAGGCAGAGGCAGGAGGCAGAGGCGGTGGGAGTACGGGGGGGAGCTTTCAGTTGAACGTGGCTTTAAAAAAGGAGGGGAGAAAAAGATCATCGCTATAAATATTATTGAGGCAGCTAAGTGCAGAACTAAAGAGCCTTGGAATGAAGGGGCGTGGAAGCAAAACAGAGGGAACATAGCGATGAAGGCATGGCGCTGTTGTCTTCTATTCGTAGAGGGGTGCGGGCTTTGACATGGGTTTGCATAGAGTCTAGTCTAGTGTGTGTTTAGACCCAAAATATAGCCTCTCCTTGGTAGAGGGAGATGAATGAGCAATGAGAAGTAGCGAGAGAGAGAAAGGGGGACAGCAGAAGGAGGAGAGAGAAAGAGGGGGATAGAGAGAGAGAGATGCACAGCAAGAGAGAGAAAGAGGGGGGATAGGAGCAGAGAGAGACAGCAAGAGAGAGAAAGAGGGGGATAGAGAGGAGAGACAGCAAGAGGAGAGAAAGAGGGGGATAGAGAGAGACAGCAGAGAGAGAAAGAGGGGGATAGAGAGAGACAGCAAGAGAGAGAAGAGAGGGGATGAGAGAGAGAGACAGCAAGAGAGAGAAAGAGGGATAGAGGAGGAGAGCAGCAAGAGAGAGAAAGAGGGGATAAGAGGAGAGAGACAGGCAAGAGAGAAGAGGGGATAGACGAAGAGACAGCAGAGAGAGAGAAGAGGGGGATAGAGAAGAAGGCAAGAGAGAGAAATGGGGATAGAGAGGGATAGAGATAGAGAGACAGCAAGAGAGAGAAAGAGGGGGATAGAGAGAGAGAGACAGCAAGAGAGAGAGAAGAGGGGGATAGAGGGGATGGAGATAGAGAGACAGCAAGAGAGAGAAAGAGGGGGATAGAGGGGATAGAGATAGAGAGACAGCAAGAGAGAGAAAGAGGGGGGATAGAGCGGGAGAGGGAGCCGCA
>NC_036866.1:13573370-13576681 GCF_002910315.2 Salvelinus sp. IW2-2015
ACATTTCTTCATGCCTCAGGCTCCATTATGTTCTTCAACTGTGAAAAACCATGGCCAAACTCAACCCCCTGTCACGCACTGACCTTAGAGATCCTTTTATGTCTCTATTTTGGTTGGTCAAGGCGTGAGTTGGGGTGGGCATTCTATGTTTTGTGTTCTATGTTTTCTTTTCTGTGTGTTTGGCCGGGTGTGGTTCTCAATCAGAGGCAGCTGTCTATCGTTGTCTCTGATTGGGAACCATACTTAGGTAGCCTTTTCCACCTGTTGTTTGTGGTAGTTGTTTTCTGTTTTGTGTTGCTGCACTACAGCACTGTTTCGTTTTCATTTCACTCTCTTTGTATTTTTGTTTAGTGTTTTTGTTCTAATAAAAATAACATGAACACTTACCACGCTGCGCTTTGGTCCGATGACTACTCTTCATCCGAAGACGAATATCGTTACACCCCCTCCATCCCTTACCTTCATCACACCACTACCACCACACAACCTGGAGGCCTCCCTCTTGCTCCTCTCCTCATCTCTCCTCCTCTCTCCTCCTCTCTGCTCCTCTCGCCCCCTCTCTCCTCTCTCCTCCACTCCTCCTCTCTCTCCTCCTCTCTTCTCTCTCTCTCTCCTCCTCTCTCTCCTCTCTTCTCTCTCTCCTCCTCTCTCCTTCACTCTCTCCTCTCTCCTCCACTCCTCCATTCTCTCCTCTCTCTTCCTCTCTCCTTCCTCTCTCCTCCTCTCTCTTCCTCTCTCCTCCTCTCTCTTCCTTTTCTCCTCATCTCTCTCCTCTCTCTCTCCTCTCTCTCCTCCTCTCCTCCTCTACCCCCTCTTCCTCCTCCCTCTTCCTCTGTCCTCCTCTGTCCTCCTCTCTCATCCTCTTCTCCTCCTCTTCTCTTCCTTTCTTCTCCTCCTCTCTCCTCACTCTCCTCTCTCTCTTTCCTTTCTCCCCCTCCCTTTCTCTCCTCCTCTCTCTCCTCCTCCACTCCTCTCTATCCTCCTCTCTCTTCTCCTCTCTCTTCCTCTCTCCTCCTCTCTCTTCCTGGAGGAGTGGAGGAGAGAGGAAGAGAGTGGAGGAGAGAGGAGGAGAGAGGAAGAGAGAGGAGGAGAGAGGAGGAGAGACGAGGAGAAGAGAGGAGGAGAGGAGGAGTGGAGGAGAGAGGAGAGAGGGGGCGAGAGGAGCAGAGAGGAGGAGAGAGGAGGAGAGATGAGAGAGGAGCAGAGAGGAGGCCTCCAGGTTGTGTGGTGGTAGTGGTGTGATGAAGGTAAGGGATGGAGGGGGTGTAACGATATTCGTCTTCGGATGAAGAGTAGTCATCGGACCAAAGCGCAGCGTGGTAAGTGTTCATGTTATTTTTATTAGAACAAAAACACTAAACAAAATAACAAAGAGAGTGAAATGAAAACGAAACAGTGCTGTAAGGTGCAGCAACACAAAACAGAAAACAACTACCCACAAAACACAGGTGGGAAAAGGCTACCTAAGTATGGTTCCCAATCAGAGACAACGATAGACAGCTGCCTCTGATTGAGAACCACACCCGGCCAAACACACAGAAAAGAAAACATAGAACACAAAACATAGAATGCCCACCCCAACTCACGCCTTGACCAACCAAAATAGAGACATAAAAAGGATCTCTAAGGTCAGTGCGTGACAGGGGGTTGAGTTTGGCCATGGTTTTTCACAGTTGAAGAACATAATGGAGCCTGAGAGCATGAAGAAATGTCCCCCACACCATTAACATAATAAGAGGGTGCTGAAACCATTTGAATAATTTTAGACAATACAAAAGTGTTTTTTAACAAAGTTTCTAAAGACACTTTACATTCAATATGTGCCAAATAGCTAAATCAAAAACAAATCAAATCAAATCAAATTTTATTGGTCACATACACATGGTTAGCAGATGTTAATGCGAGTGTAGCGAAATGCTTTTGCTTTTAGTTCCGACCGTGCAGTAATATCTAACAAGTAATCTAACAATTTCACAACAACTACCTAATACACACAAGTGTAAAGGAATGAATAAGAATATGTACATAAAAATATATGGATGATCGATGGCCAAACGGCATAGGCAAGATGCAGTGGATGGTATAGAGACAGTATATACATATGAGATGAGTAATGCAGGGTATGTAAACATTATATAAGGTGGCATTGTTTAAAGTGGCTAGTGATACATTTATTACATCCAATTATTAATTATTAAAGTGGCTAGAGATGAGTAAGTATGTTGGCAGCAGCCACTCAGTGTTAGTGATTGCTGTTTAACCTTTCATTACTACCCATCCCGGATCCGGGAGCATCCTCATCATAAAAGCTAACTAGCATAGCCTAGCCTAACGGGACAGGGATATCATATAATATAATTTTCATGAAATCACAAGTCCAATACAGCAAATGAAAGATAAACATCTTGTGAATCCAGCCATCATTTCCGATTTTTAAAATGTTTTACAGCGAAAACACAATATGTATTTCTATTAGCTAACCACAATAGCAAAAGACTCAACCGCATATTTTCAGCATTTTTCTACCGCATAGGTAGCTATCACAAAATCGACCAAATAGAGATATAATTAGTCACTAACCAAGAAACAACTTCATCAGATACATTCTCATCATAAAGCAACTAGCATAGCCTAGCCTAACGGGACAGGGATATCATATAATATAATTTTCATGAAATCACAAGTCCAATACAGCAAATGAAAGATAAACATCTTGTGAATCCAGCCATCATTTCCGATTTTTAAAATGTTTTACAGCGAAAACACAATATGTATTTCTATTAGCTAACCACAATAGCAAAAGACTCAACCGCATATTTTCAGCATTTTTCTACCGCATAGGTAGCTATCACAAAATCGACCAAATAGAGATATAATTAGTCACTAACCAAGAAACAACTTCATCAGATGAAGTCTTATAACATGTTATACAATAAATGTATGTTTTGTTCGAAAATGTGCATATTTGAGGTATAAATCATAGTTTTACATTGCAGCTACCATCAAAAATATCACCAAAAACAGGCACAGATAATTACAGAGAGCAACGTGAAATACCTAAATACTCATCATAAAACATTTATGAAAAATAGATGGTGTACAGCAAATGAAAGATAAACATCTTGTGAATCAGCCAATTTTTTCAGATTTTTAAGTGTTTTACAGCGAAAACACAATATAGCATTATATTAGCTACCACAATAGCCAAACACACAAATGCATTTATCAGCAGAAAAGGTAGCGATCGCAAAAAAACAGCAAAATATATCAAATAATCACTAACCTTGACCAACTTCATCAGATGACAGTCA
>NC_036866.1:13581391-13592533 GCF_002910315.2 Salvelinus sp. IW2-2015
CTATAACATCAGGTTATACAATACACTTATGTTTTGTTCGAAAATGTGCATATTTTGAGCTGCAAACCGTGGTTATACATTGTGAATATGTAGCATCGATTCACCAGAATCTCCGGAGATATTTTGGACAGTCACCTAATCTAATCAAAGAACTCATCATAAACTTTACAAAAAAATACATGTTGGACAGCAAATGAAAGATACACTAGTTCTTAATGCAATCGCCGTGTTAGATTTTTAAAAATAACTTTACCATAACAAACAGCTTACGTTATAGCGAGACAGCGCCCGCAAAAAGGAAGGAAAATAGGATTAAACATTTTCCACAGAAATACGAAATAACATCATAAATGGTTCTTACTTTTCCTGAGCTTCCATCAGAATCTTGTACAAGGAGTCCTTTGTCCAGAATAAATCGTTGTTTGGTTTTAGAATGTCCTCTTCTCCTGTCGAATTAGCAACATTAGCTAGCCATGTGGCGCGAACATGCGCAAATTCTCCTGACGCAAAGAAAGGAAAATTCCAAAACTCGCAATAAACGTTGAATAAACTGATACAACTCTGTTGAAAAAAACTACTTTATGATGTTTTTATCACATCTATCAAATAAAATCAGAGCCGGAGACATCCACCGTCTATACCGAACGCTTTTCAGAAGCCAATGCTGATGTCCTTCCCGCGCCTTGGTAGACAAAGGAAATTGTGGTCACATCATTCCAAGAGCTCTTGTTCGACCTCAGATCAAGCTAGACACCCCATTCCACCTCCCACTGCCTGTTGACATCTAGTGGAAGGCGTATGAAGTGCATGTATATCCATAGATTTCAAGCAATTGAATAGGTAGGCCCTGGAACAGAGCCTCGATTTCAGATTTTTCACTTCCTGTCAGGAAGTTTGCTGCAAAATGAGTTCTGTTTTACTCACAGATATCATTCAAACGGTTTTAGAAACTTGAGAGTGTTTTCTATCCAATAGTAATAATAATATGCATATTGTACGATCTAGAATAGAGTACGAGGCAGTTTAATTTGGGCACGATTTTATACAAAGTGGAAACAGCGCCCCCATATTGACAAGAAGTTTTAACAGTCTGATGGCCTTGAGATAGAAGCTGCTTTTCAGTCTCTCGGTCCCAGCTTTGGTGCACCTGTACTGACCTCACCTTCTGGATGATAGCAGGGTGAACAGGCAGTGGCTCGGGTGGTTGTTGTCCTTTATGGCCTTCCTGTGACATCGGGTGGTGTAGGTGTCCTGGAGGGCAGGTAGTTTGCCCCCGGTGATGCGTTGTGCAGACCTCACTACCCTCTGGAGAGCCTTACGGTTGGGGGCGGAGCAGTTGCCGTACCAGGCGGTGATACAGCCCGACAGGATGCTCTCGATTGTGCATCTGTAAAAGTTTGTGAGTGGTTTTGGTGACAAGCCGAATTTCTTCAGCCTCCTGAGGTTGAAGGGGCGCTGCTGCGCCTTCTTCACCACGCTGTCTGTGTGGGTGGACCAATTCAGTTTGTCCGTGATGTGTACGCCGAGGAACTTAAAACTTTACGTACCCACATCCACTACTGTCCCGCGATGTGGATAGGGGGGTGCTGCCTCTGCTGTTTCCTGAAGTCCACGATCATCTCTCGTTGTTTTGTTGACGTTGAGTGTGAGGTTATTTTCCTGACACCACACTCCGAGGGCCCTCACCTTCCTCCCTGTAGGCCGTCTCGTCGTTGTTGGTAATCAAGCCTCCACTGAGTGTTTCTGCAACTTATTTGATTGAGTTGGAGGCGTGCATGGCCACGCAGTCATGTGAACAGGGAGTACAGGAGAGGGCTAGAATGCACCCTTGTGGCCCCGTGTTGAGATCAGCGCGGGTGGAGATGTGGTTTCCTACCCTCACCACCTGGGGGCGGCACGTCAGGAAGTCCAGCCCAGGTTGCACAGAGGCGGGGTCGAGACCCAGGGTCTGATGACGAGTTTGGAGGGTACTATGGTGTTAAATGCTGAGCTGTAGTGCATGAACAGCATTCTTACATAGGTATTCCTCTTGTCCAGTGGGTTAGGGCAGTGTGCAGTGTGATGCGTCGTCTGTGGACATATTGGGCGGGGTAAGCAAATTGGAGGGGGCTAGGGTGTCAGTGTAGGGTGGAGGTGATATGGTCCTTGACTAGTCTCTCAAAGCACTTCATGATGACGGAAGTGAGTGTTGCAGGGCGGTAGTCGTTTAGCTCAGTTACCTTAGCTTTCTTGGGAACAGGAACAATGGTGGCCCTCTTGAAGCATGTGGGAACAGCAGACTGGGATAAGGATTGATTGAATATGTCCGTAAACACACCAGCCAGCTGGTCTGCGCATGCTTTGAGGACGCGGCTGGGGATGCCGTCTGGGCCTGCAGCCTTGCGAGGGTTAACGCGTTAAAATGTTTTACTCACGTCGGCTGCAGTGAAGGAGAGTCCGCAGGTTTTGGTAGCGGGCCGTGTCAGTGTCCTCAAAGTGAGCAAAGAAGTTGTTTAGTTTGTCTGGGAGCAAGACATCGTGGTCCGCGACGGTGCTGTTTTCTTTTTGTAGTCTATGATTGACTGTAGATCCTGACACATACCTCTCGTGTCTGAGCCGTTGAATTGCGACTCTACTTTGTCTCTATACTGATGCTTAGCTTGTTTGATTGCTTTGCAGGGGGAATATCTACACTGTTTGTATTCGGTCATGTTTCCGGTCGCCTTGCCCTGATTAAAAGCCGTGGTTCACACGTTCAGTTTTGCGCGAATGCTGCCATCAATCCACAGTTTCTGGTTGGGGAAGGTTTTAATAGTCGCTGTGGGTACAACATCACCGATGCACTTGCTAATAAACTCGCTCACCGAATCAGCGTATTCATCAATGTTGTTGTCCGACGCTATGCGGAACATATCCCAGTCCACGTGATCGAAGCAATATTGAAGCGTGGAATCCGATTGGTCGGACCAGCGTTGAACAGACCTGAGCACGGGCATTTTCTGTTTTAGTTTCTGTCTATAGGCTGTTAGCAACAAAATGGAGTCGTGGTCAGATTTTCCGAAAGGAGGGCGGTGGAAGGCTTTGTATGCATCGCGTAAGTTAGAATAACAATGATCCAGGGTTTTGCCAGCCCGGGTCGTGCATTTGACATGCTGATAAAATGTAAGTAGCCTTGTTAAAATCCCCAGCTACAATAAATGCAGCCTCAGGATATGTGGTTTCTAGTTTACATAGAGTCCAATGAAGTTCTTTCAGGGCCATCGATGTGTCTTCTTGGGGGGGATATACACGACTGTGATTATAATCGAAGAGAATTGCAGCATTTGATTGTAAGGAATTCTAGGTCAGGTGAACAAAAGGATTTGAGTTCCTGTATGTTGTTATGATCACACCACGACTCGTTAATCATAAGGCATACATCCCCGCCCTTCTTCTTACCAGAGAGATGTTTGTTTCTGTCGGCGCGATGCGTGAAGAAACCAGGTGGCTGTACCGACTCTGATAACATATCCAGAGTGAGCCATGTTTCCGTGAAACAAAGAACGTTACAATCTCTGATGTCTCTCTGGAAGGCAACCCTTGCTCGGATTTCGACTACCTTGTTGTCAAGAGACTGGACATTGGCGAGTAGTTAACTCGGGAGCGGTGCGCGATGTGCCTGTCTACGGAGCCTGACCAGAAGACCGCTCCGTCTGTCCCTTCTGCGGCGCCGTTGTTTTGGGTCGCCAACTGGGATGCGATCCATTGTCCTGGGTGGTGGTCCGAACAGAGGATCCGCTTCGGGAAAGTCGTATTCCTGGTCGTAATGTTGGTACGTTGATGTTGCTCTTATATCCAATAGTTCTTCCCGGCTGTATGTAATAAAACTTAAGATTTCCTGGGGTAACAATGTAAGAAATAACACATAAAAAAACAAAATACTGCATTGATTCCTAGGAACGCGAAGCGACCATCTCTGTCGGCGCCAGCACAGCTAAGGCAGTGAAGCAGAGTTTGACTGTCTCTATTGCACAGTTTTTGTTATTTTAGGGGGTGTTACCTATATACTGGTAATTGCAAAATACCCCAAACTTGGTGGACCTTTGGGGTTGGGGATATAGGAGGTTATTGGTAAACAGGATTATGTTTATGAATTCCACCAGCGCTATGCTGATTTTTATAATAGGACCAGATGCTGTCACTGGCTGTAGGGAAAGCATCAGACTAATAGCTCAGATTACAGTTGCCAGTTTTTTTCCTGCCTGACACTCAACATTCTCCCATTTCAGCTTTTCCTCACGGAGGGGGGGTGGTGGTGGTGGGGGGGGGGGGGTTGAAGTTCATCTCACAATTGAGCAAATGATGCCAAAATATTCACCTCCACATCGCTGATAAAGCACAGGATTGACATCTGGAGTGGGCAACTTAAGCTCAAGCTCTGTCTGTTTTTCTCCTTGTCTCTTTGGTTGTTTGTGTGCGGGAGGAGGAGAAACAAGAGAAAGAAGAGTCGAAGAGAAGGAGAGTGGGAGTGGGTGGAAGGAGAGGAAGAAATGGAGCAGTGAGTGGTGAACAGGGAGCAGGTGAAGCCAGTAGTGGATGGCCATAGGCTCTGGCTCTTCTCTGCTCTGTGCACGGGGTTGAGGGAAGCTGGCTGGGCCAGCCAGGCAACGGCGGAGTGGGCAGGCGAGCCCCCCGAGGCGAGGGGAAGGCAAAAGCAGGCTCTCATCCCCGCTGGCAAGTTGCTCTCGGCAGCAGAGTAGCAAAATCAATATGGATGGGAGAGAAGGCTAGGAGGGGTCGCCCCAGCCACTGCACCCTGGCCCTAGAGGCCCCCCCCCCCCCCCGCAGGGACCCAGCGCTGCAGCCCTCTCTTTCTCTCTCCAGTCCAGAACCAGCCAAACCTGCACTGTGGTGTGTGGTGTGTGTGTGTGTGTGTGTGTGTGTGTGTGTGTGTGTGTGTGTGTGTGTGTGTGTGGTGTGTGTGGTGTGTGTGTGTGGTGTGTTGTGTGTGTGTTTGAGCACGTCTGTGTGTGTGGTTCCGCCGGAGGGGCTTTCCTGGCTCAAGACCACTTGATATAACTTTGCCTGTGAGCGAGAGAGCGAAGGAGAGAGAGAATAAAACATGGACGTCAAAGGTCTTTTCCTCCTATTTTTCCCTCTGATTACTCGTTTCACCTGACTGTTTGAATGAGAGTTCAGTGAAAAGGCCTCTTCCATTGAATTGAACAGGCGTCTCTCGTCAGTCCCCCTCCAGTCATGTACTGTACAGCCACCATGCTCTCCACGTCTGATGAACCAGGATAAAAGGCCAATTTGAACTACAGATTCAGATTAAATCTTGTATTTTTTGCCTCCCATTTTCTTCCTCATGACTCAGGTTACTATCAGAGGATATGGCAGAGGTTATTGATCTAAATGGAGCTGGTTTTAGTACGGTACCTTTCACTGTATGTGGTGGTTACGTGCTGTAGTAGTAACTGATAACTTCACTATACAACTGAACTGTATTCAGGAGTGAAGGAGTCCTAATTGAGTGAAAGATGAAAAGGACTGTGGACTTGTTTTATAATGCCTGAACAGTGGCCTTCTCCACCAGTTCTATTTTTCCTTCATAGTTGAAGAATCCACACAAGAAGCCCTATCTTTAGATACTCAAAAAACAACCAAAAATTCCAATGGAATGAAAATGACTCAATCATTGCTGAATGGAAAGGGTGAGATGCAAAATGCAGAATTTTATTTTTTCATTGGGGAAGAAAAGGATTGTCCATATCTGCTGGGCTGGAGAGGACAAAAGGGTCAGAGCTAGTTTGGGCCTGAAACAGGAACAGCTGCACAGAGAGAGATCTACAAACAACACAATGGGGCAGACTTCACTTGGTAAGTAGGCCTCCAGCTATACTGTTCTATTGTTGGAGCCTTTTACACAGATGTGACATGTCATGTGACAATAGCTGGGTATACATTAAAATGCTATGTGAAATGTGTTAGGAATATTCATCATCTTAGAGAAAGACAGACTACAGTCCCTACTGACTAATATACAGTATACAGTACAACGCAACACAGACTATTCTCCTACGTTTTTGCTGTTTGCCTTCATCAAACATAATGCCCAGAATGATGTCATTGAAAGGTGCAGTAGTTGCGTTGCTCACAGTCGAGTATTTTCAAGATTCCCGCGCCAATCTGCTGGCACAGAGAGACAGGCGCCACACTGTGTCAGCCTGGCAATGCCTTGATGCCTGCCTACAAAATGGCTGCCCCGGCTGCCAGCTGTTTGCTCTGCCAAGATGGCGACTGCGGACAACTTTTAACGGCCACCATCTGCTTAATCACGAAGGGGGTATGCAAATAGCCCCTAATTGCATTTGCATATATGCTTGATTCTTAACCCCCCCTGACTTGTTCTCCTAAATAACCAGGCTAACACTGAGGGTGTTAGCAGAAACGATGCATGTTGCAGAGGGAATGAAAGCACTCAGGAGAATTACAGAACTAATGTTTCTCATTGTTGTGCCTCCTCTCTTTCTTTCTCTTTCATTTCCTCCCATCATGTCTGTCTGTCTGTCTGTCTGTCTGTCTGTCTGTCTGTCTGTCTGTCTGTCTGTCTGTCTGTCTGTCTGTCTGTCTGTCTGTCTGCCTGTCTCATGGGCATATGTGACCATCTGTTATGTAGCCTCCGAACACACTGTTAAATCCTCACACTGTAAAGTTAATAGAGGGAGGCCCAGCCACCCCTGCCTGGCCGGTCCAACTCCAGACAACCACCAAATAATGACCTCATTAGCATGCACAGCACTCCCCGCTATAGGGCCTGGTGCGCTGCTGCGTCGGACCCAACAGTGTACATCTTTCACACAGTGCTCAATTTCCCACAATGCGCGCTTCAAAACGCATTTATTAGGGCCTGTCAAAGCACCTGGTATGCAGGGGTATCAGGAGGAAACAGCGGGGCGGCGCGCTAAACGTGGATTAGGCGAATATAGTTGGCTTTTGGTCTTAAGTGGTGTTAGTGTGGTGATGGAATGTACTGTCTCCTGGTTTTATACTGGGACAGTACACTGTTAACAATCTTAGCAAGTTTTCACAGACATTGTTCAACCCTGTCAGCTGGTAATTACTGCCTGAAGCTCCCTCTGAATGACTGTGTCCCGGAAAATAGGATTCATCGCGCTAAGCCCTTTTGTGTTTCTGGGCTTGTCTGTCTGTCTGTCTGTCTGGTTCTGTCTGTCTGTCTGTCTGTCTTCCCCCTGTACTGTCTGTCTGGTCGGCTGTACTGTCTGTCTGGTCTGTCTTGCTGTTCGTCTGTTCGCGTCTGTCTGTCTTGTCTGGCTGTCTGTCTGTCGTGTCGGTTGCTGTCTGCTCGTCTGCTCTGCTGTCTGTCTGTCGGTCTGTCGCTGTCTGTCGTCTTCTGTCCTGGTTCTGTCTGTCTATGTGTGTGGAAGTGAAAGCCCTGGAACCCCACAGCTGAGGCATCAGAGGGAGGCAGAGTATACACACACACACCTCCACAATCGGACTCGTCTCCATTGGGACCATGACAAGGAACGAAGCCCATCCTAATCAAATCATTTTTACTCTCATCCATAACTCGCAGCATTTAATCACTCGGAAACCCTTGGTTAGATGGGGGGGGTAATCACGACCACAAATGCGGTGTTGGTGGTGTGCGTGTTGTGTGTGTGTGTGTGTGTGGTGTCGGTGTGTGTGTGTTGTGTGTGTGGTGGTGTGTGTGTGTGTTGTGTGTGTGTGTGTGTGTGTGTGTGTTGTGTGTGTGTGTTGTGTGGTGGTGTGGCAAAAATCTTGACGAGTGAGCAGAGAGAGCATCATTGTTGATCTATGAATAACCACTAGATACTGTGACGTACTATACTGTAGAACTAAGGCAACAAGATGGAATACAATACATCTGAAATCCTGATATCCATGTTTATTATATTGCCAGGTTTGTTAGCACTGAAATGTTTAGTTCTTTTAACTCAGTCGGTGTTTGGTGTGTTGTCGCCTTGGTGCATATTTACAGTCTGTGAGCGACATTAATAACCGCATCGCGGAGATGACTTGAGGCTAGCCTCGGCTTCGCTAGCCTACGTGCGTTACTTATTCAATGCAGGGTGTCTCGTCCCCCTATGTCCTCTCTATTCAAGGTCATCTTAATCAGCTGCGTTTCTAATGCAGCCCAGACTCTGTGAGGAGGGACTATGTGGTAGGGAGACGCTGCTTAGCGAGCTAGCTTTGCCCAGCTCAGCCCTGCTGTAGCATCGCTAAATGCGTAGGTCGTATGTATCCGTCTCCTTTGTGGATGAAATGGCAGTCCAGTGTTATGGTCGTTGGTCCTGTGTAGTGAGATGCAAGGCTATGGGGGGGTCGAGGGGCGGCGGGGGGGGTGGGTTAAGAGTTTGGGGGTACATAGTTGGGTGGTGGGGGATAGGGACAGTACGAGGAGAGAAATAGTGTGTCTAGGTCAACGTGGTGTTGTGCTGGTGCCCATTTGCATATTCAGAACAGCTCGGTAGCCTATATATGTTTTCAGCAGCCGCAGACTATAATGGCATACAGACATACGCGCAACCCCCCCCCCCCCCCCCCCCCCCCCCCCCAGCCCCCCCCCACCCCCCCCCCCCCCCCCCCCCCCCCCCCCCCCCCCCCCCCCCCCCCCCCCCCCCCCCCCACCCCCCCCCCCCACCCCCCCCCCCGCCCCCCCCCCCCACCCCCCCCCCCCCCCCCCCTCCCCCCCCATGGACATCCCACCCCTCCTCCCTCCCTCAACACAACACACACCACAACACACACACATCACACACACACACACACACACACACACACACACACACACACACACACACACACACACACACACACATCACACACAACACACCACACACACACACACACACACAACACACACCACTCCAGATCCACGTGCCATTGCTCGAATTCTGCGACATTCCAGCTCTGACTGCGAAACACAAAAAACACCCTACCTCAGAGCTATGCACCCTCTACCTCTATCCCCTAAAAACAGGAAGGGCTTTTGTTCTGTAAAGCATTGTGGTAAGTTACCGCCACATCCAAATTACGCAAATCAACAAAAAAGAGGAGGGAGGGAGGCTGGGTACAGGCACATCCTGCTAGAGCTGGAGCTGGGGCAGGCAGAACAGGGAATGCAGTGTGGTGTGTTGGTGACTGTGAAGGTCCAGAGTTGAAGGAGTCACACACCTCTATCAGCAAAACATACAAGCCATATAGTCCGCTCACCTTGTCATTACTCACTGTCCTTACAGATAGGACGGACACCAAGACAAACACACACACACACACACCACACACACATCACACACACACACACACACACACACACACACACACAACACCACACACACCACCACACACACACACCACACACACACACACACACACACACACACACACACTACCATTCACTTCTTATTTGGCTTTGTCGCCAAGATGTGGCAATTCAGAACCTAAAATGAGGTTGGCAGCACCAGTTTTAGTTATGTTTTGTATTTAATCAAGTTATGGATTGAGTGAGGTGGTTTAATGCTAGCTTTGTATCTTAGTGTTGCTAATTCCCCAGAATAAGTACACATTACAGTAAATACAAAATTGTCTCCCCATACATTTTAGAAAAATGTATGTTTTAGTAGATGGGAATTGGATTGGATTAATTAATTCCATCGTCATAACCGGCAGAAGAAGTATGAAGATATTTTGTTGTCAAAGCATACTGTCACCTCAAAAACAAAATATATACAATATCTATAGGACAAACCACTTCTGCCACAGAACTAGAATCCTTCTATTTCTAGTGTTCATGGTGTTGACAGATGACTAGCTTATGTAGGATATTTCCTGTGGACCACTTCAAAGTGTTAGTGGTGGTGGTGTTAGGGGGCACATTGTTCGTTAGTGTGTGACTGCAGCCTCGTCTCATGAAGCTTCCCTCACTGTGAGTGGCCACAGCTTTTATTTGCTTAGATATTGATTGAATGTGGTTCACCCACAGAAGTAATAGTTGCTGAAAGCATTTACAGCCAGAGCCCCAACCTCCCAGACCTGCTTAGCATTTCCTTGGTTTTGTGTTCCAACAAATAACTGGTGCATGCTTTTACATTGCCCTACTTTCTAATTATAATCAAAGATCATTCATATGCGTACATTCTGTGTTTAGTTTTTAAAAACATCAATGTGGAAATGGGATAAATATGTGTTTTTTTCATGCTTTCATCCCAAACATTTGGAAAGCCACATCTGTGCTGAATTGCGATAGGTAATGGTATATTTTATAAAAGCAGAAATAAAAGCATACATTCAATAGGTTGTCATTTGTAAGTTAACTAGCTTAGTTTCATGTTATTATTATTATGTGAATAAGAAGCTGCTCTGCAAGGTAGTGTTTACATGTGATTTATTAGTTATTTTCTTCCTTCTGAGACATACCGAGTTTCTTCATTTCTATTCTAGTTATCTGAATGTTTATTCTAAGCATATAGCCTCATGATAATGATCTGATATTTTGTAGTGTTTTTGTAATCATGTGCTTGAGGGAGCTATTGTATCATTGCCAATTATTGGCACATTTATTAACTCAAAACAAAATGGCCTGCATTTGTAATTGTGGAGTCCTCAGCCATTAGTGACGGACAGACAGCCTCTGTAAGAACTGACTCTTAAACAGCACTGCTGCTTTAAAATGTAAAATCATACAAATGACCATTGTAGACATAACTCCTCAGCCATCGGAGAAACTAGTGAACAACTTACTAAAGAAGAGTTTCATTAGTAACGCTCAAATACAGAGAGCTGGTTGGCTGCTGATTACAGACAGCAGAGGGAAAACAGTCAGGCATTTATCCAAGTCACTGATTATGTCATTTCAAAGGGCCCAAACACTCAGCTACACAGACAGCTCTGAGGGCCGAATTATGAAGCGGGAGTAGGGAGTGGAATGGCTGGAAAATGAATGGGAAATGAAAATGGAGTGCTGTATGTGTGATAAAAGCTCCGCTTGGCTGGCAGAGGCCAAGCTCAAGTACAGGCCTGAGATTTGGACCATAATGAAAATGTGTGGGGCTGAGGGGGCGGTCTGAAACCTGCAACACAGCACACACTGATCAGCACCAAACACACACACACACACACACACACACACACACACAC
>NC_036866.1:13598465-13599440 GCF_002910315.2 Salvelinus sp. IW2-2015
GACACACACCTTACAGCCCAGCATGTTGCTTAACTCGTAACATATTATCCCCAGCATCAGCACAAAGCTCCACTCAACACACACTATACACCAACTCCCCTGTCTATGCTTTTTTCCACAAGTTGGAGTGAAAAATCAACCAACAACTGAAATAACTGCTACACCTGAAAGGGTAATAATTGTGGGGTGATTAAAGGGAGAAATTTAAAACCAACGGGGAGAATAGTGTGAAAGAAAGGAAAGAAGAAACCGGCTGAAATAGAAGGCAAATAAAAAGTACATGTTTGATGACTGAGCTGTATCATCAGACAGAAGCAGCCCATCACAATTCACCACATAAAAATTATATTTCACCATTGTCTCAGAGCAACCCCAAAAGAGTGGGATGGTAACCAAGCGTGGGAACGGGGGGGAAATTATGGGGGGATCCAGTCAGGCAAATGGCTAGACGGCCCAGCTGCACTGACTTCCATTCAGGAGCAGGTGAAGAAGGACCCTAAGGGTCAAGGTCAGAGGGGGGATGTCGTCTGCTGTGCAGCCTGGCCTGTCTGGGTGCTGCCTCAAATGTGTTTGCTTATTTTATAAGCTGCTACTTATTGCCTCCCGGAGACCCCCTCCTCCAGACCTCCACCTCCCCCAGTCTGGTAGAGAAAGAGACAGACTATGTTCCCTTGGGCTCGCCGTCTCGGTCTATGTGGCTGGTCCCTACTGAGGTTAGTCATGATGCTGACTGCACATTAGGATGTGTCTCAGACTTTGTGTCATAGATGCTTTTGCATGCAGTAAGCAAACATACACATGGATATATGCTTTAATGAAATGTACATAGAAACAATTTGATTTTAAAGTAGGTGGTATTGTGAAAGTAATTTTTATTCCGTTGTATGGACCTATCTTTTACTAATTATTTTGGGAACCTAATTCTTTTTTTATATTTACTTTAAAATAATAATGTATTATGGCATGTTGGTAAGA
>NC_036866.1:13599540-13673279 GCF_002910315.2 Salvelinus sp. IW2-2015
CATAATGTCCTGACCAGACCTGACCAGCATAATGTCCTGAACTGACCAGAAGACTGACCAGACCTGACCAGACCTGACCTGACCAGACCTGACCAGACCTGACCAGCATAATGTCCTGACCTGACCTGACCAGCATAATGTCCTGACCAGACCTGACCAGCATAATGTCCTGACCAGACCCAGACCTGACCAGACCAGACCTGACCTGACCAAACCTGACAGCATAATGTCCTGACCTGACCTGACTTGACCTGACCAGACCAGACCTGACCAGACCTGACCAATATAATGTCCTGACCTGACCAGACCTGGCCAGATTTGACCAGACCTGACCAGACCAGCATAATGTCTTGACCTGACCAGACCTGGCCAGACCTGACCAGACTGACCAGCAATAATGTCCTGACCTGACCAGACCTGACCAGACCAGCATATGTCCTGACCAACTGACAGACCAGCATAATGTACTGACCAGACCTGACAAGACCTGACCAGACCTGACCAGCATAATGTCCTGACCAGACCTGACCAGACCAGCATAATGTACTGACCAGACCTGGCCAGACCTGACCAACCTGACCAGCAAATGTCCTGACCTGACCTGACAGACCTGGCCAGACCTGACCAGACCTGACCAGCATAATGTCCTGACCTGACCAGACCTGACACAGACCGCATAATGTCCTGACCAGACCTGACCAGACCAGCATAATGTACTGACCAGACCTGACAAGACCTGACCAGACCTGACCAGCATAATGTCCTGACCAGCCCAGACCTGACCTGACTGACCAGACCAGACCTGACCAGACCAGCATAATGTCCTGACCATACCAGCATAATGTCCTGGCCAGATCTGACCAGACCTGACCAGACCAGCATAATGTCTTGCCCCTGACCAGACCTGGCCAGACCTGACCAGACCTGACCAGACCAGCATAATGTCCTGACCAGACCAGACCTGACCTGATCAGACCTGACCAGACCTGACCAGCATAATGTCCTGACCTGACCAGACCTGACCAGACCAGCATAATGTCCTGACCAAGACCTGACCAGACCAGCATAATGTACTGACCAGACCTGACAAGACCTGACCAGACCTGACCAGACATAATGTCCTGACCACCCAGACCTGACCTGACTGACGACCAGACCTGAACGACCTGACCAGACCAGCATAATGTCCTGACCATACCAGCATAATGTCCTGACCAGACCTGACCAGACCAGCATAATGTCCTGACCATACCTGACAAGACCTGACCAGACCTGACCAGCATAATGTCCAGACCCGACCAGACCTGACCAGACCTGACCAGATCTGACCAGACACAGAGAAGACACAGAGAAGTGTGATTGGAATAAGGGTCAGTAAAAAGATTATCAAAGTCCGGAGGATTTAGTTGATCACCTAGTGTTTATTAGTGGACAGGTAAGGAGGAGTCTTAACATGGAAAGGTGAGTTTATACAAGGTGGATTTTAATTTTTTTATTGTTTTATTAGATCTAAATGAAATATGTTTTAACCAATTTTATGTGGATATTGGTTGAGGCCCTAAGGGATCATTTGCACCTCTGTAATTTAGGGTAAAGCATTTAAAAGTAATACATTTGATTTGCTCAACATTTTGTAAGCCTTTGCACTGCAGCTTCATACTTGTATCAATATAATGCTCATATCATTGATTGTAATAACTATTTTTTATGTAAAAATTAAGGGATGCTGCATATTTCATTATTTTGTGGTAAAAAATACAAATAAAGTGAACGTATTTGCAAAAATAAAAGCTGCCTCAACTATTTTACTTTATCTTTACATTTGAATGTATCAAGGGACAATATTGAAGTTGATCAATGACCATACAGTGCATTCGGAAAGTATTCAGACCCAGGACAACGACCCTAAGCACACACCCAAGATGATGCAGGAGTGGCTTCAGGACAAGTCTCTGAATGTCCCTGAGTGGCCCAGCCAGAGCCCGTATTTGAACACGATCAAACATCTCTGGTGAAACCTGAAAATAGCTGTGCAGCAACGGTCCCCATCCAACCTGACAGAGCTTGAGAGGATCTGCAAAGAGGAATGGGAGAAACTCCCAAAATACAGGTGTGCTATGCTTGTAGCATCATATCCAAGAAGACTCAAGGCTGTAATTGCTGCCAAAGGTGCTTCAACAAAGTACTGAGTAAATGGTCTGAATACTTATATTGTTGAGGTGAACCTTTGCCCCAGTCGGAGGTCCTGAGCCCTCTGGAGCAGATTTTCATCAAGGATCTCTCTGTACTTTGCTCCGTTCATCTTTGCCTCGATCCTGACTAGTCTCCCAGTCCCTGCCGCTGAAAAACATCCCCACAGCATGATGCTGCCCCCACCATGCTCACACTGCCCCCACCATGCTCACTGTAGGGATGGTGCCAGACATGACGCTTGGCATTCAGGCCAAAGAGTTCAATCTTGTTTTCATCAGACCAGAGAATCTTGTTTCTCATGGTCTGAGAGTCTTTAGGTGCCTTTTGGCAAACTCCAAGCGGGCTGTGTTCTTGGGGACCTTCAATGCTGCAGAATGTTTTGGTACTCATCCCCAGATCTGTGCCTCGACACAATCCTGTCTCAGTGCTCTACGGGCAATTATTTCGTCCTCATGGCTTTGCTCTGACATGCACTGTCAACTGTGGGACTATCAGAACTCAGGATAAGACCCAGATGAAGACAGCTAGAGTCACAGATGCTTATTGACCCAAACAGGGAGCAGGCAAAAGTGGTCCGTAATCCAGGGCAGAGTCAGTAAGGTACAGAACAGCATGGAGGTTCGGGGTCAGGACAGGCAGAGGTTCTTAAATGGGTCAAAGTCAGGCAGGTACAGAACAGCAGGCAGGCTCGGGGTCAGGGCAGACAGAACGGTCAGAACCAGGGTAACTAGGGAACAGAACTTGAGAAAGCAGGGATACAAGAAAACACGCTGGTAAGACCTGAGAAGACAAGACGAACTGGCAACAGACAAACAGAGAACACAGGTATAAATACACTGGGAATAATGAGAAAGATTGGCGACACCTGGAGGGGGGTGGAGACAAGCACAAAGACAGGTGAAACAGATCAGGGTGTGACAGGGACCTTATATAGACAGGTGTGTGCCTTTACAAATAATGTCCAATCAATTGAATTTACCACAGGTGGTCTCCAATCAAGTTGCAGAAACATCTCAAGGATGATCAACGGAAACAGGATGCACCTGAGCTCAATTTTGAGTCTCATAGCAAAGAGTGTGCAAAGCTGTCATCAAGGCATAGGGCTACTTTGAAGAATCTCAAATATAAAATATATTTTGATTTGTTTAGCTGTTTTTGGTTACTACATGATTCCATATGTGTTATTTCATAGTGTTGATGTCTTCGCTATTCTACAATGTAGAAAATAGTGAAAATAAAGAAAAACCATTGAATGAGTAGGTGTTCTAAAACTTTTGACAGAGTGTAGTTTTGACAGAGTGTAGTTATTCAGATCATCTCAGAGTTACCCTGAAGGACCAGAGAGCAGACAGTTAAACCAAGTGGCCAACATTGTTGGTGTCAATTTGTTCCCTGTGTGTGTGTGAGCATATTTATTTTATTTAAAAAAAAATATTTCACCAGGAAGGGCTTTTTCAAGAGCTCTTTTCAAGAGTGTACTGGCCAAGATAAGCAGCACCAAGTCATTACAAAAATTACAGACAAACAACATGAAAAACTACAAGTAATCTAGTAAAAACCATAGAATTCACAAGAGTATAACAAAATCAAAACAGCAAATTAAAAACATTGACGAGTCAGTGAATCATCCTCAAGATCATTCATCAGTGATTTAAAAATACCAATCGGGACAAGTTCTTCCAGTTTAAAAGTATTTTGTAAGGCGTTCCAAGACGATGGCGCAGAGTACATAAAAGCCCTTTTACCAAATTCAGTTCGGACATTTGGAACAGTTAGCAGGATAAAGTCCAGCGAACGAAGAGAGTACCCACCACATTTCTGAACAATAAAAATGCCCAAATAAAAAGGTAGTAAACCCAAAATGGCTTTGTAAATAAAAGTATACCAGTGCCTGAACCTACGAGTGACTAGAGAAGGCCAGCCAACCCTGGTATAAAAAGTGCAGTGGTGCGTAAGGGTTTTGCAGTTTAAAATAAATCTCAAAGTGCCATGGTAAAGGGTGTCAATTGATCTCAAACACTGAGCGGAAGCATTCATATATAAAATATCCCCATAGTCTAGTAAAGGCATAAATGTAGCTGATACTAGCTTCCTTCTGGCTTCAAAAGAAAAACAGGCCTTATTCCTAAAATAAAATCCCAATTTCAGCTTCAATTTTTTTGTAAGTTGTTGAATATGCAATTTAAAAGAGAGGCCGTCATCAATTAAAATTCCAAGATATTTATATGAGGTTACAACCTCAATCTCCTTGCCCTGACAGGTAGTAATAGGTGAAAGGTTCAGAGGTCTATTTCTTGCTTTAGAAAACACCATTAGTCTAGTTTTGTCAGTATTGAGGATAAGCTTCAATTGCCACAAGGTATGTTGAACAGTATAAAAAGCAGTTTGCAAGTTCTGGAAAGCTTTTGTAAGAGACGAGGCACAACAGTAAATACCAGTATGAGTAGGGGGTGTTGAAGCAAGCTGCTGGAGCTGAAGAAAGCGCTACACACACACACACACACACACCACACACACACACACACACACACACACACACCACACACAACCACACACACACACCACACACACACACACCAACACACACACACACACACACACACACACACACACCACCACACACACACACACACCACACACACACACACCGGCCTTGTTTATTGGTTATCACACCTCCTATTGTTTTCTCCCAACAGCCAGTTCATGCGATGCCCAATGCCCCCAGTGTGCTCCAGTGCTCTGGCTGAAATGGGCTCCCTGTCCCCTGCTTCTGGCCGCCTGCCTGGCCCCTGCTTCTGGCCGCCTGCCTGGCCCCTGTCTCCCCCCGACTGGGGATGACCTGAAATTAGAGCCAAGCCGCCATGGCCGAAGGCTGTGACTCGGCCACCAGGAGAGGAGGCCCTAGGCCCTGGCCTGAAAGAAAGAGGGAGATTATCCCATTCTGCCCGGCCAGTCAGCAGTGGTGGTATTGACCCAGGCCCACCCAGGGAGAGTCCAGTGAGCCGTGAGATGGCCTGATATACATGCTTACTGAGCTGGACAGATTCCCTCACTCTCACCAGGGATAAACCCAACCTTACAAGGCACTGTCTTAAACACTGCTCTGGAGATTACAGGAGTGACCCCCCTCTCTGGTGGAAACACACACACACACACACACACACACACACACACACACACAACACACACACACACACACACACACACACACACACACACACACACACACACACACACACACACACACACACACACACACACACACACACACACACAACACACCACACAACACACACACACACACACACACACACACACACACACACAGCAGAGACCTCATCCTATTCACTATCCAGGCTGCCATTAGGTGTTTGGCAAGGCTTCTCATTGTTTCTGTCCTGTGAGGCGAAGAGGGGTCATCAGAACAGAACAGGCCAAGCATCCTACAGGGGCCTGGTGGGAAACATTCTGAAATGATAGTAAATAACACCAACAATATATTGGCAATTACTGTATCAATATCTTCAGTTATGATGACTATTGTGAAGAAACAAGGTGAGGGAAATTAAACTCCAACTAAACGGGTCAACACTATCCACTATCCAGTTCTGAGGTCTGTTGGCAAACATGAAATAAAACAAAATAAATATACCTGTAGTTTTTCTAGACCCAGTCAACGTAACTTATATATACTTCCATAACATATCTGATTACCCCTAAAGTTTGCTGACACAGACTTGATCACAATATGGGGCATAAACCCTACAATATGTCCACTAATATTCAGCCACACTAAACACTTGCTAGAGTTATTTGCCATAAAAAGTCTACAAATGACTTATCCCACAAATAAGACCCAGTGTTGATGTCTGTCCCTGGTTTACAATTGCTTTATGTTTGAATATGTTTTGACATTTGTTTCCCTAATGTGGAAAAACATTCTGTATTTTTTATATTTTTAATTTCACCTATCAAATAACAACTGGACAACAGCACAACAAACAGACAACTCCTCTGAGCAAAATCACCTTAACCAAATGTTGTATGCTATTTGAATTAATTTTCTTCTTTTTTTACCATTTACTATGGTATGTCATATGGCCCGAACCTAGCCATCCAGCTTCCTATCCACTGTCCAATGACTTCCAATGACAACAAATAGTTCCTCCCTGCAGGGCAGTAAAAGTCCTGTGGACTGTAATCAAAGGGATTAGGGGAGGCCATTGTCCTTTAATTGAGGCACTATTGGCCAGTTAGTAGTGGTAGTTTGTTTGTAGGTGCCTAACAACCCCAAACATTACTGACACAAATTACCTTTACAATGACAGAGCAATAGACAAAGCAGGCCTATGTCATGCATATGACCAATTAAAGCAAATAAGAGTCAATAGAAAAACAAAGGAAATAGAACATAATTATCTATTTTTTTAAATCCTATCAATAATTAGATTAAGTATTAATGAACATGATGGCAATTTCTCTTTTTTATTGGAATCATGTATGATATATTCAGACTATTAAAGGTGTATATTATATTCAGAATATTAAAGGTGTATGTTATATTCAGACTATTAAAGCTGTATGTTATATTCATAATATTAAAGCTGTATGTTATATTCATAATATTGAAGCTGTATGTTATATTCATAATATTGAAGCTGTATGTTATATTCATAATATTAAAGGTGTATGTTATATTTAGAATATTAAAGCTGTATGTTATATTCATAATATTAAAGCTGTATGTTATATTCATAATATTAAAGTTGTATGTTATATTCATAATATTAAAGGTGTATGTTATATTTAGAATATTAAAGGTGTATGTTATATTTAGAATATTAAAGGTGTATGTTATATTCAGAATATTAAAGCTGCATGTTATATTCAGAATATTAAAGCTGTATGTTATATTCAGAATATTAAAGGTGTATGTTATATTCAGAATATTAAATGAGGGGAAAGGAGGCAAAATGCTTCTTATTATAACAGTTAAAAGCTTTGTTCTCGGGTACAGAAAATTACATTTAATTTTGACTGACTGAAAAATATACTATAAAATATTTGTAAAATGTATATTCATGAAGTGTATCAGTAGTAAATGCATTATGTTATAAGGTATAACATTATTAAACCAATATTAAAACGCTTCTAAAAATGTCCTATATCAAATCTATAATGTTTCTACTAATATGACATCTAAACGTATGTCATTTAACCAAAACAAATAACACTCCTCAGATACAAATGTGTACGTATAAAAAGTTTCCAATGCCACATGTTGTTGCCTCAGATGTGAGTCTGGCTTGTTTCCTGTGTATTTCTGTTGGAAAATTCTATAAGGACACTCCTGACCTGCAAACCAATATTTAATTTCAGAATTGGTTAAAATTAGGTTACGGTTAGGGTCAGGTTTAAGGGTTTGTTTAAGGTTAGGGTTAAGGTAAGGGTCAGGTTTAAGGGTTTGTTTAAGGTTAGGGTTAAGGTAAGGGTCAGTTTTAGATTTTGGTTAGTTGTTTTGCAGGTCAGCAGTGTCCTTATTGCCTCTCCCATTTCAGTTTGGATATAAATGCTAATTTTGATTCTCCATTTTCTTAGTACACTTGCCTCTGATTGGTTGAATTAGCTCACATGAGCACACCACAGACCTATGAAAAATACAACATGGTCCATGCAGGATGTCTTCAAAATTGTATGAATATGAATATGCAATAATGAATAAGCCAGAGGAATTAAAGAATAATAAAGTAACATTGTGAGGACAGCACTGCTGTAACAATCGATGAGGTCAGTTATCCATTATTAACAAAATGTAATTTATCTATTTAAATGTAATGTGTTTTTTGTGTGTTTTGTTGGATAATTTTCATGTAGGCCTACTGTGTAATAATGGAATTTGTTCAATTGACACCTTTTACAACCATCCAACTGTCTATTGGGGTTTGGCAGATAAAATGAAACACAGCCACATTTATAATAACAGAATATGGGAGAGGCCCTGGCCCCTGGCCTGAAAGAAAGAGGGAGATTATCCCATTCTGACCAGCCAGGGTCTTTTTATTTCTAAATGTAGTTTTCTTCATTAGGAAAAGATAGGCAGTGCTCCTCATGTGAATACGTGCTTACAGAATAGGCTCAGGAGAAGACCCAGATGCAGACAGTTTAGTACAAAAACAGGGGGGCAGGCAAACGACAGGTCAAGGACAAGCAGAGGTCAGTAATCCAGAGCAGAGTCCTAACGGTACAGAAAGGCAGGCAGGCTCAGAGCAGGCAGAGGTCAGTAATCCAGTGTGGTGTGACAAGGTACAGAACGGTAGGTAGGCTCAGGGTCAGGGCAGGCAGAATGGTCAAAACCGGGAAAACTAGAAAACAGGAACTAGAGAAAGCCAGGAGCACGGGGAAAAAGCTGGTAGACTTGACGAAACAAAACAAACTGGCACAGACAAACAGAGAACACAAGTATAAATACACTGGAGATAATGGGGAAGATGGGCGACACCTGGAGGGGGGTGAAGACAAGCACAAAGACAGGTGAAACAGATCAGGGTGTGACAATAGTAATCTCCCTCCCTGCAAAAATGTGTTGAATTGACACCTTTTACAACCGTCCAACTGTTGTATTTTAACCCATGGGATGTCGGCATAGTATCTACAGTCTATTGGGGTTTGGCAGATAAAATGAAACACAGTCACATTTATAATAACAGAATATGGGAGAGGCCCTGGGCCCTGGCATGAAAGAAAGAGGGAGATTATCCCATTCTGACCAGCCAGGGTCTTTTTATTTCCAAGTTTAGTTTTTGTCAGTAGGAAAAGGTAGGCAGTGCTCCTCATGTGAATACGTGCTTACAGAATTTATTTATTTTATTTATTTTACCGTTATTTTACCAGGTAAGTTGACTGAGAACACGTTCTCATTTGCAGCAACGACCTGGGGAATAGTTACAGGGGAGAGGAGGGGGATGAATGAGCCAATTGTAAACTGGGGATTATTAGGTGACCGTGATGGTTGAGGGCCAGATTGGGAATTTAGCCAGGACACCGGGGTTAACACCCCTACTCTTACGATAAGTGCCATGGGATCTTTAATGACCTCAGAGAGTCAGGACACCCGTTTAACGTCCCATCCGAAAGACGGCACCCTACACAGAGCAGTGTCCCCAATCACTGCCCTGGGGCATTGGGATCTTTGTTTAGACCAGAGGAAAGAGTGCCTCCTACTGGCCCTCCAACACCACTTCCAGCAGCACCTGGTCTCCCATCCAGGGACTGACCAGGACCAACCCTGCTTAGCTTCAGAAGCAAGCCAGCAGTGGTATGCAGGGTGGTATGCAGGGTGGTAACCTTAGAATAGTAATATCCCTCCCGGGAAAATGTCCAGTGTTTATGACATCATCAATAACAGACTGGCATCCATACCAACCTTTGTATTAGTCTTTATCTAAACTGCCATTTATATTAAAAAACAACACACAATGGACTCATTATAGATCAAAATGAATTGCCTCACACAGTAACCTTATTTATATGTATTTGTATTAAGATCTGTAATGTTCATAATCACAGTGTTACTGTACAGTGCCATAGAGGCAAGGTGTTCAACGCAATGTCAGCTTCAGAGTAAATTGCACTGATATCAATTTGTGGTTATATGCAAGAATATCTGTCTATATCGTGGCCAGGCCAGTACATTTTTCTTTACTTTATGTTTTTAGTCAATACATTGAATACATTTAAGATTTTGAGAATAAAAAATAAAAAAAATGGATATTATAAAGTTGTACTGGATATGTTTAATTTCCTGTATTGTTATTTCTATTATCATGCGCTTAAATCAGTGTACTATCTATATATGAGTCTGCTCTGTGTGTAGGGGTCACCTTCCTAACCCTATGGACTTGTTGGCCCAGACAACTAATGAAAAGAACAAGCTCAGCCCAGAGGGTGCAAGGAGGTGCAAGTGGGGTGCAGGGGAGGGACAAGAGGGTTGAGGAGTGCAGAGTGGGGGATAGGGGTGTGTTCAAAAAAGTCTGAGAACTTGGAGGCGCAGTTTGTCATGCTAACCATGGTGGAGCTATTGAATGTGGACGCAGTGAGCAGAAGGTTCACAGGACCCCGGCTTTTCTCATGCAAAGTCTGCCTGACGCACCGACCATCCCCCTCTGAAAATACATGGCTGTTTAAAATGGTCCCCATCTTAATACAGTAGGCAGGGCAGATTGCCACTCATCGCTGAGGAGTAAACCTCTGTCTATACTCTGTCAACAGAGACACAAGGACATATGGGGGAAACAATGGTGCAGCAACATTTTATAGTATAGTAGAGGCTGGAGGGGAGAGAGGCTGGGAGGAGAGAGAGGCTGGGAGGAGAGAATCAGAGAGCCTGGGAGGGAAGTGGGAGGAGGGAGAGGCTGGGAGGAGAGAATCAGAGAGCTGGGAGGGAAGTGGGAGGAGGGAGAGGCTGGGAGGAAGAATCAGAGAGCCTGGGAGGGAAGTGGGAGGAGGGAGAGGCTGGGAGGAGAGAATGACGAGAGCCTGGGAGGGAGTGGGAGGAGGGAGAGGCTGGGAGGAGAGAATCAGAGAGCCTGGGAGGGAAGTGGGAGGAGGGGAGGGCTGGAGGAGAGAATCAGAGAGCCTGGGAGGGAAGTGGGAGGAGGGAAGGGAGGTCAGATGCAAAGCTATCCATCAACAGCACATTTACGATTGGGAATGAATGCACTCGAACTTATTCCATTTCCTTTACGCCACAGCCACCCAGTCAAAGCATGCGTTCAACTTTCATGGCCTAGCGATGCACCAAATATCTTTTCTTACTGGCTACTCTTTTTCCTCCTTTTTGCAGAGGCAGTGACGTACAGTTCCCTCATCTTTTGCAGTAAATAAGCTGAATGTTATTAAATCATTGTTTTGATTGTGATTTGATAAAATAATTTTTTTCTTTCAACTTTTATTTAGGAGTTGTTGTCCCCACAACTATGCAAATAGATATGCTGCCTCTGAGGCCTTCAAGTTTAAATGTGTATAGGAGTCTATTGAATCCTGTTTGTGTGTGTGTTGTGTGTGTGTGTGTGTGTGTGTGTGTGTGTGTGTGTGTGTGTGTGTGTGTGTGTGTGTGTGTGTGTGTGTGTGTGCGTGCGTGCGTGCGTGCGTGCGTGCGTGCGTGCGTGCGTGCGTGCGTGCGTGCGTGTGTGCATGTTTTCATGCATGCGTGCATCAGAGAGAGGGAGAGGGAAATAAAAAATTAAACCGTGATTGGGGGTATGTAACTAGACGTATGTGTGGATTAGTTGTAGACTAGTGAGGGAGTTTCCATTTGTGAGTGTGGCCCCTACCAAATCAAATCAAATCAAATTTTATTTGTCACATACACATGGTTAGCAGATGTTAATGCGAGTGTAGCGAAATGCTTGTGCTTCTAGTTCCGGCAATGCAGTAATAACCAACGCGTAATCTAACCTAACAATTCCACAACTACTACCTTATACACCCAAGTGTAAAGGGATAAAGAATATGTACATAAAGATATATGAATGAGTGATGGTACAGAACGGCATAGGCAAGATGCAGTAGATGTTATAGAGTACAGTATATACATATGGATGAGTAATGTAGGGTATATAACCATAAAGTGGCATAGTTTAAAGTGGCTAGTGATACATGTATTACATAAAGATGGCAAGATGCAGTAGATGATATAGAGTACAGTATATACATATGAGATGAGTAATGTAGGGTATGTAAACATTATATTAAGTGGCATTGTTTAAAGTGGCTATGTACATTTTTACATAAATTTCCATCAATTCCCTTTATTAAAGTGGCTGGAGTTGAGTCGTATGTTGGCAGCAGCCACTAAATGTTAGTGGTGGCTGTTAAACAGTCTGATGGCCTTGAGATAGAAGCTGTTTTTCAGTCTCTCGGTCCCTGCTTTGATGCACCTGTACTGACCTCGCCTTCTGGATGATAGCGGGGTGAACAGGCAGTGGCTCGGGTGGTTGTTGTCCTTGAGGATCTTTATGGCTTCCTGTGACATCGGGTGGTGTAGGTGTCCTGGGAGGGCAGGTAGTTTGCCCCGGTGATGCGTTGTGCAGACCTCACTACCTCTGGAGAGCCTTACGGTTGTGGCGGAGCAGTTGCCGTACCAGGCGGTGATACAGCCCGACAGGATGCTCTTCGATTGTGCATCTGTAGAAGTTTGTGAGTGCTTTTGGGACAAGCCGAATTTCTTCAGCCTCCTGAGGTTGAAGAGGCGCTGCTGCGCCTTCTTCACAACGCTGTCTTGTGTGGGTGGACCAATTCAGTTTGTCCGTGATGTGTACGCCGAGGAACTTAAAACTTACTACCCTCTCCACTACTGTCCCATCGGTGTGGATAGGGAGGTGCTCCCTCTGCTGTTTCCTGAAGTCCACAATCATCTCCTTTGTTTTGTTGACGTTGAGTGTGAGGTTATTTTCCTGACACCACACTCCGAGGGCCCTCACTCCTCCTGTAGGCCGTCTCGTCGTTGTTGGTAATCAAGCCTACCACTGTAGTGTCGTCCGCAAACTTGATGATTGAGTTGGAGGCGTGCATGGCCACGCAGTCTTGGGTGTACAGGGAGTACAGGAGAGGGCTCAGAATGCACCCTTGTGGGGCCCAGTGTTGAGGTCAGCGGGGTGGAGATGTTGTTACTACCCTCACCACCTGGGGACGGCCCGTCAGGAAGTCCAGTACCAGTTGCACAGGGCGGGGTCGAGACCCAGGGTCTCGAGCTTGATGACGAGTTTGGAGGGTACTATGGTGTTAAATGCTGAGCTGTAGTCGATGAACAGCATTCTCACATAGGTATTCCTCTTGTCCAGATGGGTTAGGGCAGTGTGCAGTGTGGTTGCGATTGCGTCGTCTGTGGACCTATTGGGTCGGTAAGCAAATTGGAGTGGGTCTAGAGTGTCAGGTAGGGTGGAGGTGATATGGTCCTTGACTAGTCTCTCAAAGCACTTCATGATGACGGAAGTGAGTGCTACGGGGTGGTAGTCGTTTAGCTCAGTTACCTTAGCTTCTTGGGAACAGGAACAATGGTGGCCCTCTTGAAGCATGTGGGAACAGCAGACTGGGATAAGGATTGATTGAATATGTCCGTAAACACACCAGCCAGCTGGTCTGCGCATGCTCTGAGGAGCGGCTGGGATGCCGTCTGGGCTGCAGCCTTGCGAGGGTTAACACGTTTAAATGTTTTACTCACCTCGGCTGCGGTGAAGGAGAGCCGCAGGTTTTGGTAGCGGGCCGTGTCAGTGGCACTGTATTGTCCTCAAAGCGAGCAAAAAAGTTATTTAGTCTGTCTGGAGCAAGACATCCTGGTCCGCGACGGTGCTGGTTTTTCTTTTGTAATCCGTGATTGACTGTAGACCCTGCACATACCTCTTGTGTCTGAGTGTTGAATTGCGACTCTACTTTGTCTCTATACTGGCACTTAGCTTGTTTGATTGCCTTGCGGAGGGAATAGCTACATGTTGTTATTCAGTCATGTTTCCGGTCACCTTGCCCTGGTTAAAAGCAGTGGTTGCGCTTTGCAGTTTCGCGCGAATGCTGCCATCAATCCACGGTTTCTGGTTTGGGAATGTTTTAATCGTTGCTGTGGGTATAATGTCGCCGATGCACTTTCTAATGAACTCGCTCACCGAATCAGCGTATTCGTCAATGTTGTTGTTGGACGCAATGCGGAACATATCCCAATCCACGTGATCGAAGCAGTCTTGAAGCGTGGAATCAGATTGGTCGGACCAGCGTTGAACAGACCTGAGCGCGGGAGCTTCTTGTTTTAGTTTTAGTTTACCATGCACTTGGAGCAGTGTTATGGAGCCCAGCGTAGCCTGAACACTCCCTCTAATGGAAGTATTGAGCCCAGCAGCTCCGTAATGCAGTGACCTCAGTGCTTTTACAACACTGCCAGATGATAAGTGGCAATATGCTGTATCTTATAAAATTAACAAGACTGAGGTAGGGAGAGTGGGCTTGGGCTATGGGGGAGGCAACATTCTACACTTGAGAATATTGCCTGTGTGAATGAAGGGATTGATTGAGTTTACATTCCTGACTGAGGCTTTATTGTCTTGTGCGTTATGATGATTTTATATTTTTTCTCGCTGTCCTTTTTGCTGTCTTAGAGGGTTTTAACTGGATATGTTTACAAGGCTATTTATGTCCCCATAATGTCTTTCTAGGCATTTTAATGCGGTGGAATTTATGAAAGCTACTGTCGGAACAGGCGCTTGTGAACCTGACAGTGGCTGGCTATCAAAGTGACTGCAGCAGGATCTTACCCAGAATGCCTTTGCAGTGCCACAGGGTTGTCTGACTGCACTGATGGGCAGCCATATTCTCCCCCTCTACTGAGCCAGTACGCTCTTGTCTGGGTATGAGCTCAAAGTGAACTGTTTCACATTGCTCCATTTTTCATTGTATTCCTAAACATCTAAACCTGGTAATGTGGCATGTGTCATAATCCGATTGTTTTTGAGGGATCGCGGTGCACCCAATGCACCTTCACAGCCATTGTATTATTACGTGGGAAACAATATTAACCAGACATGTATCCTCCATCTTAACACATTCGAATCAAATGCATTTCCAAGCAGCATACCTCCCAGTATAACCTCCTCACCTCTCCCACACAGTCATGGGATACAAGGGGTAAGAGGACCAGGGTGCAGATGTTTAAACTGCCATTGTTTGCTGCCTGCGTTCCAGGGCTGGATAGTTAATTATTCATGCAAGATTTGAATACATGCAAATGCATTGCTCTCCTCTCTGGCACGGTTCCAGGTACCTATGGCAACCGCGCCTCCAACATGAATCTCTGTCCCCGTCCCACTCTCACAATCCCAGGCCCCCTCTGTCCATTTTATTGCACAGTTCTATTGTTTAGATTGTGGTGGTACCAGGTTGGCTGTTCACTGTTGGGTGGCAGGGTATCCCAGAATTCACAGTCAGGGTCACAGGTAGGAGGGAGGGAGGCAGAGAGACAGGGAGGCAGAGAGACAGGGATGGAGAGTGATAGGGAGGGAGAGAGACAGAGAGGAAGGCATGGAGGCTGAGGCAGAGAGACAGAGAGGCAGAGACAGAGGCAGAAAGACAGAGAGGCAGAGAGACATGGAGGAAGGAAGGCAGAGAGGCAGAAAGACAGGGAGGCAGAGAGACAGGCAGGACGAGGCAGAGAGACATGGAGGGAGGAAGGCAGAAAGACGGGGAGGCAGAGAGACAAGGTCAGAGAGACGGAGGATGAGACTGAGGCAGAGAGGCTGAGAAGCAGACACAGGGTCCTCTCTCCAGCCAAGTGGTCGGTCAGTTGGTCTGTCAGGTGGCAGCAGACACCCAGGATCACACCCACTGGTGTGTATCATTAACTGGCCACAGAAGGGGGGTTAGGTGGCTCCACATTGGGCACAATATCGCCTCACCATACTTTGAGGAGCATGAGCAATACATAGAGTGTACTGACTGGATAAAGCACACTGAAGCAAATGCATTTGTCAAATAAAAGATTGCAAGATATGACACTGTGAAGGTATTATTTAGCTATTCAGAAAGTTATAGTAACATTTGGGTAGGAGCACCTGGAATTTCCTGGTAATTTAAGGGACTACTAACATTGTTGTTTTAAAATTGTCTTTTTTTAATCTCCTAAAATTAGTTGAGATATCTTCAATGGTTATCTGTGCTTGTGCGGGTATGCCCTTAAGTGAAGTGCCAATTCAGTTCAGCCCTGACATTGTGGCACCTCACAGGTTGACTGATAATTGTTAAGCTTTGGTAAAAAGCTTTGGGGAATAAAAACAGTTATATCAAAGAAAGAACTCAAGGTTGAAAACTCTATAAAATGGTGCATAACTTGACTAAACTGCAGATATTCTGTGGCACTAGAAAGAGTGGCGTGGGTTTGCACTCAACTACATTGACATAGTAATATGTAGGAAATCCAACCAGTATATTGAAAATAAAAAATGTATGATATAAAATAGAAAGTGTTTGTGTGAGAGGATTTGTTCTGCACATTAGTGGGTGTATAAATGTGTAAAAAGGTATAGTTTCAGTAATGATCCTACTCAAACCCCACAGTGACCAGTGTGAAGGTCAAGGTAAGGCAGGGTGTAATCAGAAGCTGAACTATGTCCCATCAGGGGCTAACCTGAGGTTCACCAGGGGATACTGACAACTAGTGATGCTTATTTACATCAAACCACTGTCGCTCTGTGGCTGCACCGTCTCAGAGGTATAGCCGTAAAGGATAGGATCAAATATATCAATATATATATATCAAAATATATCAAATAAAATGACAGATTTTGAAACAAAATACTATAAATGATCTAGAATTTTGCACATTTTATTTTAGGCTAAGCAATTATGACTTGACTTTTCAGCATAGTTAACTAGAATATTTCACTCTAGTATAGGCCAGCTTTTAGTTTGCTGATCACTTGGCTCCACCTTATGGACAAATAGAGATACTGTTACGAAAAAATATATTTTATTTCAAGTACAGTTCTGTTTTTCCTGTGTTTTATTGTACAACAGCTGATGAAACTAACACAATAGAAGTGTGAAAATGTGATCAGTGTTATTTTCTGAATGTTTACCAACCAGCCATAATCTACAGAGGAAATTCTAATCAGCAGGTTTGCATGGGCGGGGGTTTTGGCTTTCCATGCTCAACTCAACATGCAGTAAATTAGTTAATAGACCAATAATAACAACGACAGTTCCAAACCTCTCTGCCAATAACAGTTAGTTTTCAGTTTTCCCCTCCCCACTCAGAACACTAACAGACAGTCCTAGCAAACGTCTTCTTGAGAATTTTTTTGGGGCTAAAAAGCAATATTTGGCCATTATGATAGAAAATATATTACATTAAGGTACTCAATTGTTACCCAAATGATTTGATATTGATATAAAAACAGCTGCGTTGGGCCTTTAAAATGTGCCCTTGCCAACATAATACCCCAATCTCAAACAAAGATCAGGCCTCGAAACAAAAAATCTTTCACATTGTCATACCTCTCATACTGCAGACATCTGCACACATCTACCCAGTTTGAGGACACTTATTTTGGCCCTAGCGCAGACACTCCATCCATCAACAGCAGGAGTGGGGGTCTGGCTGTGCGTGCTTAATACGGATGTGCGTTTAAATAAACTGACAGCTTCTGCCTCCTCCTGTCTGTCCAGTACAACCCTCTCCTTAGAATTCCTATTTGACATGTAGTGCCCTAGGTCTACTGAGAGGATCCATATTGTGAGTAGACAGATCTGGTATATTATTGCCATTCTAGTCCCCAGGGGCACAACTTTGGTTTTAGAAGTGCGGGGGGCATATTTTTTGTATTTTGTAAAAATCCAGTCAGAAAAACACTCCAAACAGCCTACCCGACCGCTCGGAGGCGTCCACATGGTCCTAAAGCACACCGTTGCCTCATTTTGTATCACAATCCAATGATAAAACTCGGGGGGACAAACATGCAATTTCAGAATGGGGGGGGGCATGTACCCCTGTCCCCAGTGAAAGTTGCGCCCGTGCTAGTCCCTGTGAGCGAATGACTGGTCCCAACAGTGAGCTTCTCATCTGGCTCCCCCTGCTGGCTCAGTATGTGAAGTATCCCAGCTGGTGCATCTTGTGCAGGAGGTTGTGCATAAGGTCAAAGGTGGTGAAGCTGACCCCCACAGCGATTGGCCCTTTGATCCAGCTCATACTGAGGCCCTTGTAGAGTCCACGCACCCCCCCTTCCTGCACCATGATCGTCTTCATGGTGCCCAGGACGCTGCCGTACTGTTGGCCCGTCACCCCGGCCGTCTGCATGCGTCGGCGAACCATGTCCAGAGGGTAAGAGGCCGACTGGCCGATCAGGCCGGCGCACGCACCGAACGCCAAACGCTCGTAAGAGTACGGCTGGGACCGCCTAGTTCTCTCTGGAGAGAGGGATGGGAGGAGAGAGAAAGAGAGGGATCAATTTAAGTGAATCTCAGCCCTTCATTAAAAAGTTGATTATCCAATAAAGATAATTTAAAAAAAATTAAAGTCTGTACCTGCATGCAGTTTCTTGAGGGTCTCGTATGTGAAGAAGGTGATTCCTGAGTACGGGATCACTCCCAAGATGGTCGGGCAGAAGCCTCTGTATAGGGTCTTTATGCCCTCCTCCTGCATGATGCGCACAAAAACGTGCATGATGTTGCTGTACCTGCAACCGAAACAAGAACGATAAGAGAAGGATATTAACCTATAAGGATATTGATTAGGATAGTAATATGACCTATACTAACTTACAGTACATGCCTGTTGAACACTGAACAAGTGTGCAAAGGGGAGCCACATGCAGGTATGTTTTTACATTCAAAGATAAAAAATGACGAGCGTTATCGGAGTGCCCTACATTTGCCTGGGCGTCACCGCCATCCTGGCCCGCACCATGTCCAGGGGATAGGTGAGCATGACCGCCGTGGTGCCAGCTAATGATCCTGCCAGGAAACGTGGAAAAGGAGGCAGGGCTCTGAAAAAGACAAGATGGATTCCATCATGTTACAGAACATCTATGTTTTCTACAATGAATGCGTATCATTTGTATTATTAGGAATTGTCACAGTAGAGAAAATGGTTTGTTCTGTTCAAGAACGATCACTGAAGGGTTGCTTTGGAGGCTGATGGAGACCACCAGAGGTCAAATGGTGCTACATTAAACAGTGTGTGTATTTGCGATTCTTTACACTGATGGGTACTCTACTCACTTTCCCTGGAAGCCGTAGTATCTCCCCAGTATTCCCTTGTACTGGTCATAGAAGCAGAACTGGATGGCAGCGTAGGGGATGACCCGCACCATGGTGGCAGAGTTGCCCCTCCACAGGCTGAGGAAGCCATCTTTCATGTACGTACAATATATGAGTCTGAAAGCTTCCTGGGGGCACACACAGCAACACAATAATGCTACTGTACCTGTAGACTTCCAGTCATTGCGCTAACGCTGGTTAGCGTTCGCCCACGAAACTACCGCTAACTTCCTTCATACTGTACACAGAGACATAAAAATGGTATCCACTAATTCATCTGACCCTGGGTAAGTAGAACAAGGGCTTAAGCGTAGTATCCCTTTAACACTAGCTCAACACACCTTGGGGCAAATCCTACCTTTTTCACTTAGTCATGCATTGAAGTCAATGGGAGACTAGGTGAATTTTTTATTTAAGTGGAAGTTAGGATTCACCCATATGGCAGCATGCGTACTAAACATCAAGTACATCTTTATTTAGTGTAATGCAAGTTATATAGGAGACTTGTAATAGACTCACCTTAGCAGAGAATTTTTGTGAGGATACTAAAGTAGGAGGAAGAAAATATGTATTAAGACATAATAACTGGTAAAGATACCAACAATGAAATATGTATTTAGCATAATAACTGGTAAAGATACCAACAATGAAATATGTATTAAGGCAAATAACTGGTAAAGATAATAACAATGAATATGTATTAAGACATAATAACTGGTAAAGATAATAAACAATGAAATATGTATTAAGCATAATAACTGGTAAAGATAATAACAATGAAATATGTATTAAGACATAATACTGGTAAAGATAATAACAATGAAATATGTATTAAGGATAATAACTGGTAAGATAATAACAATGAAATATGTATTAAAGCATATATATTGGTAAAGATTAATAACAATGAAATATGTATTAAGACATAATAACTGGTAAAGATAATAACAATGAAATATGTATTTAGCATAATAACTGGTAAAGATAATAACAATCAAATAAGTATTTCCGAAGGGAACCCCTACTTTGTGTTCCTAATGCATGTTCTTCCAGAGAAATGGACTTACCTTGGAAGATGATCTTGGTTCTGTCCAGGGGGGCTATGAATGTTTTGGCCACAGCACCTGCGGACGCTCCACATAGCAGGGTGTCCAACACTGTCAACACTGTCAATCTCTGCACACAGAAAGAAACACTGAGTACTCAGCTTCACACGGGACACGAAAGACAAACACACTTTGAAATGATATCAGTCAAAAACCTATTCCATAACTCACACCCCTGCAGTAATGGAGACTCTAACATGGCATTATCACTGGCTGCAGATATAGGCTAAAGGTATCAGATGGAAAGACATGTAGGCTTAAGGTTTCTTATGTGCTTGGACTGCCAGAGTGTAATCTGAACTGTCTTTCTGCAGATTCCTAACCCACTTTCCTAACCCACTTTACAGTAGACTTTAGTAAACCTCTACACCATTTATACATTTCTTCATGTTCAAGTTTTATTGTCACATGCAGAAGTACAGTGAAATGCTTAACTTGTGACCTTTACCCAACAGTGCAGTAATCAATATTTAAATTGTATAACTAATAAAATAAATAAAATATATATTTATTTAATTTAACTAGGCAAGTCAGTTAAGAACAAATCCGTATTTACAATGATGGCCTACCCCAGTCAAACCCTAACCCAGACAACGCTGGGCCAATTGTGCGCCACCCTATGGGACTCCCAATCACGGCCGGTTGTGATACAGCCTGGAATCAAACCAGGGTCTGTAGTGATGCCTCTAGCACTGAGATGCAGTGCCTTAGACTGCTGCGCCACAATATGTTCTTATAGTCTGGATGGAAGATATCCATATTACAGGGATCTAAACTGGAGCTACCTATTTAAGAGATGTATTACAAATAAGTAATGTAGGGATTCAGAGTGACATAAGTACTCAATATTATTATCATAATCAATCAATGCAAGGAAAATGTAAACATTGCTGCACACCAGGCTGAAATGAATGCGCATAACAAATCCTTCACCTTTAATCTGGTTTACTGTGTGTGTGTTTGATGAAGATCCGGCAAATCTTCCAAATTATTTCACATTCAATGTTTAACTCTACTGTCGTCTTCCGTCCATATTTCCTTGTTTGTTTGCTGTTGTTCTGTCAATCTCTGTGGTTTTGCAACGCCGCCGTCTATTTGTCAGTCTTTCAGTCTTTCACACCGTTGAGGTTTTGACTAGATTGACATTCTCCCAAACTGAGACAGGCGGTGGTTTAAATCTAGGTGTTGTCTGCCTAAAAGTTATTGGAGTTTTTCTCGCTCACGAGATTATTATAGCACGTAAGGCACGTACTTGTTTTGGACTACAAATATAGATTATTACGGCACGTACTTGTTTTGGACTACAGGTACCATAGATGTTTTAAAAAACAAAGATCTCGCTTGTAGTCGAAAACACGCGAGGGTGACACGGTGCTCAATAGTTGTTGTTATTGGGAAAATGGCGTCCAACGTAGAGGCCCCGGAATCTTGGTACCTCGCCCTTCTCGGCTTTGCAGAACATTTCCGCACCTCAAGCCCACCCAAAATTCGTCTGTGTGTACATTGTCTTCAAGCTGTTTTCCAGTTTAAACCTCCGCAAAGGGTTGAGGCAAGAACTCATCTTCAACTAGGCTCGGTCCTCTATCATCATACGAAGAACAGCGAGCTCGCGCGGAGCCACTTGGAGAAAGCGGTGAGGAGGGAGAGTTTGAGAAAGCTCGAGGATGGAGTCAGAGATGCGCTAATCGGGGTCTCCTATAGTCAAATGGGAAAAAGTTGTATTGCTAGCTTTAGATCCTGACCCTTTGATAATTTCATTCATATGTAATTGCATTCAGAATAGTATTTGTTAGTTAGCTCGCATGATATTTTAGCCGCCAGTCCTATTGCATCTACATTTACATTTACATTTAAGTCATTTAGCAGACGCTCTTATCCAGAGCGACTTACAAATTGGTGCTGTAACGTTAGCTAGCTTCACTGTGTTACAAGTTGCTAACAGTTGATTACTTTGACTAAGTTATGCATCTATAATGTGTATTTTGTCTCTAACATCTCTTTTCTTTTTAGTGGTTCATTTCACAACAAGTATCCTTTTCAATGATATGGTTTCAACCCCAACACTAGCTGGGGACCAACACAGAGCGTAGTCCTCTGAAACTCAGTTGGTAGAGTATGGGTTGTGGGATCGATTTGCGTACGTAAAATGTATGCATGCATGACTGTAAGTCGCATTGGATAAAAGCGTTTGTTAAATGGCATATAGTATATTACCAACTAGCATTACAATGTGCAATTCTTCAGAACATTTCTCAGATATGTGTTTGCTGCTCCAAGCACATCTCAGTAGTCAAATTACATGTCAAGATTGTGCATATTGCTAGGTATTATTACAGCAATGTTGGAGCTAGAAACACAAGCATTTCACTGCACCAGTGATAACATTTGCAAATCTGTGTACCCGACCAATACACTTTGATTTGATGAGGTTTCCTTCATGGAATATCTCAGATCCCACAGTTTGAAGATGTTAAATTTGAGGCTGCAAGTCTTTTATCAGAACTCTACTGTCAGCAGGTACCGGTAAATAAAGCTAAAATACATTTGAAATCTTTTGCTGTCTGGAGATCCATTTGAAAAACATGTTTATATGCAAGTGTAAGGTAGAGTAGTTATGACTCTACATGTTCTGTTTTCAGAATCTGGTGGATTCTGCAAAGCCTTTACTGCGAAAGGCAATTCAGATCTCACAGCAGACTCCCTATTGGCACTGCCGCCTGCTGTTTCAACTGGCGGTACGTTGTGTCGTGCTTTATTGTAAATACTGACTGAACTGAATAGTTGTATTTTTTTTAACCCTTATTTTACCAGGTAAATTGACTGAGAACACATTCTCATTTACAGCCATGACCTGAGGAATAGTTATAGGGGAAAGGAGGGGGGATGAATGAGCCAATTGGAAGTTGGGTATGATTGGGGCCAGATTGGGAATTTAGCCAGGGCACCAGGGTTAACACCCCTACTCTTACGGTAAGTGCCATGGGATCTTTAGTGACTACAGAGAGTCAGGTCACCCATTTAACGTCCCATCTGATAGACGGCACCTTTCTGTTGGATGTTTGGTTGTAGACTGATACATTGCAATGCATTGAATTTCTCTTTTTTTTAACCCTATCAGCAACTGCACACTCTAGAGAAGGACCTTGTGTCTGCATGTGACCTCCTGGGTGTCGGTGCTGAGTACGCCAGAGTGGTGGGCTCGGAATATACCAGGTGCTGTAACCTTGATGCTATGAACTATTTACTTTTTATGTCCACATTGATTCATCATTGAAACAAGAGCGATGTTATTCAACATGCCCTCCAATAGACTTCATTTACATTTACCTATAACGATAGACTGAATAGGTGATGTCTGCTTTCACAGAGCGTTGTTTCTCCTGAGTAAAGGAATGGTAAGTCTCAAATTCTTTGTTATGAAAATGCATAATTTTGAATGGCTGTCTTTTGCATTTAATAAGGGTAAACAGATATCTTGAGTATGTTATGCACTTAAAGGGATACTTCAGGATTTTGGCAATTATCTATTACCCCAGAGTCAGATGAACTTGTGGATACAATTTTTATGTCTCTGCGTCCAGAATGAAGGAAGTTAGAGGTAGTTTCGCAATATACCATAGACGTCCTTCCAGTCTGCGCTAGCACTAGTTGGCAATTTCCTTCAAACTGCACACAGAAGCATAACAATGGTATCCACGTGTTCATCTGACTCTGGGGAGGGTCTCATTGCCAAAATTCTAAAGTATCCCTTTTAAAGGATGGAAATAAAAAATAATTTTGCACTGGATAGTCTTTACCATAATGTGTCTTTTTGTCCTGTGTATCAGCTCCTACTGATGGAGAGGAAGCTGGGGGAGGTGCACCCTCTGCTCACTCTGTGTGGGACCATCGTGGAGAACTGGCAGGGAAACCCCATCCAGAAAGAGTCTCTTAGGGTCTTCTTTCTGGTGCTGCAGGTCACACACTACCTGGACGCTGGACAGGTAAGGACTCCTCTTGGCTAAGACCAAGGTGCACAACGCTTGTCAAGGACAGTGAATTAAGGACACCTATGACAACAGGGGTGCACCCCTGTTCAAAAATAAATACTTTCCCTGTAGTTTGTATCGCAATTGTTAAGTAGTTGCATTGATAGTGACCCACCCCTTCCTTACGTTGTGTGCTGCAGGTGAAGAGTGTGAAGCCCTGTCTGAAGCAGCTGCAGCAGTGCATCCAGACTATCTCTACACTCCACGACGATGAGATCCTGCCCAGTAACCCGGCTGACCTCTTCCACTGGCTGCCCAAAGAGCACATGTGTGTTCTTGTCTACCTGGTGAGCCCAATCTCTTCCTCATTCACCTGATGCCTGAGGACTGATTCCGCCCTAGATACTTGTGCAGATCTGAAAGGATTGGATGGCTATACTGTGGTAATATCAACATGTTACATGGTAATAACTAGGGCAGGAATGATCCCAGTATCCCGATAGTAAACAAAACACAATGCGTCTTTACTAATCTTGTAAACAAACATCATCATGTTTTCATCCAGAGTAAAATGTATTTATTTTACAAGCTATTGTACACAATATTCTACATACAGCAGGTTCTTAAAACCTCTCTAGGGTACGTGAGACGTTAGCCCACCTCTTCAACAGCCAGTGAAAGTGCAGGGCGCCAAATTCAAAACAACAGAAATCCCATAATTAAAATTCCTCAAACATACATGTATTTTACACCATTTTAAAGATACACTTGTTGTAAATCCAGCCACAGTGTCCAATTTCAAAAAAGCTTTACGACGAAAGCAAATCAAACGATTATGTTAGGTGAGTGCCTATTCACAGAATAACACAGCCATTTTCCCAGCCAAAGAGAGGATTCACAAAAAGCAGAAATATAGATAAAATTAATCACTAACCTTTGATGATCTTCATCAGATGACACTCATAGGACTTCTTGTTACACAATACATGTATGTTTTGTTCGGTAAAGTTCATATTTATATCCAAAAATATGAGTTTACATTGGCGCCTTACGCTCAGAAGTCACAAAACATCCTTTGATTTTGCAGAGAGCCACATCAATTTACAGGAATACTCATAATAAACATTGCTAAAAGATACAACTGTTATGCATGGAATTTTAGATGCACTTCTCCTTAATGCAACCGCTGTGTCAGAGTTTTAAAAAGCTTTACGAAAAAAGCAAACGGTGCAATAATCTGAGTCGGCGCTCAGAGCCCAATCAAGACACAAATATAGCCGCCATATTATGCAGTCAACAGAAGTCAGAAGTAACAATATAAACATTCAATTACCTTTGATCTTCATCAGAATGCACTCCCAGGAATCCCAGTTCCACAATAAATGTTCGTTTTGTTCGATAATGTCCATAATTTATGTCCAAATTCCTCCTTGTTGTTCTAGCGTTCAGTACACTTTCCAAACTCACGACGCGTGGGCAGGTCCAGCGGAAAGTACGGACGAAAAGTTAAAAAAGTTATATTACAGTCCGTAAAAACATGACAAACAAAGTATTGAATCAATCTTTAGGATGTTTTTAACATAATTTTTCAATAATGTTCCAACCGGAGTATTCCTGTGTCTTCAGAATTGCGATGGAACAGAGCTTGCTCTCACGTGAACGCGCATGGTCAGAGCATGGTCACGTCATGGCAGACCTGACTCATTCCTCTCTCCTTCGGCCCCACTAAACAGTAGAGGCATCAGACAAGGTTCTAACGACTGTTGACATCTTGTGGAAGCCTTAGGAAGTGCAACATTACCAATATCCCACTGTATCTTCAATAGGAGCTGAGTTGAAAATCGATCAACATCAGATTTCTCACTTCCTGGTTGGATTTTTTCACAGGTTTTTGCCTGCCTGATGAGTTCTGTTATACTCAGACATCATTCAAACAGTTTTAGAAACTTCAGAGTGTTTTCTATTCAAATCTACGAATAATATGCATATTCTAACTTTTATGGCTTTGTAGCAGGCCGTTTACTCTGGGCATGCTTTTCATCCGGACGTGAAAATACTGCCCCCTACCCCAAAGAAGTTAAAGGTCTGCTTCGTGTTTTCATTTTTGCCATGGATAAACTATTGCAATACTGTATCGTCACAGCCTTAGTAATAACCAGGGTTGGGTAGGTTACTTACTAAATGTAATCCGTTAGTTACTCGTTACCTGTCCAAAATTGTAGTCCGTAACGTAACTTTTGGATTACCCAAACTCATATTTAATCTGACTTGCCCCTTAAGAGGCATTTGAAGAAGACAAAAAGGATCCACCAAACGCATTTGGTGTGTCATCATAGTGGTCAGACTCGCTCAGGTGGAACAAACCTTTTTTCAATGCTGAATTTGTCACAGAGAAAACAGAAAGTAATCCAAGAGGTAATCATAATTGTTTTTTCAAAAGTATCTAATCTGATTACAATATTTTTGCTGGTAATGGATTAAAAAATAATTATATAAAAAAAAAAAATCAGATTACATAGCTGATTACATGTAATCAGATATTCCCCAACCCTGGTAATAACCTTGTTCTCTATATGTTCCAGGTGACTGTCATGCACTCCATGCAAGCAGGGTATTTGGAGAAGGCACAGAAATACACAGACAAAGCACTCATGCAGCTTGAGAAACTAAAAAGTATGTGATTTGAAGCCCACTTATCTCACCTCTGTTTAACACTCACTGTTGTCTAAAAGGTCTTCTTGGCTCAACCTCTATTTCAGTGCTGGACAGCAGTCCCATCCTCTCCACTTTCCAGGTCATTCTGCTGGAGCACATCATCATGTGCCGACTAGTCACTGGTCACAAGGCCACCGCATTACAAGAGGTAGTATAGAACCAACTGTTGACCCATTTTTATTTCTGTTCAACTTTACTCATTCACTCTGAAATGAAGTTATAGTGGAATGTTAAAAGTTTAATCAAAGTAGCTACGGAACTATATGATAGGCATTTTCGTGCCCATTGGCAGTTGAGATAGGATAGAGATTAGGAGCACCATGTCATTTATGAGGATGATAACTTTTTCTCCCCGTATCCCAGATCTCCCAGGTCTGCCAACTGTGCCAACAGTCCCCCAGGTTATTCACCAATCACGCTGCCCAGCTTCACACTCTACTAGTGAGTATTTTAAACCTTCACCCAGAAGACATACCCTCAATTCACTGCCTTGAATAACAGTTACCACCCCACTTCTGTAACTGGGGCCACTGTATCTCTAAAACACTCAACTTTGTGTATATGCTGTTCCATTTCTCAGGGCCTGTATTGCATATCTGTCAACTGTATGGACAATGCAGAGGCACAGTTCACCGCCGCTTTGCGGGTAAGCGACGTAAGTCGTAACGCTAAGCTTATTATACGGGTTTATGTCTGCATGTGTTTAATATGTTTTACATTGTCACATTTGTGATGGTGAGTAAATCTGTGTGTTTTTTCCCCAGCTAACCACACACCAGGAGCTGTGGGCGTTCATTGTAACAAACCTGGCCAGCGTCTACATCAGGGAAGGAAACAGACACCAGGAGGTTGGTAGATACACATACACACACACACACTATTCATTTTTACTCAAAATAAATTGTCAACTGTATTAACTTTGTTCTTTCTTTTAAAGCTCTACAGTCTCCTTGAGAGGATAAACCCTGATCACAACTTTCCTGTGAGGTGTGTAAGCGCGTATTGCATAACAGATTTTAATGGTTACTCAATCTTGCTCATCAGAACCAAATACCTTATTTTTTAAGGCTACGTGTGCAGCCTGTTGGTGAGAAGGTGTATTGACTTCGAGTTGACTGATGTGTGTTTGTTGCAGCTCTCACTGTCTCCGCGCTGCAGCCTTCTACGTCCGAGGACTCTTGTCCTTCTTTCAAGGACGCTACAACGAGGCCAAGTAAGTCTCCCCCACCTCTTTTACTGAGTTGCTGAGAAGTGTCCCATAAGTTCCTCAAACTTTCAGTGGGAATTGGGAAATAATAATTTCATAATGATATTCTTATTGCAGACGGTTCCTTAGAGAAACTCTGAAGATGTCCAACGCGGAGGACCTGAATAGACTGACAGCCTGCTCACTGGTTCTGCTAGGCCATATATTCTATGTACTGGGAAACCACAGGGTAAGATCACTCCACAATGGTCACAAATGGATCTTTTGCCAGAAATGTCTACCCTGCCCCTGTTGGTTTATTTATTGGTATATTCGGATCCCCATGAGCCTTTGCTGAAGCAGCATCTATTATTCCCGGGGTCCACAAGTAACAAGACACTGATAGACTGATAGACTAGGAAACCAGGTCACACAAATTTAAAATACAACGATATACTAAAAATAAAAACATAATAGTACAAACAATACAACAAAAAATGTGTGCCTGTGTCCCATATACAAACCTTTCACCTTTTTTTGTTCATGCCGTACTGTTTATACATTTTATTCAACGTGTTTGCGGCAAAATATTTTGCTTCTGTAGGTTGCATAACAATATGTTGTTGTTTTTCTCCAGGAGAGCAACAACATGGTGGTTCCAGCGATGCAGCTGGCCAGCAAGATCCCTGACATGTCTGTCCAGCTGTGGTCCTCGGCCCTTTTAAAAGGTATGCCCACACCTGCACATTTTCTTTCTTTGGTTTGAGCTTCATTACTCCCTACTAGGCTTAAAGTATTTGAGGTAGGTTTCCTTGACCACATTGTTTTTGTCTTGTCCTTGTAGATCTGAATAAGGCCCTGGGAAACACCATAGATGCCCATGAAGCAGCTCAGATGCACCAGAACTTCTCGCAGCAGCTTCTCCAAGACCACATCGCTGCCTGCAGCCTCCCCGAACACAACCTCATCAGCGTACGTATCAACTTATCCATGTTAACTTTTTATCTTTCATTATTACTGCCATCAAAGTTGTGGTTTGTAGATCGATGATATAGCTTGTTTAGCTGTGTTTTTCTGTCTGTCCTTTGTCTTCTCTATCAATCTGTATGACTGTCTGTCTGGCTCAGATGGGTAATTAACAACTCTAATCTGTCTCTCTCTTCTCTGTGACAGTGGACGGACGGCCCACCACCTGAGCAGTTTCAAGCCCAGAACGGCCCAACATCCAGCCTGGCCAGCCTGCTATGAGCACCAGGCTTGTAACACAAGGGCTGCCTTCCTAAAGGCCTCAAAGATGTCTAGAATTGAACCATAGTTTCTTTCTGTCTTATGAAAATTTGAGGGGGAGTGTGAAAACATTGTAGCAGTTATATGAATAAGGTATTCATGTTTTTTTTCTCTCCAGCTTTTCTTTGTATGAATGCAATATCTTCTCATGCATGGAAGTTCCTGATATTGATTTACTCTACACGTGTTGCTAACCATCTGCTGAAGATTTTCACAGCTTCATTGTTTTGTACCACCCCCATCCCATCCTCATGAATTAGTGTAGGTACAATTGCCATCACTTCTCATGTATTGAACCAGTAACATGTTTTGTTTCATGCTAAGTTTGGACTTGGATCTGAATGTTAACTGGGTAGTGTTGTTGAGCTCAACAGTTTGAATTTCTTGCTGAAAGACTGCAAGTGAGAATAGCGAAATAATTGAATGTTCAAGTGCAGTTACTTAATGGAACAGCAGGTGTCCCTGTTGAGCTTTCCTTTGAAAAACCTGCTTTGAGAGATTTTGTTAAATTTGGCCTGTCATAGATTAGCAAGATGCATCACAAACTCATCTGTTTTCTGTACATATGAACTATAGTTAATTTAATTTCCATAGATCATGAAGTTGGACATTTTATGAACATACAAGGAACCTCAGATAAAAAAAATCTATGCTACTTTTTGTAATATTAGAATTTGTCTTTATAGTTCTAGTTAAGGGTTTTCTTGACAATACATTATATCGATATGCGACATACGAAACCTTTATTGTACAGTGACATTTTATAACGTAAATGTAGTCAAGTGTGTAATGAATTTTAAACTCTCAAGATGTAGTACTCCAACTCAATGCTTGGCATTTAAGTCAATCTTAATGAGTAGACACATCAGAAGCTTGAGTACTTGCCATATTCTATTCAATGCCTATACTTTTATTGCTTGTTTCAATAATTTTTCTGACTAAAGTCAGAATAAACATGGTATTTGCAACCATAATTTTGCATTGTTTGAGAATGATTGTCAGTGGGTGATCTTAGCTATCTTTAATTAAAAAAAATGTAACTTTTCTGACAAATGTACTGAAAATACAACATGCATACAAGTAGCATATAATGATTTCATACCATGATAACTATTTATGAAAGATATTTATGTCCACATGGTCCATAGATGAGAATGCAATTCACTAAGTTAATTTAATTCTAAATGATTGACCCCCAACTCCCTGCATAGTGCCGTGCTGTGTGTGCATCAAGACTAAATTGGAACTGGGCAAACGGGATCAATGAAAAGAATAATCAGAAAAGGGCATGTGCCTGGCAGATGCTTCATTCAATAATACGTTTTCACTTTGCACCATTCCATGTATTCTCAAATTATTTTTGTAATCATACATAGAACAAACATTTTTGCAACCACTTCAACAAAGGCTGCGTTTACACAGGCAGCCCAATTCTGATATTTTTTCCACTAATTGGTTGTTTGACCAATCACATCAGAGCTTTTCACATCGACACTTTTTCAGAGCTGATCTGACTGGTCAAAAAACAATTAGTGAGAAAAAGATCAGAATTGGGCTGCCTGTGTAAACGCAGGCATAGTAAACGGAAATCCGGGACACTCAAATTAGTATAATATGTTATGTTTGGAATGGTATTTTTTAATTTGTGTATGTCCATCATTCATTTGTATAATATGTTACGAATTTTCAACATGAATTATATGGTAAGAATTCGCTGGTAAGAATCATTCTCAGTGTGAGTAAAGATGCTACAACATAGGCCCCATAATAATACTAGATGCCTCTGTTTCATGTGATGTTGCTGCATTAGGGATCTGATGAGAAGCAGACAGAGAAGTCTGTTTCTATCATTGAGGATCAGTGGAGGCTGCTGAGGGGAGAACGGAACAGAGCAAATGGAATAGCATCAAACACCTGGAAACCACGTGTTTGATATATTTGATACCATTCCACTGATTCGCTCTAGTCATTACCATGAGCCTTTTCTCCCCAATTAAGGTGCCACCAACTTCCTGTGTTGAGGATATGCAGGAGAATTCTGTCTCTGTTGTTGAGGATGTGAAGGAGAATTCTGTCTCTGTTGATGATGTGCAGGAGAAGTCTGCCTCTATCCTTGAGGTAGTGCAATAGAAGTCTGTCTCTATTGTTGAGGAAGTACAGGACGTCCAGGAGAAATGTACATCCTACAAATGCTCTGCCATCTTTGGTTCAACCAGCCACGGTGTGGAGAACAGTTCCATTGAGGAAGTCAAGGCCCCTAGTCCCTTCCATCCTGAGGACACTGGTAAGAATCATTATACCGTTATTCTTAATGTGAGTAAAATATGCTCTAAGAGTGGTCACATACTAAAATTAGATACCTCTGTGTGATGCTGCTTCCCCTACCACTATTGTTGAGGAGAGGCAGGAGAAGTCTGCCTCATCTATTGTTCAGGAGGTCCAGGAACAGGCTGCCTCTTCCACATTATCTGCCTTTACCAGCAAGAAAAAGTCTGCTGAGGAAGGGAACAAGTAATCTTTGTCCCTTGCTGCACGTCCATCCCATGGGGAGGATTCAGAGTTGGCTGCACAGAGGGAGGCTCTGAAGAAGGAGAGGGCAGCTAAAGCTGTTCTACAGGCTTCACTGGACGAGGAGCATTGCACAAACACACAGCTCCGGCTGAGAGACAACAAAATTGCATCAGACTTTAAAACGGAGCAGCACAAGATCAAGAAGCTTGAGGCTGAGGAGCTGGAGCTGAATGGCCAATCAGGAACAGAGCAAAACCAAGGATAATCTCTGACCAACTGGCCTCTGAGCTGGCAGAGGAACAAGGCAGGAGCCAACAGCTATGGTGAAAGACCTATATGAGTTGAAGTCTGCTACATCTGCAGATAAAGCTCAAAGTGACCAGCTGAAAGAGAGAGAGAGGGATCTCTGAAAAGCGAGATCTGAGCTCCCAAGGGCAGGACCTGAGGGCTCAAGTAAAGGCCTTCCTTCAAGTAAATGCAGAAATTAGTCTAAGCACCATCAAAATGACCTCTGAACTATCAAATGAAAAGATCAGAAGACAGAAGCTCCAGACTGACCTCGAGGCGACCAAGCATTAGAGTGTGTTGGAGGAGCTTTATGAGACCAGAGCAGTCTGCAGTGACCTGGAGGAGTCTGTGGCCTCGGAGATTGTCAAGGCTGAGAAATTCCATGAGAAGAGTCTAGCCCTGGAAGGTGAGGCCATGGTCAAAGATCTGAAGTCAGCTTTGGACACAGCAAAAGTCTACAGTGTCCAGCTGAGTGAGAGGCTCCAGACAGAGAGCTCAGCATATGAGGCTCTGAAGGCACAGCACCAAGCACTTATGTGGCAGCACCAAGCCCTGATGTGGCAGCACCAAGTCCTGATGTGGCAGCACCAAGTCCTGATGTGGCAGCACCAAGCCCTGATGTGGCAACACCAAGTGTTGGAGGGTGAGCATCAGGCACTCCTCTGGGATCATCACAGCCTCCTCGCTGAATACTAGGAGCTGATCTCCAAGCAGAAAACAATGGTCTCTAAACATCAAACCCTCCTAGTTCAGCATCACAGCCTCAAATCTAAGTTTCAGGATGTTGAGGCAGACTACCAGGGCCTCCAGAACAAACTCCAGACTCTGACCAGTTAGTACAGGGCCATGCAGACAAAGAACAAAGCCTTGAAGTCCATGTGCAAGAACCTTTACTCTGACCACCAATTTCGGGTCTTCGAACACAATTCTGTCCTCTCACAGTAGCAGCCCCTCCGATCAGAGCTTCAGGAGCAGCACCATAAGCTGCATTGGCAGCAGCAGGAGCACTGCAGGGTGGCTGCAGCCCTCTCAGAGGACTACCAGAACCTGGAGAAAGTGCTACAGACAGCTGACAGAGTGCTGAGCCAAATAAATAATAGTGACATTGGTTTACAAGGATACTATGGGAGGATGCTGGGAGACTATGCTAAAAAGTATTATTGCCCCACTAAGGAAGAGGAGGAAAGGCAGGCCGGGACCAGGGCAGAGGCATCTTTGTTCCAGGGTACTCTGCAGCTGCTGGACCACAGAGAGAATAACAAAGAAAGAGGCAGCCAAAGAGATATGACCACTCACACTACTTGTACCAAAGACACTGGGCCAAAGGAACCCAAACTGTTTGGCCCGACTGAGGAACAGGAGGAAAGAAATGCCAGGAGGAAGACCAAGTTGTCCTTGCTGAAGTCTACTCGGTGACTGCTGGAACACAAATATAAGAACAAAGAGAGAAGCATCCAAACAGATATAACCACCCGCAATAATTTATTTTAATTTAAGGATTGTTGTTAGGCTAAGTTGTGGTTAACAGCGTGGTTTACTTTGCATGGATGTTATTTTCCTTATGCATTGAGTTTACTAATATGAATCCACTATGAATAATAGAATTGCTGCTGCTAGCCAATTCCTGAGGATTTTCTAGTCATCATTTTGTAGCACAACTTTTGAATTAAATAGTAATATAAGATTTGCATTTCTTGTCCACCAAGTGCAGTCATTTCATGGACCAGCATGGGCCGCATTTGAGCTGTATTTTGATAAACCTGATTTGAGACAGTGAATTTCAGTAACATTTGGCCCTGTCATAAAAACCCATCTGCCTTTTTGAATATACATCTCAAACTATTTTTGAATTACCACAGTTGGAAATAACAAATATATGGACACAAAGTTTGAGTGCATGCCATATTCTATTCAATGCATGTGTTTTTAAATGATTACACAGTTTTTCAATTATTTTTGGATAGCAGTCTGAATAAACATGGTATTTGCAACCAAAGTGTTATGGAATGTTTGTCAGTGAGTGTACTTAGTGTTTATTAGAAGTGAGTTCTATATTGAGTTCATCATGACTTTTCCCACTACCATGTTCCCACTGGGCACACACTGGTTGAATCAACGTTGTTTCCTCGCCATTTCAATGAAAGTACGTTGAACCAACGTGGAATAGATGTTAAATTGACGTCTGTGCCCAGTGGGTTGTGATAAATATGCAGTACTTTTATATAGCCTACATACATTTCTATTATAGAGATACATTGACTTAAATCCTTATTCACACAGTAGTCATCTATATTCATATTGTACTGTGCAGTTACTTAGGAATAATTTCCTTTATAGTTATCATTATATCACTTTCATAAAATAAATTGTCCCCAACTAACTACACAGTACAATACATGAGCCCATAAAGACAAGACAAGACATCATGTATCTTGTGGGTCCAACATGAGATTCAGAGTTGAGTTCATTTGGGGAGAGTATCATTCAGGCACAGGACAGAGGAGGATACCTTGTAAAACTACCCTTTCTCTTTGACTAAGGCGTCTGATTTGTAGATCTCGTTTAATGTTCCTTATTCAGGGGAATGCTGAATCCCTCCTGATGGTGAATTACTGCAGGAATAAATACCGACCTAATGGTCAGCCAGTAATGGTCACATGACTGTCTTTGTTACCAGTCAGCCATGCAGATGTCATGGCTGTCTTTCCTTTGATATGACTTGCACACTCAACAAGTTTACAACAATTGCTGTTCACCCCAAAAAATCCAATCAATTTATACGAATCAGCCTCTCGATTTGTACGTCATTTTAGAAAGTAATATGTTGTTGGATTTTAGGTATGTTCATAAGTGCTGTTGGGCAGTGATGCTTGTTAGGTGATAAGTGTCAGCATAAACAGTTCTGAAAGGAGACGCTTCCTGCCAAATAGTGAGTCCTGTTGATCGTGACAGGGAGGGGTACTTCCTTGTTTTGCTCCTGTACTTCAGTGGGGATTAAGTTGATAGTGCCTTGTTGCTTTAAGCCAGTGTCACACATTGTGCCGACATTGATATGACTCATCTTTTTTTTGTACTGGTTTGAAGCTATAAAGCACTATTTCTCAATTTTCTCTAAAGAACAGGTTTCTGACATTTCACACATCGCTTGACATTTGGCCCCAATTAAAATGGATTGTGCAGAGTGCATAGGTACTGTTTAATTGCTCCTGTTTCTTGAGGTTGTTTTCCCACACTGCTCCACCCAGGGAAGGGAATGTCACCAACTCCTTTAGAAAAGGATGCCAACCTTATGCCACCGGAATTCTTTTGAACTACTTCTGAGATCACACTACAAATTAGGTCTCGAGAATGCAGTGGCCAGACAAGGGCATTGATTTTGTGTGCCCTTAGTTTTTTTGGATCAAACCTGAGAGTTCAGGCATAAGATACATTTTTGGCCAATGTATGCGATTGCATGTTTGAATTCATAACTGATTAAATTAATGAGGGCACCAAGAATAGTTAGTTCGAAGACACTTCTATCGACACCCAGGTGATCAGTATTAGGTTTGGTTCACTTCAGATTGGAATTAGGTTCACAGCATTACTTAGTCAGGGGGATAATATTGATATCACTGCAGTGGGATTGTGATATTGATAAGGGTCAATAATAGTGATATTCAGGGGTTGAATTTACCCCAAAATTTGATCCTTTTATTCAGCCCCCAGTTCCCACTTATGTTACTTGTCTCTGATTCCGTAGTCTCTCTCTCTCTTGTTCTCTCTCTTTCCCTCTCTCTCCCTCAATAACTGATATGTCTGCACTGAGATACTGTTCAAAGATCCTCATGCCCCCAAAGACATGATCAGGAGAATTATTGAGATTGGTCCGGACTCATTGAAAGACAGTGGAGACATCACATTCATACATCTGGTATGTTACACGTTGGTACCAATATTGTGTTTGTTTGTTTGTTGTTGTTGTTTGCTGTTGTATGGACTGTGAATGAGAGAGCTGCCCATGGCTGTTTTAGGGAGGATTCAAAGCACTGAATTGTCAAGTACCATGATAACAATATGAGAAATATTTACACATCATTAACTGTTTCCATTGACTAGCTATAGGACTAGATTTTTACATTAAAATAAAATAAATGCTCTGTTAGTTTCATGGAGAGACAGTAATTGAAATGTTTTATGACATTAATTCATGTTAGACATTGATAATTGGTGAATTGACAATTGATTACAGCACTGGTGCAAGGTAGGTAGAATGATGGCAAGAATTCCTGTGGTGGTTGTGGGGCAAAGCATTGCAATGATGAGACAGGCTACTGAAAACTGGACTTTTGAAATATATTTTTACACACATGATATGCTCAGTGGCCCTAATGTACTCGGACTCGGTTGCCACCTTGTGTGACCACATGCGCATGCTTAGTGATGTGACGCTATGTTCCATGTGTGAGAGAGAAGCTCATTATTTGGCAACCGGAGTGGCAGCGGGCAGGGCTGAAGAGGGGATCCCCGGGATCGTTTTTTTTTTTTTTTTTTTCTTTCTTCATCGAATTACAGGAGTAAATAGTCTGTCAAAACAAGTGAAAAGCGTTACAGCGACACCTCTTCTCCGTAAGTTAAGATATCATTTAAATTGATGGGTTAAAGTAATATTGATTTTGAATTTAATTAAGCAGACGAAGTTAAACTTATTTCCAGTCGTTAACGTAATTATATATCCTTACCTAGCTGGCTAACTGCTGTGAGTGCTAGTCTAGGTAATGGTTTGTGTGTCTCTCGCTAGCTGTAATTAGCTAGCCACACACACCTAACGTTACTAGCTAGCGACTGCAAAGTCAGAACAAACCGTCTCAAAAGTAAAAGAATGCATGTAAACTTGTACCGGTTAATGTTCCAAAAGTCGGATACAAGTATTTTCTTTACAACATGCATTAAAGTAGTCCAAAAACAACTAATTGGTTTCGACTCTCAAAAAAGGGATTCCTTTATTATTTTTGTGACTGAATCCCGGAGTGGCTGTCTGTCTGTACATGCGAGTGTCAGAGCGAGTTCGTTAGCTAGCCAGCCTGCTTACGTTATCTTGTCATGAGTGGGCATTTGGTGAATCCCACCACTTACTGGTTTATATACACGAAATATCATACATTTTAAGAATAAATTTAACCCAAACACGCTCAGGACGTTTTTAACTATGTTCCCGGTAATAGGAATCAAGTGTCAATTATGCTAACTTGTGACGCTATCTCACGACCTGGCTTTAGTTCGCTATGTTAGCGAGTTGGAACACCGATTTGGTTGGACTGTGGTGGGAGACAGGTTGTTGTAAGCGACAATGTTTTAAATTTTATTTTTATTTTTATACTGTATCACAGTACAACAAAGGATATTCAATAATTGTATATTTGTTATCAGTAGCCGGAAATCTCGCAGAATTGTGTGAACACGTTTTTATTTTGATGTGAAGTTGAATGTTATCTCATTCATTAAAAGTGTGTGTGTGTGTGTGTGTGTGTGTGTGTATATATATATATATATATACTTTTTTTATGGTGGACGATGTGCGCGCCACATTCAGTATGGCAAGCAAGCAGTTATCATGGTTCTGTGTCATGATTAAAGTACCCATTTGGGTAGTTCCATGTCATTTCAGCAATCCATGACACCCACCATCTCAGAATGTTCTGACATCAGATACGATTAGCATACCAGCAACATTGTTTTGTTGAAATATAATTTGATCTCTGAGAAATTGATTGGAGACAAATTGGGTAGTTTAATTTATAGGATTCATATAAATAATATTATAGTCGTAAACATCCAATTTGGATCAAACTGTTTTCTAACAATGAGTAAAACATGATGAATCCAAAGAAATGGTCAAAAGCCACACACATACCCCCCACTTCAACAATGAGTGTATATAGTAGGCCTGGAATTTCGTGATTTTAGGGGCAAGGCCATTTAGTCTTCAAGAGGTGCCCATCTGCCATGGCACCAACATCTGCTAGGGCACCAAGGCTATTAACCAAAATATCCAATTAAATTGGTTTGAAAATCGAAAAACAGTAACTATTCTGTTAAGAAAGACATCAGTGTATATAAATAATTAGCCTACATGTAGAAGTGTAGGTGATAGCCTATGCATATAAGGGAGGCACCTGAAAATGTAGCCAAACTTTAATGAGAAGTTTTATTACATATAAGGAAATCAGTCAATTGAAATAATTGAATTATGCCCTAATCTATGCATTTCACATGACTGGGCAGGTGCCCAGCCATGGGTGGGCCTGTGCCACTTGGGAGCCAGGCCCAGCCAATCAGAATGAGTTTCTCCCCACAAAATGTCTTTATTACGGACAGAAATACTCCCCAGTTTCATAAGATATCCGGGTGGCTGGTTTCAGATGATCCTGCAGGTGAAGAAGCCGGATGTGAAGTTCCTGGGCTGGCGTGGTTACACGTGGTCTGCGGTTGCGAGGCCGGTTGGACGTATTGCCAAATTATCTAAAATGACATTGGTGGCTTATGGTAGAGAAATGAACATTCAATTATCTGGCAATAGCTTTGGTGGACATTCCTGCAGTCAACATGCCGATTGCATGCTACCTCAACTTGAGACATCTGTAGTGTTGTGTGACAAAACTGCACATTTTAGTGGCCTTTTGTTGTCCCCAGCACAAGGTGAACCTGTGTAATGATCATGCTGTTTAATCAGCTCCTTGATATGCCACACCTGTCAGGGGGATGGATTATCTTGGAAAAGGAGAAATGCTCACTAACAGGGATGTAAACAAATTTGTTTACAATTTAAGCAAAATAAGATTTTTGTACATATGGAACATTTCTGGGATCTTGACAATTGTAATGTAGGATCATTATTAATATCTAAAGGCTTGGTTCTGTCCACATATTTGAGGCATGTTCATTCCGATAGGAGACTAAGACCTGTTCCTTTTGCGCGTTGCAACGTCACCCACCTTGCAATCTGAGCGGAGGCAGTCAACATTTTGAAACTATTGAACCATAAATGTAATTGTTTAAAATCTGGATGTGGAAGGTCTTGCCATGTTCCAACCATAGGAATGTTAAGGAGATTATTTTAGAAACACTTCTTCATATGCCATTGAAACCAGTATTTCTCTCATGTTCTCAACTGTCTTTCATTATCCAGCAGCCAAAGACACAACCTAGTCATATTTCCAACCCATGCTTGTTGTTGCATCTTTAGATTTTCCCTCTATTACATTTCTGAAGGATATTTTCATTTGTCATATGAAACTGCTCGCATTTGCAGTGCACTTTTGAGAAAGAGAAAAAAGAATCACCTGATAGCCGGAACAGCATCATCTAATGGTCATAACCTGGTATTATCAGGATGTAGGACAGGACATAAACCTAACAAATCCATATTCATGGCAAGCTAACGAGTAATGTCTCTGAACAGGGGGAGAAAACCCCACCAAATTGAGTGGGAATACATAACATAGGATGAAGAAACAATATTCAGAGCCACAGCTCCATACTAAACTCAGCAAAAAAAGAAACGTCCTCTCACTCAACTGCGTTTATTGTCAGCAAACTTAACATGTAAATATTTGTATGAACATAACAAGATTCAGCAACTGAGACATAAACCAAACAAGTTCCACAGACATGTGACTAACAGAAATGGAATAATGTGTCCTTGAACAAAGCGGGGGGCAAAATCAAAAGTAACAGCCAGTATCTGGTGTGGCCACCAGCTGCATTAAGTACTGCAGTGCATCTCCTCATGGACTGCACCAGATTTGGCAGTTCTTGCTGTGAGATGTTACCCCACTCTTCCACCAAGGCACTTGCAAGTTCCCGGACATTTCTGGTGGGAATGGCCCTAGCCCGCACCCTCTGATCCAACAGGTCCCAGACGTGCTCAATGGGATTGAGATCCGGGTTCTTCGCTGGCCATGGCAGAACACTGACGTTTCTGTCTGGCAGGAAATCACCCACAGAACGAGCATTATGGCTGGTGGCATTGTCATGCTGGAGGGTCATGTCAGGATGAGCCTGCAGGAAGGGTACCACATGAGGGAGGAGGATGTCTTCCCTGTAACGCAAAGCGTTGAGATTGCCTGCAATGACAACAAGCTCAGTCCGATGATGCTGTGACACACCGCTCCAGACCATGACGGACCCTCACCTCCAAATCGATCCTGCTCCAGAATGCAGGCCCCGGTGAAATGCTCATTCCTTCGACGATAAATGCGAATCCGACCATCACCCCTGGCGAGACAAAATCACGACTTGTCAGTGAAGAGCACTTTTTGCCAGTCCTGTCTGGTCCAGCGACGGTGGGTTTGTGCCCATAGGCGACGTTGTTGCCGGTGAAGTCTGGTGAGGACCTGCCTTACAACAGGCCTAGAAGCCCTCAGTCCAGCCTCTCTCAGCCTATTGTGGACAGTCTGAGCACTGATGGAGGGATTGTGAATGATTTTGAAGCTTTGAGGCAGCTAAGACATGGATAGTGTGTGTGTGCCATTCAGAGGGTGAATGGGGAAGACTAAATATTTTAGTGCCATTGAACGGGGTATGGTAGTAAGTGCCAGGCTCACCATTTTACCCCAAGAACTGCACGGCTGCTGGGTTTTTCATGCTCAACAGTTTCCCGTGTGTAAACATCCAGCCAACTTGACACAACTGTGGGAAGCATTGGGGTCAACATGGGCCAGCATCACATTGTAGAGTCCATTCCCCAACGAATTGATGCTGTTCTGATGGTGCGCAACTCAATATTAGGTGTACGTAATGTTTGGTATACTCAGTGTATACTTATTGTTGGGGGGGTGCAACTCAATATTAGGTGTACCTAATGTTTGGTATACTCAATGAATACTTGTTGGCGGTGGGTCCGTGGGTAGCTTTTGACCATTTCTTTGGATTCTTAATGTCTAATTCATTGTTGGAAAACGTTTGGTCCAAATCGGATGTTGATGTACTATAGTTATATAATATTATTTGAAATTAAATTGGACAATTTGGGTGCAATAAATTAGCTTAATTTCGCAAAGATCAATTTATCTTTCAACAAAATAATGTTGCTGGAATGCTAATCTATTCGGTGTCTAACAACCTAAACAATTGTTTATCTCGTGATGGGCCATAGAGCTGACTGAGTAGCAGTGCCCCTTGTTGAAAAACTCTTTAAAGAATGAGGCAATCAGACAAGCATGACTCTGCTGACTTGTAATCCATAGGTGCTGCATCAGGGTAGAACTTTAGAGCGAACTAATACTAGACTGGACCACATTGATAAAGAAATGTTGAAGTGAGTGAAGTTATGTTTTGCTTCTCCTTTTAATGGGTTCTTTTCTACCCTTCCATCCCCACAGTCCTCAGCCTTTACTCTCGTGTGGATTTAAGCAAAGCTTTTCAAAGACCCGAGGGTGTACCCAAATTCACATTGAGCTATTATTCCAGCATTGTGTGGATCCGTAGCCTATTATTTTAGAGGAGTCATAACTGGAGAAGTAAAGCCACATTGAACTTGATTAGAGGACTGAATTGCACTGCAGGCAGCTACCGATGGCTCATATAGGTGATGACTTTCATTACAAGCCAGTGTGTCTGTCGTAATTCAAGTGACCACAAAGTAACAGTTCCTGTTGCAGTGTGACTGTAAATTGTTTTGTGGTGACATTAAAAAGGGACTTTATCTCATTGCATTGTCACCAGATGGGCTTACCTTTTCTCATAAGATTGATGCGCTCTGGACACTCGACCTCGTTAGGTCATTTTACCTCCGTCTGAGAGGTTAGTATGTAGTGGTTATTACTATAGGCCTAGTATGTTCATCCATTGTTTAGAAAGCTTACAGAATGCATGGGATAGAAATGTTTTATTTGTTTGGTGCTTATCTAGCAGCCATTTCAGCCCCGCAGAGAGCAAGCTGGACCTCTGATTTCCCAGAGATTTCCCAGAGAGATGTCAGAGATGTCAGTCTCCTCAGCTGATTAATGACTGGAGATTCACTGATAGAGGGGCACCTCTGTGATAATACAATTTTCAGCTCTGCGTCGGTCGCTTGTAATGCTCCTCAATTTAGGGCTAATTTAGAAGCCTACTGCACTAAATGGAGGGGTGAATATTGTTTCCATCCATCCATATGTCTGGCTGATATATTATTATAATAGCAAAGCAGCAGGGCACCTTCAAGGACAGCAGTGGGAAATGGAACCGATTGATTGTTGAACAGGCCGTAGCATGGTCATCTTGAGCGATGAGGTTATAAGGGAATGGGAGACAACTATGGATTGGCTGCCGGTCAGATAAAGAGAGAGAGGGCTGGTGTCCTCTCTCTGCTGTGATCACTGGCCAGGGAAGTGTACAGCGTCATCGAGTGGTTAACAGGAAATGCAGGAGGGCCAGCCACGCATGGTCTGAGTCAACCAGTCACAAGCTTTGGTTTCCCTGAGACCAGCTTCCTGACACTGTAGGGAGGTAGTCATGGAGGATGGGTTTCTGGGGCCTTACGGGGGCTTCCGATTCATGTACTACTACTAGGCTATAGCCTACTAGCAGCAGGGCCAGTGCAGGGATTCAAATCAGGGTGTGTAGTATGAGGTAGAACCAACCTATAGATGCACACGCTCATATTATCTTCAGAAGAGACTTCATTAGCAAATTTGATGTGCATGTTACGACTAGAGCTCCAGGGAGGGAGCAAATTACGAAATGTCCCTATGATATGTCACATAATGTGGCCCTGTAATGATTTCTAAACATTTTTCAGAGGGCAACACATCAGGTTGTCTCTATTGGGATCTGTCCTGTGGTGGTATTGTGCACATTTCTAGGCTATGCCTTATCTATCCATATGTTTGTTTTCTTTGTACCGAGAGAATAGGCCTTTAGCTGTGTTGGTCACCAGATCTCACCAATCAGATCTCAGGCCCTAGGCTATTCTGAGAGGTGGGGGAGGAATCTCAAGTCTGTACTCTTCATGTTTACCCTGTTGGACTTCATATTGACTCAACTGTGTGTACCAAGTCTACAGTTTCCTCATGTCAGAAACAGAACAGCTCTACCACTTGAGGAACGCTGTGTTTGTGTTGGATTCAGCCTAAACCTGGTAATCCAGAACAGATTAGAACTTCGGTGATCAGGTGCATGGATGGTCAATATAAATGTGAACGCTGACCAATGAGCCTTAGTTTTAGGTAGAAGAGAGCACCCCACTTCGAGTCCGTCACAATAGTATCTTTCTCTCCTTGACTCCTCTGGACTGGTTTGACAGGTGAAGGCAACAGGACAGAATTCTACCAATAAATTGCTTTCAGTTGACCTATTATTTCAGATCATGGATGGCAGAGGAAGATTGTTTTATTTTTAAACGCACCCTTGAGCCCTTGACTGAGTTGTGTACTTAGTGCAGGCCATCATCTTCAACATGGCAACTCATTGCCCAGGGGGTCAATAGGCAGCTCAATTCAAGCATGGTTCCTCATTGTGTAGATTCACAAATGAGAGGCTCCACTCTTTCAACATGAAGCTGTGAAGCTCATCAGACATTTGGGGTTGGCTCTGGTATTCCATAGGGAAATCAACCTGTTAACCAGGTAGGTAGGCCATATGGGCTAATCAAGAATGATGTGCTTGTGTCTACTGGTGTTCTATATATTTATTGAGTCGTGACTTTTTATGAGAACCACATGACTTATCCTGTCTGCGCCAACTGTTATCATTGTGTCCTCTATTTTCACATGATTAATGCATTGAGTTGACTAGCGGACAGATGTTTGCGACGACATAAAAATGTAAACTCATCCTGTTACAAAATGTGATCAAACTCCTTCTCTTGAATGCCTCAGAACGTTCTCAATTACTCCAGGTTTAGCAAGAGTTGTGGATGAAGAAGCAAGGGCTATGGCATTGCTACATTTTTCCAGTTCTTCTCCTAACAATAGCTCCCACTGTCTGTTTTAACTGGCCAGTGCTGACATGGCAACTCTGGAACACTCAGTGCGGCAGCCACACGAATACAGCATCAAGGCACTCATCCAAGAGGGGGACTAAGCATCCGGGTGCCCTGCTGCCTGCCTGTGTCACAACCAGGCCAGTTAGCTGTGTACTGAGCTGATGTCACTCTAGTGTAGGTGCTGACTGAGCTTCATCTAGCCCACCTATAGAATGTGTGTCACTGTCACAGCTTCAATAGCTGCCTAAGTAAATGCTTAGGAGCAGGCTTCCAGGTAGGCAGTAGCGCTGTAGGTCGGTTACTGTTTTTTTTGGTTGCTGTGGCTGTGACACAATAGGAGTGTGTAGTCTTTTGTTCATTGGGATACCCTCTGTGTTCAGTGCTGTGGGAGAGAACAATTTTTTTTTATGCCCACTTCCTCCCGCAGGCCATTTCCAAGAAATGTAATCTGATATGAATGTGTGTGGAGAGTCTTTTGGTATGGCTGTCTAGATTCAGGGGATTTGTGATGTGTGTTTTGTAGTAATTTAGCTGAAATGCGAGATTATCACTCATAGGATAGTCTGTGCAGATCACATATCCCTTGTCACCAGGAATGTGTGGTTTGAAGGTTAAATTCAATAGGAAACTTATCCCAAGCCACCTTGTTTGGTACAATTGCAATCGGTTGTGGCTATACATTTTCCTTGTTGTGGATTCCTTCAAGGCTTGGTTCGAGATCAATGTTAGCAAATACTTGGAACTTTTGTAGAGTTCCAGGATGGCAACTCGTGGTTGCCAGAGTGAATGGCTGGATGTCTCCGGGCTTAGAGTTCTGTATTTGATGTAAGGATAAGTAATCCCTGATGTTGATAGATACTGTATGATGATTTAAGGGAATTTGCATCAAGATTCACAAACACCTGTAACAGAATAGATTTAAAGGGAAATGTTAGTATGTTGTTCATTCGTCCACTGTTGATGTGGTCCCAAAAAGTGTGCATGTCAGCAGTAAAGCACTTCCAGTTCAAAGCAAATAGTGTGATGATGATGTTTTTCATCATATACAGATAGCCTGCTCCAAAGATTCAAGTTCAGCTTTTGTTACCAGCATATTGGCTCAAGTATGTGTTAGACGCAGGGCTCTAAATGAACATTTTTCATAGCACTGGTGCTCCCAACGTAAAAATGTTGATTGATTGAGATGCCTACACTGAGTGTACAAAACATTAGAAACACCTGCTCTTTCCATGACAGACTGACCAGGTGAAAGCTATGATCCCTTATTGATCAGTGTAGATGAAGGGGAGGAGACAGGTTAAAGAAACAATTGAGACATGTATGTGTGCTATTCAGAGGGTGAATGGGCAAGACAAAAGATTCAAGTGCCTTTGAACAGGGTATGGTAGTAGGTGCCAGGTGCACCGGTATGTGTCAAGAACTGCAATGGTGCTGGGTTTTTCACGCTCAACAGTTTCCTGTGTGTATTAAGAAGGGTCCACCACCAAAAGGACATCCAGCCAACTTGACACAACTGTGGGAAGCAGTCAACATGTAGAGTCCATTCCCAGACGAATTGATGCTGCAAAAGGGGAGGGGGTGCACCTCAATATTAGGAATGTGCTCCTAATGTTTTGTACACTCAGTGTATATTGGGCATATATGAATTCTTGCTACCAGGGGTCCTGTTACCGCAGAATTCTGTGTTTTTCATGCAGAAAAAAAAGAACGCATAAGAAATATCTTGCTACGCAGATCTAAAATGCTTCTTATTGTAATTTCTGCCAGCCAAAAAGTGTTGCACTTTTGTTGTCATCTGATGAAATTAATCTATTTTCTGCTGAAATTGTTGCACTGATGTATTTTCTGTGACGGAAAACTAGTTGCAGGTCCCTGATCACTAAGAAGCAAAAAACACTGACTTTCAATATAAAATGCAGGGGATTTATTTTTAATATCTGCATTTTTAAAATGCATATTTCTGAACTTCTAACTTCTTATGGATCCCTTCGCGCGCCAATCCCTTTAGCGGGATCGATTTGACAACACCCAGGGAAATTGCAGCGCGCCATATTCAAAAACAGAAATACTCATAAGAATTCATAAAGCATACAAGTGTTATACATCAGTTTAAAGATTAACTTCTTGTTAATCCAGCCGCAGTGTCAGATTTCAAAAAGGCTTTACGGCGAAAGCAGACCATGCGATTATCTGAGGACAGCGCCCAGCATACCAACACATGAAAATCAGATTTCAACCAGGCAGGTGCTACACAAAAGTCAGAAATAACAATATAATTCATGCCTTTGAAGATCTTCTTCTGTTGGCACTCCAAAATGTCCCATAAACATCACAAATGGTATTTTTGTTCGATAAATTGCTTCTTTATATCCCCAAAATGTCAATTTATTTGGCGCGTTTGATTCAGAAAAACACCGGTTCCAACTCGCCCAACATGCCTACAAAGTATCTAATAAGTTACCTGTAAACTTGGTCCAAACATTTCAAAAAACGTTCCTAAACCAAATTTATGTATCCTAAAACGTAAATAATCAATAAAATTTAAGATGGGAAATACTGTGCTCAATACCGGACAAAAAACAAAAGTGAAGCACGTTCCAGGTCGCGTGCACCTGGAGTGACACATGGAAATAACAGGGCTACTTCTTCATTTCTCAAAGGAAAAACATCAACCAATTTCTAAAGACTGTTGACATCTAGTGGAAGCCATAGGAACTACAAGCATATTTCTATTAAAAAGGGATTGCCATAGAAACCTAATGGAAAACAGATTGACCTCAATTTTATTCCCCCTGGATGGATTGTGCTCGGGGTTTCGCCTGCCAAATCAGTTCTGTTATACTCACAGACATTATTCAAACAGTTTTAGAAACTTCAGAGTGTTTTCTATCCAAATCTACTAATAATATGCATATCCTAGCTTCTGGGCCTGAGTAGCAGGCAGTTTTCTTTGGGCACGCTTTTCATCCGGACGTGAAAATACTGCCCACTAGCCCAAAGAGGTTTTTATAACGCAACCTCTGAGCTACTTTTGAAGCACATGTTGTGCCCTAGAAACTAATACTGTATGTAACATTGTAAAGACATTATTATTATTATTATTATTATTATTATAAAAGCTAAAATGTTGATACCAATACCGGTCATTGAAATTACGAAAGTAGGTTTCTACATTGTGTAAAAGCACTATTTTCCTATTGAGATGCATTACATTGAACATTTGATCTTGTCGTTTTGGCAATATCGCAATATTATTTTTGCCGTAGTTGGCTGTACCTGCACAAACACGTTTCTTTAATAACGTCTTGTGTTGTCAACATACAAGAGATCTGTCATTCACGCATTGCTATGATCATTGATCTGCTGAAGAAGTTATCACTTCCTTTTTCTGTTACTAGGTGGTTAGCTAGCCAATGAGGTAATATGACTGAACAAAGTGTAAACCAATGGTTAACGATGTGCGAGTAGTGTTAGAACAGCCCATGATCCGTTATAGGAAGATTTAAAATGTTGCAGCGGTAATATGGATCAGATCTTTTGACCTGGTTGGGCTTGAAGCAAACCGCTTTCGCTGTAGTAATGGTGCAACCATGATCCTATTGAATATGCACTCATTTTTTTCCCTCTAGGGCCACAACGGTACAGCACGTAACAATTATTATCTGGAAGATTTTTTTCCTAGTCAAAAAGTGCTCTCAAAATAAAACTTGTGGTCACAGCAAATTTTTCTCACACTTTAGAGCCCTGGTTAGACAGCCATGTTCTTCTGAGTTAAGCTAGGCCTAGTCATTGTTTGCTCGGAGTCAGCACTGACCTATAACCTACTGTAACCCTCCTGTAACCCTCCTTAAGCTTAACTTCAATGGAGATGCTACCATTAAAATTCATGACTTCAAGGCAAAACAAGTCTAGTCTAGCTGGTGAGTTTATCCACTGGCTGGTTCATCATGAAGATCAGATGGTTAATGGAATTAGAGGTACAGCTGCTGGTTTTTCATTCTATTTATGATATGAGTTTATCTGCTCTTAATGTCCCAATGTAGTGCATGCCACGCCGCGATCGGCCTGAATCGTGATTGTAAACACTGTCAACTAGTCCTGTCCTTCTCCGAGACTGGGATTGTGTGTGTGTGTGTGTGTGTGTGTGTGAGAAGGGGGAGGGGGGGCAGTGTTCTTGGTGTTTGTGAGTGATAGTCTGTTCCGTGTGTGTGTCAGTGTGTGCATTCCTCTGTGGTCACATGTAGGGGTCTGGCTGCACTTCCTGGGCTTTGGCCATGCCGTTCGTCGTCATGTTGCTAAGTGGAATCCAGGTGGAGCCTAACTGGCAGATGCAGGGTTAAAGGCTTCCATTTTGTTAGGTAACACCCTAATGGCCTGATCTGTCAGTGGTGTTAAAATGGCAGTACTTAACTCTTGGTGTTCAGTACCGAACCAGTAGGGGCACCTTCTCTGCCTCTAGGCTGCCACAACCAATAGGAGAGAGAGAGAGAACGAGGGAGAGTGAGGACGCAGAAGAGCAAGAGTGTTTGTCAGTGTACAGTAGATCTATGGCCAGGCCAGTCACCCCTCCCCCACCACCCAGTCAGCTTGCTCTCTCTCTCTCTGTCTGTCTCTGTCTCTCTCTCTCTCTGTTTAGTACCCATGTACTCAGTTTAGTGAAGCCAGATTAAGCAATGTTTTTTTTTTGCACAATCAGATATTCCAAAGACAGCACTGGGTTCAGTGGGTTGACTTTCCAGTTTCTTTCAAAATTCATTCAGTAATTTGGACATGTCCTTCTCAACCTAAATGTGATCTGTAGTGACCTCAAATGAATAATCAAGCAGAAATTAATTGCGTTAATCAAATCTAGAACGATACATGGGAAGGAGATTCATGGCTTTGTGTGCAGCCCATTTTATTGGGCAATATTATACTGTTGTTCCCCTCTCACTGGATCCAATAGAGCCTGTATTCAAAAGCATCCGTGTGCTTTAATAGGTGAGTCCCTAGGGAAGATCATTACATCCAACATATCAGATAGTAGATGCTAGCCACCTGAGTAAATGGATCAATTGTAATACTCCGTCTCCCTAAAGGACTGCCCATGAAATTAGAATGAGCTCATTGGAGAGTCAAACCAGGTCGTATGTTCTCTATGCTCTCCATCTTGCCTAGTGTATTATGGCCATTGTTTCTAGCAGGAGTCGCTGAACATGGAATAATTCACTTAAATTCTAATGGTAAATTGTACATTGGTAAGAAGTCTTCAACAGTACAGGTCTGCAATCAAAACATGAAAGCGAAAAATGGATGGTGTGTGTGTGCAGCTTCATTCTGCTTGCGATCTGGGTGGAAATTGGACGATGCAATAAAAAGCAACACCAATGTTGGTGTGTTTAATATTAATCTGAATGGACACGTGATCAGACTGCTGGGTGGCCTGTTGCTCCTCTGGCTGTCTCTCTCGCTCTCGCTGGCTAGATCTGCCCCAGGCCTTGTTTTCTACCAGAGACCTTAGAGTTCTCGCCATAATGTCTAGGGAACATAAACCAGTAATCTCTCTCCACTCTCTATCTCTTTGGACATTTTGCATGCAACTCCATTATCAATGTAATGAATCTTGTAGGGATGGGCATTGTACTGATAGTGCAGTTAATTTGATGCTGAGAGCTTTAATGTTATGTACGCTTGCTGGTATCACTATGCAAATGCATGGGTATGTATGCAATAGTGCAATAAATGAGTACCCTTAACCATTGTCATTATGAGACCTGAGATGATTGTTTGCATTTAGAATGTGTAGATTAATGCTGACTGTTTTTATCAAGACTAATTAAAGCATTCATTTTCTGTCTCTTAAGTTACCATCACCTTCGCAAACAGGTAGCACTTTATAACGTGTTATGTGCTGAGAGTATCAACACAATGACATTGGTTCTCACCCCACTCCCAAATGTGGCTTACAAACTTGAATGGAGGATTGAGATGTGATGGTGTTTAGCTTGCCTGAAATTCATAATTTAGTCAGATCTGTCAGTTCCTTTATTTAACATTACCCTTACAGGTGTTGATTAAATTGTCAGTCTCCCAAATTCCACTGTATGTTACTGACTGATACTGGAGTTGCCAGATATTGCCTAATGTCACTCATTGATTCTGTACTGAACAAAAATATAAACGCAACATGCAACAATTTCAACGATTTTACTGAGTTACAGTTCATATAAGGAAATCAGTCAACTGAAATAAATAAATTTGGCCCTAATCTATGGATTTCACATGACTGGACAGGGGCGCAGCCATGGGTGGGCCTGGGAGGGCATAGGCCCACCCACTTGGGAGCCAGGCCCAGCCAATCAGAATGAGTTCTCCCCACAAAAGGGCTTAATTACAGACAGAAATACTCCTCAGTTTCATCAGCTGTCTGGGTGGCTGGTCTCAGACTATCCCGCAGGTGAAGATGCCGGATGTGGGGGTCCTGGGCTGGCGTGGTTACACATGGTCTGCGGTTGTGAGGCCGGTTGAACGTACTGCCAAATTCTCTATCACATTGGAGGTGCCTTATGGTAGAGAAATTAACATTAAATTATCTGGCAATAGCTCTGGTGGACATTCCTGAAGTTAACATGCCAATTGCACGCTACCTTTTGTGTGACAAAACTGCACATTTTAGTGGACTTTCATTGTCCCCAGCACAAGGTGCATCTGTGTAATGATCATGCTGTTTAATCAGCTTCTTGATATGCCATGCCTGTCAGGTGGATGGATTATCTTGGCAAAGGAGAAATGCTCATTAACAGGGATGTAAATAAATGTGTGCACAAAATGAGTGAAATATGCTTTTTGTGTGTGTATGAAATTGCTGTGTTTTATTTCAGCTCATGAAACGTGGGACCAACACTTTACATGTTGCATTTATATTTTTGTTCAGTATAGATCCATAGTTGGGCCTCTGCCTACAGCAACATAATGATCTCCCATCAATTTCAAAATAAACATGTTTTTTAGTCTGTTGTCCTGGCCAAGTAGTGAAAGAAATCCTGAACTCATATTTTCATGATGAAATGCTTTTAATGTTCTTGCATAGAGGTCACTGACTGAAAGCAATGCCTACACAGTAACACTCTGTTGATTGACACCCGAGTGCTATAGTGAAAAGCACAAATAAATGTAATTATCAATCTGTCCTTGTATGGGCTCTAAGCTCTCTTTCATCATTCCAGGCCTCCACTCCTTCCTGCAATCACCTGCTTCCAAAACGCTCTCTCAGCCCCATATCAGTGCAGATGACAGGCTGAAAGACTGATGCAATGTTATTTCCCAGTCACTCCCTCTCGTGTCACTTTGAATGGCAGTGAATGTAGACTCTTTTACTTTCCTTTTAGTACATGTGTTTTAGCTGTACTCTACTGCTTTTTTTCTGCTATCTGATTTATTTCCCTGTCATCCCAGGGGTTGTCTAATGCAAAATCTCCTGATTTTCTCACATAGATAGACATTGCTTGGTGAAAAGCAAATGAGCTTCAATGGAGTGGTAGGTAGGCTGAGTGTGATGTAACAGTTGAGGACGGACACATATTGTGCGTCTCCATCTTGAACGCACACACGCTGATGTTCTATTTGGTCTCCTCCCTTTGTTGCTTAGAAGCAGGGCCTACAGCACAGTGGATGTTGCATCTTCATGATGCCATCCATCTCCTATGAGACGGCTCTAGCCACCTGCCATGGAGACAGACCCCGACACACTGCGTAATGCACGCCTGAATTACAAACAAGAATAGCTCCCTTAGAGATGACTCCACTGGATGTCATCAGCAGGGAGGACATTGAGGCGGCCGTTCTGGCTCCTATGATTCTCATGTAGACTGACACCAAGAGCAGTTCATACGTGCTTGCAATGTGAGCTTGAGGCAGTATAATTGTTTGAAACCTGAATGTTTTACTTCACGTCAAATAATGAGGCAAGTCTTACCTTGCTTCATACTACACTGTATCGTGCCACTCAGGTCCTGCGGGCATTTTTGTCCCTGGTTGCATTCAGGGAGCGCATTCAGTGACCACCAGTCCCTTCCAGGGTCACTGTGTGTTAATGTTTGAGCTCAAATTTTATTTGTCACATACTTCGTAAACAACCGGTGTAGACTAACAGTGAAATGCTTACTTAAGGGTCCTTTTCCAACAATGCAAAGTTGAAGATAAATATAAATAGTGACATGAGGAATAAACACAGTAAATAACAATAATGAGTAAAAATTGCATGGCTATATACAGGGAGTAACACTTGAGTTGTTGTGCAGGGTTACGAGATTATACAGTGCATTCGTAAAGTATGTTTTTCTTCCCCTCTAATCCACACACACACTACCCCATAATGACAAAGTAAATCAGATTTTTAGAAATGTTTGCAAATTTATAAAAACATAAATTAAAAATTAAATCACATTTACATAAGTATTCAGACCCTTTGCTGTGAGACTTGAAATTTAGCTCAGGTGCATCCTGTTTCCATTGATCATTCTTGATGTTTCTACAACTTGATTTGGAGTCCACCTGTGGTAAATTCAATTGATTGGACATGATTTGGAAAGGCACACACCTGTCTATATAAGGTCCCACATTAGACAGTGCATGTCAAAGCAAAAACCAAGCCATGAGGTCAAAGGAATTGTCCTTAGAGCTCCGAGACAGGATTGTGTGAAGGCACAGATCAGCATTGAAGGTCCCCAAGAACACAGTGGCCTCATCATTCTTAAATGGAAGAAGTTTGGAACCACCAAGACTCTTCACTTCCTGACATCCCTACCACCGTCATGTCGTCAACAAACTTGATGGTGTTGGAGTCTTGCGCGGCCATCAAGTCGTGGGTGAACGGGGAGTACAGGAGGGGACTAAGTTTACAACCCTTGAGTGTCCCCCTTTTTTATGCTTAGCGTGGCAGATTTGTTGTTGCCTACCCATGCCCCTGGGGGCGACCAGTCAGGATTTCCAGGATCCAGTTGCAGAGGGAGGTGTTCAGTCCCAGGGTCCTGAGCCTGGTGACGAGCTTGGCAGGGACTATGGTGTTGGATGCTTTGCTGTAGTCAGTGAACCACATTCTTAGATGTGTACATTTTTCCAGGTGGGAAAGGGCAGTGTGGAATGCAATAGAGATTCCGTCATCTGTGGATCTGTTGAGCCGTTATGTGAATTGGAGTGAGCTCAGGGTGTCTGAGATGATGGTTTTGATGTGAGCCATGACCAGCCATTCAATGCATTTCATGGCTATAGATGTGAGTGCTTTTGGCAATAGTCATCTAGACAGGTTACCTAGGTGTTCTTGGGCACACGAACTATGAGCTGCTTGAAACAAGTTTATTACAGACTGGGTCAGGGATAGGTTGAAAATGTCAGTGAAGACACTTGTAAACTTGTTAGCGCATCCTGGTATTCCGTCTGGCCCCGCCGGCTTGCGAATGATAACCTGTTTAAAGGTCTTACATCGGCTACGGAGCGTGAGAGCACACAGTCGTACAGAACAGCTGGTGCGCTCATGCATGGTTGTTGTTTCCCTCAACACTAGCATAAAGGCATTTAGCTTGTCTGGTAGGCTCACATTGCTGGGCAGCTCACTGCTGGCTTTACCTTTGTAATCCGTGAGAGTTTGCAAGCCCTGCCACATCCGTCAGCGCCGGCGTTGTAGGATTTGATCTTAGTTCTGTATTGATGCTTGACGCTTTGCCTGTTTGATTGCTCGTGGGAGGTCATAGCGGGATTTCTTAAGCGTCCGGATCGTGAAGAGCTGTGTGCTCTGTGGTTTATGCATGCTCCACCCCCTTCAGCTGGATGCCCTTTGTGCTCATTGATGGGTACAAACAGGGCACATCTGTCCTTGTTATGTTGCAGAGCTCCCTCCCTATCCTCTTAGCTCAACAGTGTTTCACCCACCATTTTATAGGCCGGGTGCCCTGCTCCCAGCCCCACCTACATTTTGCATTAATGTTTTGATTGAAATGTGATCTGCAATAGGCAGTGGATGTTGCTTTGAGGGTCTTTTTGCCCCTCCCACCTTGAAAATAGCCACATTTTTGTGAACACTGAGCAGATGTGGAGGATCACAGTAAAGGGATGTTCAGGACCAGTAAATCTCAGTGGTAATATAGTCACTGAGTGGGAGAAAAATGCTGAGTTGGACATTTTCATCAGCCTGGCCAAGTTGTTCTTGTCATGTTAGAGAATTTTGGAGTTTGAGTTCCTATTCTGTCAGAGGACCATTGGAGGCTGTTTACTTTAGCCTACTTCAGTGCTAGGAGTGGCTGGGATTGATATCCTGGTGTGCATGTATGTGCGGCTATCAATTACTCAAAATTAATTCTGGGACAGTTGTGGAATGATAGATCCCAAATTCATACAACCGCTAGGCCTACGGTACATATATATTTTTTGAAACGAGGCTGATGCAACAGATCAGAACGTTTTAGCTTAATGTTGATTAAATATTATTTCTCCACATTATAAGCGCAGCAATTCGCACAAGGCAGCTACGTGCGTGAATGTTCATTCCGTAATGCTGTTAGTGGAAAAACACTTGTCAGAAGCGCACCGCACATGGGAGAGGTTTTTTGACACAGAGATTAAAATATCCGGGGACATCAAAAGATTCAACAACTAGCATGGGTTGCTAATATGATTAGGATTGTGTCTTTTGGCTACTGGACAATTATAGAAATTGAGGGATATAGGCTAATGGTTTCAATGGCATATGGTAGTCTTTATAAAATTGCTTTCACGGTTGGTCGTATTTTGGCTAGGCTACTTTGAAGCGAGGTAAAGATACCTCAAGATATAGTTCAGGTTCAGGTTTCAAACAATTAAATATATTTTCAAAATGCGTACTGCCTCCAGCTCATTGCAAGTGGTGTGTGACGCGCTGAAGCCTGCCTACCGTTATATGCACTGGAATGGGAAGTGCACTTCAGTTGCCAGTTGAGAAATAAAGATAGTAGCTCTTTTTTAATGATGGCTATCAAAACTGTTTTTAATATTAGATTATATTTAGAATTGTTGCGCAATGATTGGGCTTATAAAACATATTACCTCAACTACCTCATACCCTTGCACATTGACTCAGTACCGGTAGTGATTATGTTAGGTCAGTACCTAGTCACAGAAAAACACAGCCATTTTTCCAGCCAAAGAGAGGAGTCACAAAAAACAGAATTAGAGAAAATTAATCACTAACCTTTGATGATCATCAGATGACACTCATAGGACTTCATGTTACACAATACATGTATGTTTTGTTCGATAAAGTTCATATTTATATCCAAAAATCTAAGTTTACATTGGCGCGTTATGTTCAGTAATGTTTTGCCTCCAAAACATCCGGTGATTTTGCAGAGAGCCACATCAATTTACAGAAATACTCATAATAAACATTGATAAAAGATACAAGTGTTATACATGGAACTTCAGATAAACTTCTCCTTAATGTAACCGCTGTGTCAGATTTAAAAAAAACTTTACGGAAAAAGCACACCATGCAATAATCTGAGTACGGCGCTCAGACACAAAAACAAGCCATACAGGTACCCGCCATGTTGTGGAGTCAACAGAAGTCAGAAATAGCATTATAAATATTCACTTAACTTTGATCTTCATCAGAATGCACTCCCAGGATTCCCAGTTCCACAATAAATGTTTGTTTTGTTCGATAAAGTCCATAATTTATGTCCAAAATACCTCCATTTTGTTAGCGCGTTTAGTTCAAAAATCCAAATTCATGACGCGCAGGCCAGACAAAAAGTCAAAAAATTCCATTACAGTTCGTAGAAACATGTCAAACGATGTATAGAATTAATTTTTAGGATGTTTTTAACATAAATCTTCAATAATGTTTCAACCGGAGAATTCCTTTGTCTTTAGAAACGAAAAGGAACGCAGCTACTTCTCACGGGGGTGCGCCTGAGTGAGCTCATGGCACTCTGCCAGACACCTGGTTGAAACAGCTCTCATTCCCTCATCCTTCACAGTAGAAGCCTGAAACAAGGTTCTAAAGACTGTTGACATCTAAAGGAAGCCCTAGGAAGTGCAATATGACCCCATAGACACTGTATATTGGATAGGCAAACCTGCAAACCTCAGATTTCCCACTTCCTGGTTGGATTTTTTCTCAGGTTTCTGCCTCCCAGGTTTCTGTTATACTCTCAGACATCATTCAAACAGTTTTAGAAACTTCGGAGTGTTTTCTATCCAAATCTACTAATAATATGCATATCTTAGCTTCTGGGACTGAGTAGCAGGCAGTTTACTCTGGGCACCTTATTCATCCAAGCTACATAATACTGCCCCCAGCCATAAGAAGTTAACCAGTAATGACATCATTAACAGACCATAGTCAATTGGCTGATGCAATAGATACTCTTTAGGAGAGACGTGAGAGAGACCGAATAAGTGAATTAATAAAGTTTTTGGTGGCAATCATCTTTAAAATCAACATATTTTGTGTTATGGTTTGCATATTATCCTAAACAAAGTACTAGGGTAGTCAATTGATGTTAGCTTTCACTGTCAGCTAGCATAGCAAGGAAAGTTGAAAAAGCTGGAAGTTACCGGTGTCTTCTTGCATTGTAAAGTGTTCTAGCCTGTATGGACATTGTTTTGCGAACAGTTTCAACATTTCTACATGCTATGTCACATAATTCACATAATAGTTTGTTAATAGTTTGTTAACTTCTGTGCAAAACATTTTAGCGGAGTGACTCTTTAGTTTTAGAGTTAATTTCCTGCAATTCTACTCATTTTGCCATGGGCCGTAGAGAACATTTTGCATTTTTCAAGCAAATTGGCTATAATTCTACACATTTTGCCATGGGGCGGATATAATTAAAAAAATGAATTGTATAACTAATTTCCTGCAATTCTACACATTTTGGAATAAGGTGGAGAGAAATTATGGTTTTTAATGATATCTGAGTGAGTGATTAATAAAATCAATGGGGATTGATTGGTAATTCGACCATGATTACAAGTTTAGATTAAACATGTTTAGCTGACATGGGCTAAATGAGTGACTGTCAATGACTGACATAAAAAGAGAAACTGCTGATGCACAATAACATTTCAAAATTGCTCCTTGTGTATTCTACTATTCTAACTCTCAACATTAAGTTGAGACCTCAACTGAGATGGTGCTATTCTGTTTTTCTGAATGAGTCCGTATTTCTTCGGTGCGATGATCATTGGCAATCAGTGTTTTAAATGGTTGGATCTACACCAAAATAAAGTTACAATCTCAGTTTCCATTTGACTTTATATATGCTACATGGATTTCTATTGATGGTGATCGATTCGGTGATATAGATTTTTTTGTGTCCTCAGTTGTCTGTGTAAAAGTTTCAGTGGCCTTTTCTCTGGCAGGCATTTGTGTTTTGGAATCCAGGCGACGCTGTCTCCCTCCCTCCCCAGTTGCAGGCGGCTGTGGCCTCTCCCGCTGCCAGTTGGTCTCTCCAGGGATTAAAACCACAGACCGGTTTAAACCAGTTCTCAGGGAAGTGCTTTATGTCTCCCATGGAATCTTGGGAAGGGTCATGTGGAGCTCTACTCTGATGTCACAGTGGATGAAAAAGACCTTGAGTCAGCAGCTTTCTTTTTCTGATGGGAGAAGTGTGTACACAGGTATACAGTGGCTGCCCCAATGATTGTTTAGAACCTCTATAAGGGGAGAGATGAGGCAATTATATTTCAAAGTCAGACCGTTTGAAAGGAGATAAGAGTAGGTTTCCCTGTACCTCAACTCTAGTCCAGAACGCACACACTTTCGAGGTCACACTGAACTCTGATTCTTGTTTCAATTCATAACCTGCGTTTGTGTGTCTGTGAGATATTTGCATGTCTGTTTGAGTGATGCTTTATCCATGGTGCGGTGTAATAGTTGTGGGTGAAGCTGGTGTTTTGAGCTGAGTGGGTCTCCCTTCTACACCGTCTATTATGGTAATGAGGGGGGAATTGGGTCAGCGTCTGGGGAACAGGCACTCAGAGACAGGTCTGTGTTGCAGTCAGGTCAGTCAGACAGAGAGCCCCCCTCCCCAGTACAGCTGGAGGAATTAATACCCGGCCTGCTACCACAGTCCACAGTCCACACTCCACTGATATGGTGCCCTGGTGGGCATTTAGGTTTGATTTGTGCTGTTTTCATTGTTTGTATTGCATGACCACACTCCTCATTATCAGCCAGTGTTGAACTTCCAACTCATTTTGAGGCGGTGCTTCATTACTAAAACTATGCTGTCCACAGACACTGACCTGTGTGTTTATCCATATCTCTAACCCCCGTCTCTCTCTATCCCAGGCAGTGATGTCGGAGGAGGCGGTGCGTCAGACGCGCAGCCGGAAGCGGGCCCTGGAGAGGGATGTGGTTGCCCCTGGCAGCCCTGGATGGGAGCTGGACAGTAAGAAGGTAAAGCTGGAGAACTGTGACCTGCTACCTGCAGCAGATGGACCTATAGCTCTAGTGGCTGTGGGTGGAGGAGGAGATGTGGTGAAGACTGAGCAGACAGCCAAGGTGGCCAGCATGAGCATCCTGAAGACCGGTGAGGTTAAGGCTACCATCAAAGTGGAGGTGCAGACTGGGGACAGGCCTGTAGATATGAGCACATCCAAGAGGTGAAACAAACGGATTACACACACACACTGTGGTAGCCTACACTATCTGGCTGTAAATTTGAACCAGTCCTAACTGAACTGCGGTACCCTCAGACACTGTCTCTTTTTTTTAGTATTACTGTCACACTCTAGATTTACATTTCATTTTCGAATGTTGCTCTAAATTGTTATTTTTCCCATCTGGCCTGTGGTGCATGTTTACAATATGATGGGTTGTCTCTGAGTCTGTACAGGGTCTATTTAGGTGATTAGATTATTCTACTGCTTTGTTTTGACTGGAAAGGGACATTTGCTTGACAACTACTGTGTGTGTGTTCGAACTGTCTGCACTAGCTAGCGAGTGGGCTTCTCACACAGGAAGTGCATGTCTGTACTCCCTCGGTTCTGGGTGGCCTGCCCCCATTTTGAAAAGTTTGAGGCTCCGGCTGACTGCTTCCATTTTCTCCAGCACCTGAACTCTGCCTCACTTCACACAAAATGAAGGTCACAAACTGTCACAAACTGGTTCCAGCTGGCCGTTGCCATGGTTTCCACACTGGAGATTGGAAGAAGCAGTTGGGGGAAGGAGGGGCTGTTGTTGGGTGTGTCACATGACCAGGGGAGGGAAATGTCACGCGTTCTCTAAACTCGGTAGAGTGATTAATATACACTAGAGGTGAGGGCAGTAGTGAGAAAGGAAGCTAACCTCCAAGGAACGACCTTTTATGTACTGCAGAAGTTTCCCCTTGTCACCTTTGCATCACCCTAAGCCTGTACTGCTAAAGTTTAAAAAAATGTTTTTTATTGAACTTGTAGTGTTTGCGCTGTAGAGGAGATCTAGCATTTTGATCCAACTGTTTTCATAAACAGGGTGCGAAGGCTAGAATAAGCATTGCATTCCACTGTCATTGAATTATAAATATATTTTTAAAAACACTATTTTTGCCAGATAGACCTTAATAGACTAGCTAGAGAGAACTGTTGATGACGTTTCTGTCCAGTTTCATGAGTAGTGGTTTGAAGGAATGCACTTTTTCTACCTGATACTTTGCTCCCACGAGTTTACTAATTCAGTGGGAGTCAATACTGCAGAGTATTTCAGAGAAGCAGTAGCTAGTAGAAACAGAAGCAGTGGGGTTCTGGATCTTATGTAACCAGGTACGTGGCTTTTGTTTATGCTTGTCTAATCAGCTTTCAGGGTGGAGCAGATCGCCTTGTCACCACAGATAATAACCCTCACTTTGCCCATTGCCAGGGCTAAGAGTTTCTCCTGGTTAGGTCACTGTGTGTGTGTCTGGGGGGCCTCCCTATCCATCAGTTTACTCTTTGCCCAATGTGGTCCCTTGCTTTACATGGCCCCTGTATAACCAGCTGTGGATGGTGTGACTGTGAATCATAGCTACTGTATTTCCCTCTGCCTCCCCTCTAAACTGAACCAGGCGTCAGCCCTGTTACCACAGTAGGGATCTGGGATGTTTTGCACCAGCCAGGGAGACTGTGCCCTTGTTGAGTGCCCTACCCTCTGCACCGTAGCCCAAGACACACGGTCAGTAAATGAGTGAGTGAGAGTGAATACAATAGGCTGGGTCCTAGCCACGTTCCCCTCTCCCCTCCCCCACCCCTCTCGCTTTCCCCTCCAGTGTCTCCTGTAGGCCTCTGCGACTCTGATGTCAGCAGCTGGGAGGGGTGGGTTCCTGACGTACCGGGCCTCAGGCACAGCTACTGTCCCTACCAAGAGTCACCAACCCCACCCCTCCCCACCCACAGGGTACGAGCGGGACGCCTGCTGTGTGGGGGGGGGGGAAGCATTCCATCTTCGTTGGCCTCTCTGTCACAGGGTCCACACTACATACCGCTGCTCCCCTTTGTCCTCCTCAGGCTGGAGGAAACAACAGCTAGCTACAGCCATAGAGGAAGCAATGAGGCCAGATGTAATCTCCCAGGCTGGACCTACAACTTGGTCATAAACTCACTACTTTTGGCCCAAGTTTCTGACACTACCATACCAGTGAAAAGATATGAAGAGGAAGGCTCTTATTCAGACCCACTATGATGGGTCTATGAATCTCAGATCGACTTTGGTGTCCCAACACTATCCACTCACTCGTAGATCACTGAAAAGTTATAATTTACCGCCCTCTACTGGACAAATGCTGATTCTGTCTGTTTGCATACTGGCCATAAGTGGCCATCATTTGTAATATGATTTAATGAATGTTGTATGAGCACGCACAAATTAATGTGTGAGGAGAGGGGGTTTGGCTTTCCATATCATCTTTGCTTTCCATGTCTTATTTTTTCCTACTAGTAAAGTCGAGTTTAGTTATTTCGTTTTAGTTTTTTCTCTCTTCTCTCAGTGACGTAAAGAAAGAGAGGCAGCCCCTGTCACCAAACAATGATGTCATAGTGTTGTCAGACAACGAGCCGTCCATCCCCGTCATGAACGGCCTGAACTACTACAAAAAGACAGACACTGACCTGCTCAGGGTACGAACACACACACACACACACACACACACACACACACACACACACACACACACACACACACACACACAGAGAATGACTTCTCTTTGTGCTACTCCCAATGTGTCTTCATCCATCATGGATGCAAATCAATTCTAATGTAATTTTGTGTATGATCCCCTGCTGTCTTCCCTTGTGTAGAAGAGCAGCCCAGATGAGAGGGAGCGCATCATCAAACAGTTGAAGGAGGAGCTGAGACTACAGGAGGCCAAGCTGGTGCTGCTGAAGAAACTACGACACAGCCAGATCCAGAAGGAGAGCACTGTACAGAAGGTATCTAAACACACACGTACACACACATACAGTGCATTCAGAAAGTATTCAGACCCCTTTACTTTTTCAAAATGTTCTTACGTTATAGCCTTATTCTAAAATGAATGACATTTATTTTTTCCCTCATCAATCTACACACAATACCGCATAATGACAAAGCCAGAATTGGTTTTTAGAAATGTTTGCAAATGTATAAAAACAAAAACAAAAATTTAAATACCTTATTTAGTTTAGTATTCAGACCCTTTGCTATGAGACTCGTAATTGAGCTCAGGTGCATCCTGTTTCCATTGATCATCCTTGAGATGTTTTTACAACTTGATTGGAGTCCACCTGTAGTAAATTCAATTGATTGGACATGATTTGGAAAGGCACACCTGTCTATATAAGGTAGGACAGTTGACAGTGCATGTCAGAGCAAAAACCAAGCCATGAGGTTGAAGGAATTGTCCGTAGAGCTCCGAGACAGGATTGTGTCGAGGCACAGATCTGGGGAAGGGTACCAAAAAAGTTTTACAGCATTGAAGGCCCCCAAGAACACAGTGGCCTCCATCATTCTTAAATGGAAGAAGTTTGGAACCACCATACTCTTCCTAACAAACTCTTCCTAACAGGCCGCCCGGCCAAACTGAGCAATCTGGGGAGAAGGGCCTTGGTCAGGGACGTGACCAAGAACCTGATGGGCGCTTTGACAGAGCTCCAGAGTTCCTTTGTGGAGATGGGAGAACCTTCCAGAAGGACAACCATTTCTGCAGCACCACCAATCAGGCCTTTTATGGTGACCAGACGGAAGTCACTTCTGAGTAAAAGGCAAATGACAGCCCTCTTGGAGTTTGCCAATAGGCACCTAAAGACTCAGACCATGAGAAACAAGATTCTCTGGTCTGATGAAACCAAGATTGAACTCTTTGGCCTGAATGCCAAGCGTCACGTATGGAGAAAACCTGGCACCATCCCTACAGTGAAGCATGGTGGTGATGGTGGCAGCATCATGCTGTGGGGATGTTTTTCAGTGGCAGGGGCTGGGAGACTAGTCAGGATCAGGACAAAGATGAACGGAGCAAAGTACAGAGATTCTTGATGACAACCTGCTCAGGACCTCAGACTGGGGGGAAGGTTCACCTTCCAACAGGACAACGACCCTAAGCACACAGCCAAGACAACGCAGGAGTGGCTTCGGGACAAGTCTCAATGTCCTTGAGTGGCCCAGCCAGAGCTCAGACTTGAACCCGATCAAACATCTCTGGAGAGACCTGAACATAGCTGTGCAGAAACGCTCCCCATCCAACCTGACAATGCTTGAGAGGATCTGCAGAGAAGAATGGGAGAAACTCCCAAAATACAGGTGTGTCATACCCAAGAAGACTTGAGGCTGTAATTGCTGCCAAAGGTGTTTCAACAAAGTACTGAGTAAAAGGTCTGGATACTTATGTAAATATTAGATTTCAGTTTGTTTTATTTTATAAATGTGCAAAAATGTCTAAACCTGTTTTTGCTTTGTCATTATGGGGTATTGTGTTTAGATAAGGGGGGGGGGAAACTATTTAATCAATTTCAGAATTAGGCTGTAACGTAACAAAAAGTGGAAAAGGTCAAGTGGTCTGAATACCTTCCAAATACACTGGATGCACACACACACATGCATGTGCACACATACTCACACACGTATGCAAGCACGCGCGCGCACGCACACAGGCACAGACTCACACGCACAAAGCTTGCCATCAATTGTCTGGTCTCACTCACTCACTCTTTCTCTTCTCTCTTTCACTCACTCTCTCTTCCTCTGTTCTCCAGCCAACCTCTGGCTCTGTGGCCACTCCTCCACCTCTGGTCAGAAGCAGCATCGCATCAGGCAAAGGACCACTACAGGTACAGACAGCTACTGCTCACCGCTACTATACTATACTATACAAGTCATTACATTACTGCTATTATCAGCTATTATCAGAATCACCTTTTTTCCCCTTATTATTATTATTATTATAATATATATTTTTTTTTTTACATATACCCAGAATTTGCCTTAGTGTGGTGCTGCCAGCAATAGACAATATACAAACAGAATAGAGACATGAGTCTACTTGGACATCATACACAATATCCACCCCAATGGACATTTACCCTGCCCCCACCCAATGGACATTTATCATGCTGAATAGCCACCCCTAGTCAGACCACTGCTCCCCCTGGACTTCCTACCCATCCCCCACCCCCGCCTATCTACCCCTATAGACATTCCCACCCCCCTCAACTGACATTTTCACTGCCCCCACCCCAATGGTAATTTATCATGTTAGTTGTAAATATGTATGTTTATTATTTATTTTACTGTTTCATTCACTTCCCTTTGACCTGCACTGTTGAAGCTTAAGATTTTCATTGTACCCTGCATTCACATCTGCAACCCTGTGCATGTGACTTATAAACTGTCTCTCTAAACATAACTCTGGAGTATAGGCTCATTACAGTCGGAATATACAATTTACAGAGGGGATATATCTATCTATAAACTGTGTGGTTCGAGCTTGAATGCTGATTGGCTGGAAGCCATGGTATATCAGACAGTATACCACGGGTATGACAAAACATGTATTTTTACTGCCCTAATTACATTGGTAACCAGTTTATAATAGCAATAAGGCATCATGGGGGTTTGTGGTATATGGCCAATATACCATGGCTAAGGGTTGTGCATAAGAACAGCCCTTTGGCGTGGCATATTGGCCATATACCACACTCCCTCGTGCCTTATTGCTTTAATAAGCAAAGGGAGGGATGTACAGCACATTCACACTCCTTTTAATTGTATATCAGTGTATCCATTCAACCACTAAGCACATTCAAGCTCTCTGTACTAGCTTGTTATCAGTGTGTCTGTTCAACCGTGCTGTCAGAAGTAATCACTTGCATCTTGCTGGGACACTACAGCTAATGTGACATGGCTCTGTTTTGCCTCTACCCGATATGTCTTGACAGAATGATTGATTGAATATGATGTGAAAGGGACTGGCCACTTGCCAGCAAATGTCAACAGTGATCATGTGGTATCATCACAAGATGCTTTCATGGTCAAATCTAATTTCCATTCAATCATGATTTACCTAAACGTCTGAATTACATGTGGATCTTGCGTTAGGAGTCAACCCTCATAGTATGGGTTGATCATGTGGTCACTTTAATAATGTTTACATACTGTTTTACCCATTTCATCTATGTATATACGTTATTCTAGTCAAGGCCAATACTATTCAACTATTGCTGTATATGCATATATATATATATATATATATATATATATATATATATATATATATATATATATATATATATATATATATATATATATATATATATATACTATTCTATCCTACATATTCTTCAGATATACTGCATTTTCTATCAATATACTGTCCATAATGCTTATACATCCTATCATATATCTATATCTATATATACAGTACCAGTCAAAAGTTTGGCACACCTACTCATTCCATGGTTTTTCTTTATTGTTACTATTTTCTACATTGTAGAATAATAGTCAAGACATCAAAACTATGAAATAACACATGGAATCATGTAGTAACCAAAAAAGTGTTAAACAAATCAAAATATATTTGAGATTCTTCAAAGTAGCCAACCTTTGCCTTGATGACAGCTTTGCACACTCTTGGCATTCTCTCAACCAGCTTCATGAGGTAGTCACCTTGAATGCATTTGAATTTACAGGTGTCTTGTTAAAAGTTAATTTGTGGAATTTCTTTCCTCAATGCATTTGAGCCAATCAGTTGTGTTGTGACAAGGTAGGGGTGGTATACAGACGATTTGGTAAAAGGCCAAGTCCACATTATGGCAAGAACAGCTCAAATAAGCAAAGATAAACGACAGTCCATCATTACTTTAAGACATGAAGGTCAGTTAATCCGTAAAATTAAGAACTTTGTAAGTTTCTTAAAGTGCAGTCGCAAAAACCATCAAGTGCTATGATGAAACTGGCTCTCTTGAGGACCGCCACAGGAAAGGAAGAACCAGAGTTACCTCTGCTGCAGAGTACATTAGAGTACATCAGAAATTGCAGCTCAAATAAATGCTTCAGAGTTCAAGTAACAGACACATCTCAACATCAACTGTTCAGAGGAGACTCCGTGAATCAGGCCTTCATGGTCGAATTTCTGCAAAGATACCCCTACTAAAGGACACAAATAATAAGAAGAGACTTGCTTGGGCGACGAAACATGAGCGATGGACATTAGACTGGTGGAAATCTGTCCTTTGGTCTGATGAGTCCAAATTGGAGATTTTTGGTTCCAACCACCGTGTCTTTGTCAGACGAAGAGTAGGTGAACGGATGATCTCCGTGTGTGGTTCCCACCGTGAAGCATGGAGGAGGTGTGATGGTGTGGGGGTACTTTGCTGGTGACACTGTCTGTGATTTATTTAGAATTTAAGGCACATTTAACCAGCATGGCTACAACCGCATTCTGCAGTGATACGCCATCCCATCTGGTTTGGACTTAGTGGGGGACTATCATTTGTTTTTCAACAGGACAAACACCTCCAGGCTGTGTAAGGGCAATTTGACCAAGAAGGAGAGTGATGGAGTGCTGCATCAGATGACCTGGCCTCCACAATCACCTGACCTCAACCCAATTGAGATGAGTAGGACTGCGGAGTGAAGGAAAAGCACCCAACAAGTGCTCAGCATATGTGGGAACACCTTCAAGACTGTTGGAAAAGCATTCCAGGTGAAGCTGGTTGAGAGAATGCCAAGAGTGTGCAAAGCTGGCAACGGGTGGCTACTTTGAAGAATCTAAAATATAACATTCTGATTGAAAACATTTTTTTTGTTACTACACGATTCCATAGGTGTTATTTCATAATTTTGATGTCACTTATTCTACAATGTAAAAATAAAGAAAAACCCTTATAAGTTGGCGTGTCCAAACTTTGACTGGTACTGGATGTATACACACACGCGCACACACTTTGAACTCCGATATTGCTCGTCCTAATATTTCTTAATTCCATTATTTTACTTTTAGATTAATGTGTACTGTTCGATATTTCTACACAGTTGGGAGCTAGGAACACAAGCATATCGCTTCACCCGCAATTACATATGCTAAATGTTTGTGTATGCGATCAATAAAATTTGATTTGGTTGTGTAAAGTTTAAACCCTGGTGTCGTTTTGTGTCCAGGTGTCGTCAGGCCGTAGCTCAGGCATAGTGATCCCTCCTCCATTAGTCCGGGGTGGGCAGCATGTCCCGTCCAAACAGAACTCCCAGACTGTCATGCCACCCCTCGTCAGAGGGGCACAGGTACTTTATACTCTGGTGCTTACTGTTTAAACGTATTTTATTGTTGTCTTATGCAATGTGACTTATTAATATGAATTCTACATCAGTGTATTTTTTCATAATGTTTTTCTGCTACTTTCATGCTGTAAAACACATTATTCCTTGGCAGTGAACTCTCTAAGTAATAGACTAAATGCACAATACTAGTTGGTTCTACACGCAGTGTGCTTGTCAGTCTTTTCCAGTAAATTCATTTTTACAGTGATATGGATATTGACATATTTTCTCTCAATGTCCTTTCAATTCAATGGGCTTTGGGCAGTGAGAAGACACAAAACAATATCAACTAAAAACAACTAGAAATCAACAGTAAACATTACACTCTCCTCTCTGTCCCTCTCCCTGTGTGTGTGACTCCACTTCCCCCTTATGTCCTGCGCTGTGTGTGTGTGTGTAACATTGTCAGCCCATTGCGGTGTCTCCCCAGCAGATCGCGTCCTTGCGGCAGCAGCAGCACTCTGGGTCGGGCCCCCCTCCCCTGCTGCTGGCCCCCAGGGCCTCGGTCCCCAATGTCCAGGTGCAGGGCCAGAGGGTCATCCAGCAGGGCCTTATCAGGGTGGCAAATGTCCCCAACACCAACGTCCTGGTCAACATACCACAGGTCAGAACACACACTATTACCCAGGTCAGTCAGAAACATTACTACATTACTGCCAGGTCACCAACATACTGGCCAGCATCTTACATTAAGTCCTCTTCCAAAGAGCACATTTCAGAAATGCATCCCCATAGTGTTGGACTCCCAACAGCACTATTTCTTCATCTAATTTCATCCTGACTAGTGAGTGTGTCTCTGTTTCCCAGGGCTCTCAGAAGGGCTCATCTGTGACGTCTCAGGCCGGGATGGGCAGTGGCGTGTCCACGGTCCAGGCCAACGAGTCCCCGGCTGCTCGCCAGGCGGCCGCCAAGCTAGCGTTGCGTAAGCAGCTGGAGAAGACACTGCTGGAGATCCCTCCTCCCAAACCTCCCGCCCCCGAGCGCAACTTCCTGCCGTCAGCAGCCAACAACGAGTTCATCTACCTGATGGGCCTGGAGGAGGTGGTGCAGAACCTGCTGGACACACTGGGACGGGGTGGGTTTATACTTTTATTCAAAAATATTGATTCCTTGCGTCAGCATAAGGTCTTTATGGTGGTAGTAGTAATCTTAGCTAATCTCTTACAGTGAGTTGTTTGTTGGCTGCCATGGATTCTTCTCATTCTAGCACCTTGCGCTATTTGAAAAGTACTGGCCTAAGGTACATGTCATTTTTCGGTATTTCACTCTCAGGCAAGAAACAGGGTCAGTCAGTGGCCCCGGTGACCCCCATCCCTATGGAGCCGCACACCTGCGCCCAGTGCAAGACGGATTTCACGTCGCGCTGGCGCTCGGAGAAGAGCGGCCCTGTCCTGTGCGACCAGTGCATGTCGTCCAACCTGAAGAAGGCCCTGAAGGCGCAGCACACCAACCGTCTGAAGGCGGCCTTCGTCAAGGCCCTGCAGCAGGAGCAGGAGATAGAGCAGCGGATCCTCCAGCAGGCTGCCTCCCCCGTCTCCAAAATGCCCTCTTCTTCCTCAAGGATGAAGAGTGAGCAGCAGCAGCATGTGCTGGTGTCTCAACAGTACAAGCAGGCGAGAGCCCAGCTCCAGCTCCAGCAGCATAGAGGCACGCCTATGGCCCGCCACCACTCCTCCATCAAGCAGGTCAGCAGTGGGACACAACACAAACGCTACACACCAGTGGTGTAAAAATACTTTCAAGTACTACTTAAGTAGTTTTTTGGGGTATCTGTACTTCACTATTTATAACAACTGTTACTTCACTACATTCCTAAAAAAAGTATGTACATTTTCCCTTCAACCAAAAAGTACTCGTTACATTTGAAATGCTTAGCAGGAAAATAAAATGTCCTAATTCGCACACTTATCAAGAGAACATCAGCGGTCATCCCTACTGCCTCTGGTCACTAAACACACATGCTTAATTTGTAATGATGTTTGAGTGTTGAAGTCTACCCCTGGTTATCCGTAAATAAAAAAAAACAGAAAATGGCACCATCTGGTTTGCCTAATGTAAGAAATTTGAAATGATTATACTTTTACTTTTGATAATTAAGTATATTTAAAACCAAATACTCTCACTACTAACTCATAAGGAAGGGGAAGCTTGTCTGATGTACATTTTTTGATTCCTGGAAGAAGAAAAAAAACTGGCATACTTTTTGAGTCTATGAACACATTGGTTAATTACTAACGTTCCTGTTTTTTCCCTTCTCTCAGAGCTCTGGTCAGATGTCCCGTAGTGTGCAGCAGGTGGTGGGGTCTCGCGGTGTCACTCACTCGTTCTCCACGTCCTCTCAGCAGCTGCAGAACGCTGTGACCGCAGCCTCGCTGGTCAGCAGGCCAGGTAAGCATGCCATGCGCCCGGCGCAGGGGACAAAGGGCAGCAGCAGCAGTAACCCCTCGGCCAACCCCAACGCCTGGAGGAAGCAGACCACCGGGAACTCAGGTAGATGAATCTCTACAGGACAGAGACAAGCCTGTCCTCACCTCCTTTCTCTCTGCATCTGTTCTCCTCTCCATTCTCTCCCTACCTAGTGACCTGAAATGCATCCTGGTGTAACAAAAGGTTGTGGAAGGTTTGTTTTTACTTCAATGTGGTGACAGTCAGTCTGATATGTAGATTCTCTCTCTCTCTCTCTCTTTCTTTCTTTCTTTCTTTTTGTTTGTTTTATTTTTTTCCCTTGTCTTTCCTGTGTTATTATTCCTTGTGTTAGACTCATTGTAGAATTGTTTCATTCATCGGGGGCTTCTACAGGTTGAGTGGTAGTCAGCCGAGCAGTTAAAAGCCTTAGGCCAGAAACTGAAAGATCTCTAGTTCAAATCCCAGAGCCGATTAGGTGAAGAACCTGTGCCCTTGAGCAAGGCACTTAATCCTAATTGCTTTTGTAAGTTGCTCTGGCTAAGTGACTAAATGTAATTGTGTCCTTTTATTCTGCTATGGCTGTATAGCTTGCAGACAGGCTAAATGAGGGTACAGGGTCTGGTTGTGTAGCCTGCAGACAGGCTAACTGATGGTACAGGGTCTGGCTGTGTAGCCTGCAGACAGGCTAACTCATGGTACACGGTCTGGCTGTGTAGCTTGCAGACAGGCTAACTCATGGTACAGGGTGTTTGAGATGTCTGCTGTTTGGGCCTAATGAACATGTTCCTGTCCTGTATACTCACTGCTGTGGTTGTTGTCTTCCTTCAGGTGTGACCATGGCCTATGTGAATCCCAGCCTGTCTGTCCACAAGACCACCACCTCAGCCAACCTGGAGCGCCAGAGAGAGTACCTTCTGGACATGATTCCCTCCCGCTCCATCTCCCAGACAGCCAACACATGGAAATAACACCACCACTTATTATCAATCTGAATAATAGTCATTCTCATGATTAACCTAATAATGGAATCCTCTTGGGAAAACAACACCAGATGATCTACTCTGGAGTTATGAAATAAAAACAATACCCACCATCTTTCTCTGATGTCCGGAGTCTTCAGTTCCATTGTGGAGTACTGGTGTTACTGGGTGGGTACAGGGCTCTGAGATACGCTACATACCATGGGTCAAAGGGGTTGCATGGACTTCATCTCTCTCAAACAGTTTTGGTGCCCCTCTGCCCTGTCCTCCATGGTCAGTTCTGATCTTCACACATTTGCACTAAGAGGGGTGGATGTCCCAGGCCAGTAGTATCTTTGGCTCTGCAGGTGACAGGACAGTTAACACCCCCCACCCCCCTCCCTTCTACCTAGAAGAGCCAGGACCAGGTCTCTCTGGCCTCTCTGACTGACTGAGACTAGAGGACCATCCATGGAATATGAAAATGGCTTCAGCTTTGCAAAAACAAAATAATAAAAAAGACTTGGGGGAAAAATCTAAACATCTATACATACAGAATGCTTCTCTTTGATCCGACAGTGGTGCAGAACTGAGAAGAAGCCTACAGTGTGTCTGGTTATTTTGTATGGTTGAATGTTAGATTCATTTTTCTTTTTTTTTTCTGTAAATCATATCCTGTGTCGAGAGATTGTACTATTTTGGAACTGGACTCGTGGAGGTCTGTGTTTGAAAGGTAACATTACTGTTGAGGTGGTTTTACATCTGATAGTTTAGTGTAAACATTTTTTAAAGACTTGTTTTCTAAGCTGAAAAAAACATGAAGTAACTGACTTAATACTGTATGTACAAACACAGAACACATTGTGGGAGGACTATTCTTGAAAATAGTTTTGAAAAAATGTTACCTTCCAAAGAAATTGTTGCACCCAAATGGATCCCTTCTTTCTTCTGTTTTAACCCTCAGCGTTAAAATAAAGACAGGATGTGCTTGTTTTCCTGAAATGCAAGAGAGGGGGAAGGGACGTGATCTTATGAAATCATTTTGCTTTTAGTCATCGGTTGTGGTGCATTACTTTTCTTCTAGGCAAATGTCGTCTCTGGGTGTATTTGTAGGGTCATTAGTTAAGATATTGTTTATGCCCTCAGTTCCAATGGATCTCTACTCTAGATTACATGTGTCCAGCGGTTCCTACACGCCCACTCATTGATCTAAAAGGCTGGACAGCTTTCAGAATGTAGTTATGTGAAGCCCTAGCAACATTATACTTTTAGTATTTTCTTTTACAAAGGTGAGTGTATGAGTTGTCACGTCCCTTAATTAGCTAGCTAGCCCATCTGGTGGAAAAGCCAGCGGTATTTTACTTTTATAGGTGGTGCAGTACAGGGTGAGAAGCTGTTGAAAAATGCACCATGCCTACAAAGCTCCCTCTCAGAAGGAATAAGACGTGTCAGTATATGAGGGCTTATGAGGTTGCGCTTCTGTATCAAAACAACATGGTTCAGAACTACACAACAGTTCAGTGGCCTAGTAGAAATTAATCTGAAAGGAAATGATCAAACAACAATGCAGGTTGTGTCTTGTGCAGCCACATTTATTTTTCAATTTTTTTCCTCCTACAAATGCCCATGCTTTCTCCTGATACGTTTTGATAGCAGTGTGTGTGTCCTTAGACAGTACAGTCTTAATTAATTAATACATTTTCATATGAACCCTGTTGTTTTCTGTAACCTTAAGCTATTTGTCTGATCACCTATTATCATTTTGGTACCTTGTTTTTTCATAGCTGCCCCTAGATCAGATTTCAGATGGATTCATTTGCTTGCAGCTCTAATAACACCACATTCTCCATATAGTGAACTACTTAATAAAGAGCTGTGAGTAAAAGTGTTCAACTATATAGGGTGTCATTTGAGATTTGCCTGTTTGTCAATCTCTTGGAGCCCTGCTCTCAGACACATGATGGCTGATGGTGATTGTAATGGCCAGTGTTCCAGGGGTTATGGCTAGAACGGCTACAGCTTATTTGTCGAATTGGCCAAAAATGACTTCGTAGCAGGTTAGGGGAATGAGGTTAAGGTTAGGAAAAGGATTAGGGTTAACGAAAATACAAAAACTTTCGATGTCAATTTCACATAAGCTGTATCCATCTAGCAATGACCTGTTCCAGCAGCCATTACTGTGCTGTCCTGAATACTGCCTGCTGCAGTTTGACAACCAACACCATTCCGTTTTACCAGGGGTGCTAGTACTGTTTAGACTACGGAATAGCACCTAACCCTGAAAACGTTTCTTTTTTTTGTTTACAAGAAATGCTTCTATTTGTTTTTTATTTTTTTTCTCTGCTCTGTCAAGTAATAATAATAAAACTAATTTTAACCCCATTTTTATTCTGGGGTTTGTGTATTGTTATAAAGTGTAATATTGACTTGAATGACTTGCTGACTTTTGAAATGTTCACATTTTTTGTATTGGATTGCACCTTGTAGTTTATAACATGATCAGGCTTATTGGCCTGATCTTTGAAATCCATATGTCACAAGGGATTAAGTATTTATTGCACTCAAATGCATCATCAATTGAAGTTGCCCAAGATTGATCAGATGTTTCGGTCTAAAATTCAAACGATGGGCCTATATGGAAAAAGCCGTAACATTAAAATGACAGTTGTGTTCTCTCAACGCTTCTATTTTGGCAATCCACGTAGGTGCAGCAGCACGGCATGAATTAGAATTCAGCAGAATGTCAATTTCCCATCAAAAGAAAGACTGCATAGGCGTGCGTAAAATATGTTAAATGTGTGCGTAAAATCCTCTGGATGCCCTTAGCGCTCAAATCTGTCAACCACCTTCGGCATAAGTACAGCTGAGATGGAGTTTGGTCAGAGGGAAGTGCGTCTTAATTTCCCCACGCTTCTCTTTGACTAGAGATGATTCTCCCTCTGGCCCCTCTTAACTCCAGTGGTTTGGCGAGCACAGCATTGTACTGCGCCAGTTTAGAGCGGTTGCGTCAGTTGTCTGGTCATGCATRGSWRWWSRATSWRWTYCWAMRYMRYRGTCTRTSSRSKMWSYTMYKGWMGYSGKYRKYYWKARYMGRCMKSRGKRKWKTTRMSRRCYYSYMYWYWTACCWMMMMMTYRRWRTGRRWSYRKTRTWGWYYSWSYMSYWMWSMYYYYWMKYYAAYWTTMMRMKSTGYRWYKWTWTRRKKSMSTRYKATRKRRWTGWMTTACWYMTGTKAKSMKWSRMMRYYYWKMTGWWYKYYMYGWATKKYAKWRWTSTSTWRRYACAYYTRWMRRSSMYSMTMCAMTYKWAWYTMTTKSRWRRYTSWSMTRRKTMYRGYYWSGWYYAGAYYYGMAYWKWAWYKWWWGTKMKCWGYCKWARWMTKCKKSYKWTMKWTMAKTYTMTMWRWRTWTMGTRYRYMCTRTMMTMWMYRSTSKKYASYGMSWARWWAWAYRTTMWRWWRMMWCAAAWMWRAKWYTYYRRWCYTSWWTWKAMKRGWYWAYAMMYGSARWTGTAATAAATGCTGTTTTTATTTGACCTTAACACATAGCTATAATACTGTTATAATGCCTTCCTTATTAAGGCAGACTTTGTTGCAAATATCTTGCTACACCCCACAGTTAAACAC
>NC_036866.1:13673304-13679266 GCF_002910315.2 Salvelinus sp. IW2-2015
GTATATCAGACAAAACAATTCATTTAATTCGCTCACTGTTGTCATCAGACTCCTTGGAATACATTGACAAAATTCATTTAATTTGTAACACTGTTTCATCAGACACTGGAATAGCATTCAGACAAAAATCATTTAATTCCTCACTGTTTCATCAGAGCTACTATGCGAACACATTCAGACAAAATTCATTTAATTCGCTCAGCTGTACAATTCATCCACGTTGCTCTATTCATAGCTAGAACTTCAGCTTGGAACACATGTCAGCACCGCTCTATAAATGTTGAGATTGGTGGTAGTTCCTTCGCACACATGTTTCATTTCGCTAGAAACACTATCTGTGTTGTTGTCTACATTACCTGGATCAGTAATACACTTTTCTTCTACTTAATTACTGAACAGGCTAGTTAACACTCTACGCCATCACTACTTGGACCAATATGAGCAATCATTGTTCAGATCAGGCAAAACTGTCATCCTGATATATATGATGGTGCACTTGTTTATACTTGGTCTAGATCTACTGGATGTGAATGTGAAAGACTTATGTGGAACCCGATTGGTCGATAGGCAGCATAATCTCTGAACGAGCAGAAATGGCAATATGATATTGAGAGTTTTTATAGTCAAATGATATATGTAGAGTGTATTAAGCTCTAAACGGCATAGCTCCGTATCTCCAGTATTATGGCACTACCGAATAGAAATTTGGAGTCAAGATGAACTTATAAAATGTTTGTGCCATATCTTAGTGAACATTCTCTAAGATATTTGTAAGTATGTGTGTTGTAAGCTGGTTCGCTTACCTTTTGTTGAGTACTCTGATCAGTTTTTCTCTGGTGCTGAGTCAGTGTGAACACTCGTATCCCGATTCGTCTCCCCTGGTGGGTACAGGTGGTACATTCCTGCGATTCTTTTCACTTGAGGATAATTTCTGTCTACAGAAAACTTTGTTCATTTGCCTTTTGCTCACAATCAAACTCTGCTACTATAAACGACCGAATAAATTCCCAATAGGTTGAAAACCTATTTTGAAGCTATGCTAGGTATGCTAATTAGTGGCGGGATGCTTGGTGGCTACCAAGGTGTTTTGGTGTTGCACTCCCGTAATTCGTTAGCTGAGAAAGTGAGACCGAAGTTGAGAGCGCCGCGTGGGATCTGATGGGAGAGCTCCAAAGTAAAAGTTATAGAAGATAGAAAGGTAAAAACCTGAAAAAATAAAGAGTAGTAATGCTGTCGTTGACAGAACCGTTAGTGGAGTGAGGTAGACAGATTATGCGTAAGAGCACACCCTTGGAGCTGGCGTAAGCTTAAGGCTGTCACGACTCAATGCGGACTCGTTCAATTTAAGCTCAGAAGGAACTAAGGGCAGAACAGAGTCCCGAAACATATTGTGGGCAGTAAACCATTTTCCTATACAGTGAAATGAGTAGCGCTAGAAGCTCATGAACGTCAAGAATACCTAACTCTGATTGGTGAGAGCTCCTGAGCTGAGTGCCGTTTGTACACGCTGGAAGTGCTCTCCGCTCCCTAGTTCCACGCTGGTGGTGCAATGTCTCGATGGTGGTTCTTTGCTCATCTGAAGGATGTCTTTCGTCCTGTCATGAATCCCCAGGGCCTGCTACACAGGACACGGTGTGGAGTGGTGTGTGTGTGGCGTGTCCATAGTGCGCGGTCTTCTCAGTGCGTATTTAGAGGGTGGCATGCCTGCCTTATCAGTGGTCATAAAAGGTCCCTGTATGTCCAGCCATCCTCCCTGCGTGGTGCGCGATTGTGCGTATGTGCTTAGTCACTCGCTTTGATTATCTAAAGCGGGGCAGATTACGTGTTTCTAAACATATCGGGGTTCACAGCAATGTATAATTACTAGGCTCAAAAATGCTGCTTCTTTACACTAAAGGAACGATAGGATTATAACAAGATATATTACACTAGTACTCCGAGACAATAAAAGTAGTATTAAGGTCAGGAGAATACTAAATAAAACACAAGATATCTTAATGAATAGTCATGGAAGTGTCGTAAATTATTTAGAATATTACTAGATGTATTCTTATTAATGAATGTCTATTTTGTTCTTTTCTGCAACAATTATGATTGATAGAGGCTATGAAAGTAAGACTGTTGGGAGACAAAACAAAAGCTAACACACACAACAACGTCAAACTAATTTCCAAAATATGGGAAATTTGTTGTTCAACTAATGTACGGATCCATGGCCCCACTTTGGGGCATAGTCTATCGGATGGTTCTGCTGCTTGCACCATTGGAAGTAATTTGAACACTCAAAAATTAAAGATCGGTGATATTCCAAGTAGTCTGATGTAACAGTGAGGAATTGATGAAATGATGTGATATGATGAAATGTGATATTGTGTGATCAAGTTGGTAATAGCGAACCTGAGCCTACTGGAGTTGGCATTCCAGTAGATAGTCAGTAAGAAGTTTATGCTTGATATTTTGGAATTCAAGTTGCATTAGCAGAACCGAGACTAGTCGATAACTATTTTTCGACTAGGAGCGTTGGTAAGAAGTTATTGCTTGAACTAGGAGTATAGGAATTAAACCTGAACTCTCTAAATTGATGTAATAGCTTGGCCGTATCACGAGACTGAATATAATAATATTTTTTGAGAAAATAACGTCTAGAATTAATTAAATAATTTATTCTAGAAAGTGCTTTGAATTTACTAATAGTATGTGTTCCCAAAAGAGTATAAACTGAAATTACTTTGGGAAGGTTATTGTAAATAATGTCATTTGAATGGATGCAAATAAAACTTAGTGAGAAAAATAAGTCCATAATTAATGTCAATATTATCTCAGAAGCCGCTCGAATTTAATTAACATATTGTTCCAAAAGGATATAGCAAAATACTTTGGAAAGTTATTTAAATTATCGCCCCAACATAAAAGTAATAACAGTCTGTGTGTACGAGGGTGGGACACAGGATATAATCTGGTGTGTTCGGCACCAAAATACATCGCTGGTTTCGACAACGTGAGTGACGCGGCTAATACAACCAGATAGTAAAAGCCCCAGACATAGCTTAACGACCAAAATGCCACAACCACCGTCCCAACTCAAATCAATACTAATGGGAAAAATGCCTACCGTTTGGTAAAGGTAGACAGGTTTTCCAAATGGGTCGAGGCAATACCAACAGCACTAGAGGATGCCAGGTCAGTCATTGGGTGGCTGACAGACTGAAACTCATTACAAGGTATTTGTGCACAAGTTTGGTCAGTGTACAGGCCCCAATCTCAAGCGCCTCGTGAAAACGCCGCAATCAAATGTATGTTTGCAGTTTCGGAATTGTTACATGGGCTCGAAGCCCTGCCCCTTGGCGTTGATGGTCCATGAGAGCCTTCTGCCAGGTGCAGGCCGGCACCCATCTCTCTCCTCATGAGATAATGACTGGAAGAGTCATGCCTGCTTCCACCAAGGAGGGAGGTCGTATCATGCCCACCCTTGATGTTACATCAAATTGTAATGTCTGATTATGTGAGAAAATTGACGGAACTTTCTGCAAGCGTTCTCTCCACACAGATCACAGGTCCAAGAGGGGGAGCTGACGGGAGATCGCCGCCACTGAAGGGAAAAAATTGGTGACTGGTGAGGTTTAAAGTCCACAAGAGGAAAGTGGCTGGAACCCAGGTGGACTGACAGTCGAAGGGACGGAGATTTACTTCACACATCAGTTCAGGTCAAAGGATAATCAGGCACCTTGCACCACCTCCACATTGCACTCCAGCTCCAATTCTTTCCAGACCTGACAGAAGTCAGAGCTGATTTTAAGCGGCGCTAATTCGATTTTAAATGAAAGGACCACCACTGGACTCAGGTTGATCGGCAAACTCCGTCTCCCTGATAAAAGAACCATCGCCCAGTTATGAGGACATTCTCTCCCTCCCTGGTGCAAGGCTGGAATCTGCGCCCTTAATTTGTATATATCCTACTGATATTTGGGGTTCCCTGGGCACTTTTCACATGGTTAAATGAACAAACTATAACCGGATCCCATGGCACTTTATATGCATCCCCTATGTATTGTATGTTGTATCAGGCTTTTATGCAAGAAAAAAGTAAGGACATGTATATAAATTACATAACCAATATTATTAAGTTACAATTAACCTACATACTATAACTCTTACATTATTTGTCAACGACTCTAGTCTAACTAGTAATAACAGAATAACAAACAAAAATTATAAAACAAAAGTATAATAAGAAACTAATAGCTCAAATGAGAAGGATTGAAAGGGACTGGTTGAGAGCTGTGCCAGACGAATGGACAGAATGATGGCAGTATTGCAGCACTCAACGGTTCCCAGCGACGGGGAGCCTGTTGAATGCTGGTGACATAACAAAAAAAATTAAAACCAATTGAAGTATTTTTTTTCTTTAAAAGAAACCAGTTGCACGGTTTAAATCACAGTTGTGTGAATGGTTACATGAAACACACGGGAATTGTCAAACAAGAATTAGGTATTATCTAATTATAGATTTGTTTTTAGTAAACGTTTGGGTTAAGGGTTTTCGCGTTCCCGCAAATAAGATCATCTTATAAGAGTGCACACTTATAGTATATTTCTGATCTTATTTGAACCAAGGATGTTTTAAGATAAAGGTTCTTTTAGTATGTCTTAACATGGTATGGAACACGAATAGTAAAGGAGGTGTGGTAAACCTTGACCTGTTTCATTGCCATTTTCCTTGGTTTGATCACCCAGCGGGGATGTATGAGATACATGAAATGTGTGTCATTTGGATCTAATTTGATGGTAAATTATATATAATAGAGTTTAAACCTACCCATATTGTATTTTAACCACCCAAAGGAGTCAATTTCTGTTTTATAACATTTGCTATGGACGATTGAATCTGTTAATGATTTGTAAACAAAGCGAAAAAAAAATCCCATTTGTACAACATAATAAATGGGAAGATATGATTACATGAGGTTGAAACAGGAGATATTTTTAAGCCTATAGGCAGGAAATACATAAGCATTTAAATATAAGAATATTTTACAATCTTACCTAAGTCATATTAAAGATAGGTAGTTATACCTCGCCAGAGCCAGTATCAAACGGGGAGGTTACATTGTGTTCTAGGATGATGACGCCTATTGGATATAAACTAATTAAAAATAAAAAAATTCTAGCCTAACAAATAGCATAGAAGTTAAATATATAATTCAAAAAACAAATGAAAGACTGTTGTTAGCCAAACCTGTATTCCAGATTATCTAGCGTTACAGGTGAATTAAAGGAGAAGGTGATTCCACTCGACCTGGGGCATATCGCACATTGGAGGTGAGACACACTGACACTGCCGAAATATTCACAGAGTTAAGAGAAGAACCGTTGCTAATAGAGCTCGGGATCAACTCCTTAAAGAAGATCCCTGACCCCGACCTCTCATCACTGTGACGTTCATGAAGTGAAAGTGTTGCTTGATCTCTGGCGATGATGTGTTCTCTGGGAGAGGGTGGGTTTTTTACAGGACTGCTTGTAGTCTGAGCTGTCTGATTAGGATACGATGGGGATGTTACCATCACAGTGCTGCCAAAACCACCACCAGTTCCAACAGGCCAGGGCCAGGTTCAGCCGGACTCCTCCACCACTTCAAGACCAAGTCCCACGCCATCACCTAAGCTCTCCAATCTGTACAGGTAATAAATGTAAAAGAATCTCAGATAGTGACCAATTGGGGACTGAAACTGGTTATGGAGAAGGGAGAATATGTGGTTGGCCTACAAAACACTTAATAGAAAGGACTGTGTCATATGTGGACATGCCAGACCTATTCTGGCTGCTCACCCATTTGCCCTAAGTAATGGGGAAGGTTGGATGTGCATATTGGAAAGTTTAAGCCAAATTCAACCCTGGGTAAAACTCTGAGTCTTGTGTTCCCAGAAGTCCCTCCCCAGAAGGTACCGTGGGGAGTTCAAGGCAG
>NC_036866.1:13680859-13686244 GCF_002910315.2 Salvelinus sp. IW2-2015
TATATTGACAACATCAACTAATTTACATGCCAAGTGTATACTAAGTATAAAGAGCTAGTCGAGTGAAGTTGACCGCAGCATTTAGCAATGCCGACCGAGTCAAATTTGCGGCCATTTTGCAAGCCGCCGCTAGACTGAAGAGTAGACACTGCTTGATTTTTCCCTCTATGTGCTTTGCGTATTTCCTTCTATTAGGTAGCTTAGAGATTTCATATAAGTGATTGACGGCCAAGGTTAAGGCATATGGGGGATATTACAGCTGTATCACTGGTACAGGTAGGGGTATAGACTATGGGAGGCTCCCTACTACTGCCTGCATCACTAATGTCACTATTAACTAGAGMTGTTGCTGATGTATGGTGGATGTGTGGACCTGCCAGGCGGTTGACCCCATTTTGAAAGGAGATTGTCAGGGCACATGTGCTTTGGCCAGTCTGATAACACCATTGACTATTATTGAGGTTGCAGCTAACCACCTCCTGGGATCTGCACATGACACAGAGGCTCGGGACCAAKCTAGGAGACGGCAGAACCGTGACGCTCCTTGGTCCGAGGGTACAGATAACATCCACACCAACCTGGTGGGYGTCCCAATAGGGGTCCCCCACGAATTCCAGACATTAAACAGAAATGATGGTCTGTGGCATCTGATGCCCACCATTGGCCCAGCTATTGTTGATACTAAACAAAATGCCTGGATCAATTATCTTTATTATAATTAACAGCGATTTGTTAACTACACCCACACAGCACTTACGGGGATGGCTGAACGATTGGATGCTACCTCTCAAACCAGTAGACAAAATAGACTAGAACTGGACATGATTCTGGCCAACCAGGGAGGTGTATGTAAAATGATTGGAGAACAGTGTTGCACGTTTGTCCCTAACAATACTAGTCCGGATGGGAGCATTTCAAAAGCTCTGAGTGGGTTGGCAAGGTTATCGGTGGAGATGAAGGGTCTTGCAGGTGTGGAGGAGAGTGTACTGTTCCCCTGGCTGGGTGGTTGGTTTGGTAAGTACACTGCAATGATGGTTACTGGATTTCTGACTCTAGTTGTTGTTTTTCTTATGCTCATGTGCTGTGCTGCCTGTATCATACCTTGTTTGAAGAAGTCTGTTACAGATGTGGCAAGGACCTCTGGTATGATGCCGTTGCTTGATGCTCCAGTTGGAGAGGCTGATACGGAATCAAGCTTTCGCAGGAGAGTGGGCCTGACAGAGGAGGACCCTTGGTTTGCTGTAGTTGAGGTTGTCGAATGAATAAAAAGTGATGTTTGTCCTCCCTGTTGTGAAGGTTTGAAGTTCCCGGGTGGRGACGAGCCCACCTGGTACAGGTTGTATAGAGGGATGGACCTGAGGGTTTAACATTTTCTCGTTTTTTTGTTAATAATGTGTGATTTTGGTTAACAAGGCTTCGAGGCGGTCCATGGCCAATTGGCAGCTACATCCCTGATGACATTTCAAAATAGAATCGCGGTCGATATGTTATTGGCTGAACGCGGGGGGGGGGTCTGTGCCATGTTTTGGGGAGCAATGTTGTACTTTCATTCCCAATAACAGCAACTGATGGTAGTCTTACTGTTGCCCTAGAGCACATATGTCAGAGTCAAGGCCCGCGGGCCACATCCGGCCCGCGAGAAGGTTTTTTACGGCCCCTGGGATGATCTTGATTTATTATTAGAACCGGCCCGCAGACCGCAGCAAGCCGGCAGCCCGCAGATCTTTTACACGCACCAATACTACATTTCCCACAATGCAACGGTGACGCACCGAGCAGTAGGCTGCTTCATTTCAATATTTATTGGCACYGCAGTCGTCAGCATCACAGTAAAATTAACTTTCAGATACCCATCAAAAATGGCAAAACGGAAGGTGGACACTGAGAACCGGGGGTTTCAAACAAGGTGGGAGTCGGAGTATATGTTCACGGAGGTAGCTGGAAAACCTGTGTGTCTTCTGTGTGGAGAAAGTGTGGCGGTACTGAAAGAGTATAATCTGAGACGACATTATGAAACGAAACACGCGGACAAAAACAAGAATATGGACATGGAACAAAGGCTACAAAAGGCAGAGGAATTAAAACGAGGCCTCAAATCTCGACAGGCTCTGTTCAAAAAAGCCAAATCACAAGGCCAGGCTGCTGTCGCCACGGGCAGTTTAATTTGGAGACACAAATATGCTAATGCGGAACAGCACCCCCTATAGTTCCAAGAAGTTAAGGAGAAGAACCGTTGCTAATAGAGCTCGGGATCAACTCCTTAATGAAGAATCCCTGACCCCGACCTCTCATCACTGTGCACGTTCATAGAAGTGAAAGTGTTGCTTGATCTCTGGCGATGATGTGTTCTCTGGGAGAGGGTGGGTTTTTTACAGGACTGCTTGTAGTCCTGAGCTGTCTGATTAGGATACGATGGGGATGTTACCATCACAGTGCTGCCAAAACCACCACCAGTTCCAACAGGCCAGGGCCAGGTTCAGCCGGACTCCTCCTCCACCACTTCAGACCAGTCCCACGCCATCACCTAAGCTCTCCAATCTGGTACAGGTAATAAATGTAAAAGACATCTCAGATAGTGACCAATTGGGGACTGAAACTGGTTATGAGGAAAGGAGAATATGTGGTTGGCCTACAAAACACTTAATAGAAAGGACTGTGTCATATGTGGACATGCCAGACCTATTCTGGCTGCTCACCCATTTGCCCTAAGTAATGGGGAAGGTTGGATGTGCATATTGGAAAGTTTAAGCCAAATTCAACCCTGTGTAAAACTCTGAGTCTTGTGTTCCCAGAAGTCCCCTCCCAGAAGGTACCGTGGGGAGTTAAGGCATATGGGGGATATTACAGCTGTATCACTGGTACAGGTAGGGGTATAGACTATGGGAGGCTCCCTACTACTGCCTGCATCACTAATGTCACTATTAACTAGAGGTGTTGCTGATGTATGGTGGATGTGTGGACCTGCCAGGCGGTTGACCCCATTTTGAAAGGAGATTGTCAGGGCACATGTGCTTTGGCCAGTCTGATAACACCATTGACTATTATTGAGGTTGCAGCTAACCACCTCCTGGGATCTGCACATGACACAGAGGCTCGGGACCAACCTAGGAGACGGCAGAACCGTGACGCTCCTTGGTCCGAGGGTACAGATAACATCCACACCAACCTGGTGGGGGTCCCAATAGGGGTCCCCCACGAATTCCAGACATTAAACAGAAATGATGGTCTGTGGCATCTGATGCCACCATTGGCCCAGCTATTGTTGATACTAAACAAAATGCCTGGATCAATTATCTTTATTATATTAACAAGCGATTTGTTAACTACACCCACACAGCACTTACGGGGATGGCTGAACGATTGGATGCTACCTCTCAAACCAGTAGACAAAATAGACTAGAACTGGACATGATTCTGGCCAACCAGGGAGGTGTATGTAAAATGATTGGAGAACAGTGTTGCACGTTTGTCCCTAACAATACTAGTCCGGATGGGAGCATTCAAAAGCTCTGAGTGGGTTGGCAAGGTTATCGGTGGAGATGAAGGGTCTTGCAGGTGTGGAGGAGAGTGGACGTTCCCCTGGCTGGGTGGTTGGTTTGGTAGTACACTGCAATGATGGTTACTGGATTTCTGACTCTAGTTGTTGTTTTTCTTATGCTCATGTGCTGTGCTGCCTGTATCATACCTTGTTTTAAGAAGTCTGTTACAGATGTGGCAAGGACCTCTGGTATGATGCCGTTGCTTGATGCTCCAGTTGGAGAGGCTGATACGGAATCAAGCTTTCGCAGGAGAGTGGGCCTGACAGAGGAGGACCCTTGGTTTGCTGTAGTTGAGGTTGTCGAATGAATAAAAAGTGATGTTTGTCCTCCCTGTTGTGAAGGTTTGAAGTTCCCGGGTGGCGACGAGCCCACCTGGTACAGGTTTTATAGAGGGATGGACCTGAGGGTTTAACATTTTCCCGTTTTTTGGTTAATAATGTGTGATTTTGGACTCAACAAGGCTTCGAGGCGGTCCATGGCCAATTGGCAGCTACATCCCTGATGGCATTTCAAAATAGAATCGCGGTAGATATGTTGTTGGCTGAACGCGGAGGTGTTGTGCCATGTTTGGGGAGCAATGTTGTACTTTCATTCCCAATAATACAGCGAATGATGGTAGTCTTACCGTCGCCCTAGAGGGTCTTTGCACGCTTAATGAGAAGATGAAACAACACTCCGGAGTTGACACTACTATGTGGGACTCCTGGATGGATGCGTTTGGTAACTACAAGACCCTGATCTCCTTTGTCCTAGTGTCCGTTGCTGTTTTTGTGGCTATCCTAACCCTTTGTGGTTGCTGTTGCATTCCATGCGCTCGCACTCTGATTACTAGAGTTATTACCTGCTATTGACCCAAAGCAGGCCGATAGGGGTCAGATGTACCCACTCCTTGCTATTGAGGAAGCTGAGCCTGAGTATCAATTTGATGACTAGTGATGGCTAGATGTTTTACTATTGTCACGTCTCTGGTGAGACGTGAAGAGGGGGAATCAAAAATTTGTCTACTGACAAATTTTCCCCGGCTTGCATTACTAGTTTTTACTATTGTCACGTCTCTGGTGAGACGTGAAGAGGGGGAATCAAAAATGTGTCTACTGACAAATTTTCCCCGGCGTGTATTACCATGTGTTACTATTGTCACGTCTTAGTGAGACGTGAAGAGGGGGAATCAAAAATTTGTCTACTGACAAATTTTCCCGCGCTTGCATTCCCATGTGTTACTATTGTCACGTCTCTGGTGAGACGTGAAGAGGGGGAATCAAAAATTTGTCTACTGACAAATTTTCCCCGGCGTGCATTACTATGTTTTACTATTGTCACGTCTCTGGTGAGACGTGAAGAGGGGGAATAATTTTTTTTGTCTACTGACAAATTTTACTGTGGTCACGTCTTTTAAGACGTGAAGAGGGGGATTTGTAATAAATGCTGTTTTATTTGACCTTAACACATAGCTATAATACTGTTAAAATGCCTTCCTTATTAAGGCAGACTTTGTTGCAAATATCTTGCTACACCCCACAGTTAAACACATACTGCCCGTAACAGATACTAACCTCACTCCCACACGCAGGGGAGGATGGCTGACTCAGACCTTTTATGACCACTGATAAGGCAGGCATGCCAGTATACGAGCACGCACATGCACACACACACACACACACACCCTTGTTTCAGGCTGGGTTTCAAAGACAAAGAACAGTGCCAAGAACCAATGAGACATTGACACCAGCGTGGAGGGGACGGGCCTCCACTTACAACGACCAGTCAGGAGCACGAACTACCAGAATCTACCTATGTCATTCACTGTATAAAATGTACTGCACAATATGTTTCGGGACTCTGTTTC
>NC_036866.1:13686269-13740781 GCF_002910315.2 Salvelinus sp. IW2-2015
GGTCAGGGCCAGTTTTATTTTGCCAGTTAAGAGAGTCGCTAAATCAGCCCGGCATTTACGGAAGGGGATTCATCAAAAACTGCATATTAAAGTTGCTGACGACAGTTTGCCAGAAACAAAGGCAAACCTATTTTAAGATGTGAGTCTTGAGCAGAAACCCCATTGCCGAGAGAGTAGACCGTTGAGCCATCAATCTAAAAGAGCTTGTGAAGAAAGGGAAAATTTCATTGATATTCCTTGCTGTGGATGAGAGCACCGACATTTCTTGACATTGCTCGCCATTTGTCAATTTTTCATCCTGCCGATGTGACTGCCCACCATAAGCGTGATCAGACGGAGTTTTTGGCTTTACGTCGCATGCATGGCCAAACTACTGGGCATGATTTGTATATGAAGGTGCTCAAGAATGTGTAAATGAATGGAGCTGCCTGGGAAAAACTCGTGGGTTGACAACGACGGACACTCGATGTGGACCACAGGAGGCGGACTGTGTGAGCGAAAGGATACGGAAAAGATGCATAGAGGGAAAAACGCGACAGTGAGCTGACAGCTTATCATTGTATCATACACCAGGAAGCGTTGTTGCGGTAAAGCCTTTGGAAAATGGCGAAAGACACTGTAATGAGCTATCACCAGCGGCACATAACTTTATCAGAGCCAAAAGGTTTGAATCACCGCCATTCAAGGCATTTCTGACGGAGTTAGAAACGGAGCATGGTGATTTGCCTTATCACACGAGGTGCATGGCTAAAGCCAGGGAAAGGTGCTTCAAAGATGTTTCGAGCCTTTTTTTTTTCGTTTTTTAGGAATTTTGTCTGTTCTTGGACAGCAAAGGGAACACCACAACACAAACTCCGAGACGGAAAATTCTTCGTGAAATGGCTTTTCTGTGTGACATTACGAGTCATCTGAATGCACATGAACTTGCAGCTGCAGGGTCGGGATCATGTTCATCTCGATATACAGCTACAGTGAAGGCATAAAACCAGAACTGACTCTGTGGGAGACGCAGTATGCGGAAAGAAAATTTGAGCCACTTCCCAGCTGCCAGACCATTGAAAGAGGAAGCTCTCTACCAGTGCGCTTCGCGAACGCACAGTGGCTGATAAAACTAGGTTATGCTTGCCGCCTGTCTACGCCGATTTGCTTACTTTGAAGCACAAAAAAGCACGTTGGAACTGCTCTGTGTAACCCCATTTGTCTGTTGACGTGAAAAAGCCTCACCATCCAAACCTCCAAGATGTGAGTTTGATTTGACCTCCACTGCAATGAGTGCACTGAGGCAAATATGCGGCAGTGTGTGCTGCGGAGTTCGCCCGTCTTCCTCCCCTGACACAATTGCATCTCCCGTTCTGCTAGTTCCTTCTGAGCTAAATGAACGAGTCCGTGCACGCTTTGCTCAGATATCTTTACCTCCAAATAAACGGTCTTTACTATACCTTATCCACCTCGTCCAGCGTCTCAACTTGGTCTCATTTCTCAAGTAACGATTCATCAACACACATGAATAGACCTACAATATGTCCAGCAGCTAATAGCTATCATTAACCTAAATTAACAAATGAAAGTGGTCGGATTTCCAATTAGGGTACACATGATTTAATCATGCACATCCTTGCCTATTGCAACCAAGACTGCTCTGCTACCTGTTGGATTGTCTGGCGGGAAGAAGGGCTGAACTGCAACAGATAGGCAATGAACAGCTGGCATGGCTCTCCACGGTTACGTCATCCAGGTAGACCAAGGCCTTGCGCTGAGCGCGAGGGAGTTTGCGGACATTGGAATCGTCGTAAGGCATGCACCCAGTGACCATGACATACAGAATCACACCCAGGCTCCAGACGTCATATTTCTTGGGGTCGTATGGAACTCCAAGCAGTACCTCGGGTGCGGCGTAGGTCGCGGAACCACAGTAAGTGCTGCTCAGCTCAGGATAGCCCATGGCAAACCTCCCAAAACCAAAGTCCGTGATCTTGACTTGGTTGTCCCTAGTCAGCAGTACATTCTCACATTTCATGTCTCGGTGGACGATGTTGTGTTGATGGAGATAGTTCACAGCACTGACAATCTGGGAGAACATGGTTTTGGCTTGGACAATGGGGATGGAATTTACCTCTTGGATTTTTTGGAGAAGGTCCGTTGTTGCCGCTTCCATCACGATGTATAGTCGGCCGTTGCAAACCTCGATGAATTCGTGCACATGTGTAACGGATGTGAAATGGCTATCTAGTTAGCGGTGGTGCGCGCTAATAGCTTTTCAATCGGTGACGTAACTTGCTCTGAGACCTTGAAGTAGTGGTTCCCCTTGCTCTGCAAGGGCCACGGCTTTTGTGGTGTGATGGGTAACGACGCTTCGTGGGTGTCAGTTGTTGTGTGCAGATGGTCCCTGGTTCGCGCCCGGGGCGAGGGGACGGACTAAAGTTATACTGTTACACATGGACAATATTGTCATGTCTCACTTCCCTCAGAAGCGTCAGCTCCCTGGGTAGAAACTTGTGGACCAATTCGTGAGGAGCCTTTTTGCGGCCCACAATTTTTATGGCGACCTCAGAATTGTGTTTCTGGGAGCTTGCCAGTTTGACTTTGGAGTAGCTTCCCTCGCCGATTGTCACCCCCAATTTGTAGCCCATCCCGCGCAGAACTTTTTCCATGCACATGTTCAAAAAGGTATGTTTGACTTTCTGCTCTTCAAAATGTGTCTGGTTGTTGCCCCTTCGAGTCATGAACGCCGGTGGACGCACGCTCTTCGACCAATTTGAGGAACAGTTAGGTGTCTCAGGTGGCGGTGACAACTGTGAGATAAAAAACATTGGAGACACATATTGATAAGGTCACGGTCGTGTTTGCGCGTGTATTATGACGACATTATGACAACCATAGACATTAAAACTAGCAAAACCTGAGCGTTTATCGTCAGTGGCATGCTGAGGCTTAAATAATCACATATTACTGAATCTGATCAATAATGAATACATTTTTATCTTATTTTGTCTACTTGGCTGTATGAAATGCAACAATCCCTCTAATTGGATTTTGTTAGCTGTAATGTCTTAATATGACCCCAGGGTGGCAGACCGCACCAAGAATCTCCTTGGCCTCATGCATGTGTCTGTCTCTATTAATACACAGGTACAGCTGTTTGGGGGTCCCTTTTTTACAAGGACTTACTCAATAGAAGAGGAAAAAGGAAGGAGTCTAATCTAAATTTCCCCCAAAATTGGTGTCCACTCCAGATGAGTGTCTTCCCATTGTCCTGTCACTCACCACACTATACAAACTGACCAAAAACAACTGGACTTTAAATTGTTCATAAAATGAGCAGGCTGTTGGCTGACTGTTAGATAGAACTTCATAGAGCAGGCCTGCTGGAATGTAGAACAGGCTAGAATGTCGTGAGCAGCACTGACCTTTCCTGAACAATGAGCTATTGTTTGATATCTCGACCAAGTTAGGAGCCACAGCCCTTGGCTTGGTAGCTATTGGCAATGGTTGTTTTTACTGTACTGTATACACTTCTGCTTATGGAGGTTGTGTGTGTGTGTGTTTGCGTCATAGACTTGCATGCATCATTTGTGTGTGTGTGCAGTTGGGGATTTACCGTAAACATGTTTTATTCACTTTCATGCTTCAAACACATATAACCATGATCCCATCTACTTCAAGTTTCAGGCACAGATTAAACCATCAATATATTAAATGCAATACATTCATCTGGTATTTATGGGATTTTGTGAATGTTGTATTATGCTCAATGCCACCAAAGATGTCAAATTCAAATTTGTCTATATACATTTGTATGCATTTCCAGCCTCCCCCGCTATAAGATGACAGGCATTATTATTGTGTCTGTGTGATTGTAATCTGCAGAGCTTTGAGGCATTCCCCACTCTCCACAGTTTCTCCACAGAGGGTTTGTTGGTTTTGCCACTGAGGGGGGCAGTACTTTCTGTCTGAGCTTCTACGACTCACCGCAGGCTGGTCCAATCAGCTGGCTACGTCCATATTTCCCTGCGTCTTAATTGGCTGTCTCTCTCAGAGAAGGGCTGCTGATACAAACATGAGAGAGAGCGTTCTGAGTGGGAAATAGCAGACAGAGACCAAGAGTGTATTCTGTAAAGCAGTGCAGCTCATTCTACCCTTCTTCTGCGTCTGTACTGAATCCTCCCAGGCTGACAAAAGATGAACCACAGCTCGACTGAACCGGCGGAGACCATCGAGCTACTGCGGTATCTCAGGTAGGCACTTAGCAGAATTAGGGAAACACAGCTATTCCTGCTCTCAATTTACAAAAAATATCCAATGCCGGCTGGCAGTAGCCTACATCTTTTATTATGGATTGTGAACTCTGTTTTACACATCCTGCTTTGTAAATGTGAACTGACCTTTTGATAGCTGATGGCGTATGAGCTTTTATGCATGTTTTTATATTGTAGACATAAAGTTGGGTGTGTGATGTAGGTTTTCATCCAGAGAGGTGGTTCTCTGTGTAGAGACAAGTGTCCAGAGCAGTCCCCCCTGTGGCTGCCGACTGCTTTCATTACTGTACTTTTATGCAGCAGTTAACAAAACCTGTCGCACCAACTCATGTTTCTCTCGCAGCCCTGAGAGAGAGAGAGAGAGAAGCACAGAAAGAGAGACTGTTTGAAAAAGAACAAAGGGGACTCATATCAAGGCGGTTTGAACACAGTTGCAGCCGAGAGTATTTTTCAGTGACAATATATTTGTGTCGTTAGACAATTTGAAAATTATTTCTCTCTGATATGAAAGATAAGATCCTTATGCTTCCAAAACTGTTCCGCAAGTGATGCGTGTTAATGTTCAGACCAAGCACAGAAGACACCTTCGTCCAATGACTCTTATGTGTAATGTACTGGAACTGTCATGATCAAGGGCTAAGGTGATACCTGCTAGGGCTTGATTCTGCTGCCTGCATGTCAGGTACTGATTTGGAGCAGGATGTGAATCACTTGCCGGAGATCCCCTGTCTGTCTAAGACAGAAGACTAAGTTCTAGGCTGATTGTAATACACTGTGTTGATATGAAAGATGATGATGGACTCTATAATGTACATTATTTATAAATGTATGGAGTTTTTTAAATATATATATATATATAATATCAAACCATAACTCTGAATACCATTTGCATACATTGATCTAAGAGTATTGCTTTTAGTACTTTGATTAGATATTGGCAGAGACTACAGACAAAACATACATCTGCCCTAGAAAATCGAACTGTTCCTGCTGCGTGTATTCTAGGCAGTTCCAACCTCTCTCCACCTGTCTTCCTTAGCGGGATCAAGATGCCTGAATGAATTATAATTACTGTTCCTGTGATTGAATCAGCTAGTCATGTTTAATTTAGTGTTGGTATGCTAACCACGTCCCTGCTGCCGTCCTAAAGTATAATTTCATCACTTGTAAATCAGGGATGCATGTTAGCTAATCAGTCCATTACATGGCTCTTGAGTGGTGTAGCGGTCTAAGGCACTGCATCTCAGTGCAAGAGGCGTCACTATAGTACCTGGTTCGAATTCAGGCTGTATCACATCCGGCCGTGATTGGGAGTCCCATAGGACGGCGCACAATTGGCCCAGCGTCGTCGGGGTTTGGCCGGAGTAGGCCGTCATTGTAAATAAGAATTTGTTCTTAACTGACTTGCCTAGTTAAATAAAGGTTAAATAAAATAAAAAATAACAGCATGACATGGTACCTGGAGGTGGGCACCTCAGAGCAGGTTACACTCATCCACATGTCCACATAGTCCAATACAAAAAAGAAATACATTTCAATATATTTCACTTAAAATGCCTTAAATGTATTCCAGAGATATTACATGTATTCCAGAGATGCATGTACATACATTTGCGTCTTTGCTCAAATGCATGTAATGCATGACAATTCCAGAAATGCATGGCTATGACATCTGGTCTACAGGGTGGCCAAGGTATTTCCTAATTCGGCATATGACATAGTTTGCCCCTTCAGAGGATTCTTAAATTAGTCTTTACGTATTGACCAGTAGCTAGGTTTCCATCCAATTGGCGATTAAATTTGATGCGAATATTCCAAAATCTGCATAAACAAAATAGTCGCATTTTCCCACCAGTGGTGTCTCCACCAAACTGACCTGTAAGCAGTGCGTGATGAAGTAGTGCACACAAAATGTAGTTTTTCACTTACGCTTTCATGTACAGAATAAAATAAAAAAATGTTCCATCGCATTTTCAGCAATACCGATAGTTTTGTCACAAAAACGTTTGTATTAAATAGCAAATGTGCCTACTCTGGTCTTGGTACGTGCGCTCTGGCCAACAGTTTCCAGATACAGTGTGGGTATGCTAGTCTATATGATGAGATTATTATGGATAAGAGCGAGAATTTTATTTGTCAAACATCGATCATCATGTCACAAGAATAAGACCATCGATATTTATTGGAAAGGAGCATCAAGATCATCGTGCACTTTCACCACCCTGTGAAGTTGATCATAATTTATGTCATCTGTAGCCTAATAAACTGCATGGTTTCTCAAATCGTAGTGGGAGGACCACACAACATATAATCGTGTGAGTTTATTTCGATATGATGGTTATTATATCAATATTTGCGCATAAAGCCGTTTCTCGCATAATACATTTTACAGACAAAAAAGATCCCACCATGTCGAACGAACAAATTATGTCGTCATTTATAAAATTGTACCAAAACTTCCCGTTTCTATCACAGCTATCGTGACAGTAAAACATATATAATGGTATGACTTTACTCTCATGAAAACTGTGGATGGAAACATGGTTAGTGGAGATTATTTAAATTGTTATTGTGAGTAAAAAAACTAAGTTTTGTTAAACTTCATAAAACAGTTGCCATCTCAAGAGGTTACATAAAAAAGGACTTTAGGAAGTGCCTGTCTTCAGTTTAATTAAATTATGAAAAAATCTAGTGCCCAAGATGTGAAAGACATGGATCCACTACATGACTAATAATGTATCATGTTTGGAGTAATTTGTGTAGTCATTTAAATGCATTTGAATGCATTGTAGTGCTTTTGGTATGTGTCAAGTACAATAAAAATATATGTTGATAAAATATGTTGTAGCTGTGTAAGCCTATTAGAGGATCTGGAGGCGTGGCTTGTAGGAGGCCTTGTATACGCTCTCTTTGGGTTAAACACATGCGAGTGTCATGCCAGTTTAATTGTTATGTTGTACACTGTTACTAAAGGTTGCGCTTTTACACGCCATTGTCCATTGTTAAGGCTGTCACCATTTCGCCCACCTACCTAATACCACCCCTTTTCTTAGCCCCAGTTAATATTGCATATGTAGTATTGTGTTGTCTTTGCTTTTTTTTTTACCCTGTATTATAAAAGCCCTTTCCATAGAATCTTCCCCCCTTTAGAATGCGCTGAATACAACAGGTGTAGTAGACCTTACCGTGAAATGCTTACTTACAAGCCCTTAACCAACAATGCCATTTTTAAGAAAACCATCTGAAACTCATAGCTTCCTGCCCTTTATTTCTTTATTCCCAGATTGCTTAATGTTTCCATGTACAGCACCAGTCCAAAGTTTGAACACACCTGCTCATTCATTGTTAATTGTACTATTTTCTACATTGTAGAATAATAGTGAAGACATCAAAACTATGAAATAACACATATGGAATCATGTAGTAACCAAAAAAAAGCATTAAACAAATCAAAATATATTTTAGATTTTAGATTCTTCAAAGTAGCCACCCTTTGCCTTGATGACATCTTTGCACACTCTTGGTATTCTCTCCACAAGCTTCATCAGGTAGTCACCTGGATTGCATTTAAATTAACAAGTGTGCCTTGTTAGAAGTTAATTTGTGGAATTGATTTTCTTCTTAATGTGTTTGAGCCAATCAGTTGTGTTGTGACAAGGTAGGGTGTATACAGAAGATAGCCCTATTTGGTAAAAGACCAAGTCCATATTATGGCAAGAACAGCTCAAATAAGCAAAGAGAAACGACAGTCCATTACTTTAAGACATGAAGGTCAGTCAATCTGGACATTTTTTCAAGTGCAGTCACAAAAACCATCAAGCGCTATGATGAAACTGGCTCTCGTGAGGACCGCCACAGGAAAGGAAGACCCAGAGTTACCTCTGCTGCAGAGGATAAGTTCATTAGAGTTAACTGCACCTCAGATTGCAGCCCAAATAAATGCTTCACAGAGTTCAAGTAACAGACACATCTCAACATTAACTGTTCAGATGAGACTGCGTGAATCAGGCCATCATGGTTGAATTGCTGCAAAGAAACCACTACTAAATGACACCAATAATAAGAAGAGTCTTGCTTGGGCCAAGAAACACGAGCAATGGACATTAGACCAGTGGAAATCTGTCCTTTGGTCTGATGAGTCCAAATTTTAGATTTTTGGTTCTAACAGCCGTGTCTTTTCGAGACGCAGAGTAGGTGAACAGAATGATCTCTGCATGTGTCGTTCCCACCGTGAAGCATGGAGGAAGAGGTGTGATGGTTTGGGGGTGCTTTGCTGGTGACACTGTCTGTGATTTATTTAGAATTCAAGGCACACTTAACCAGCATGGCTACAGCAGCATTCTGCAGCAATACTCCATCCCATCTGGTTTGTGCTTAGTGGGACTATCATTTGTTTTTCAACAGGACAAATAGCCAACACACCTCCAGGCTGTGTAAGGGCTATTTGACCAAGAAGTAGAGTGATGGAGTGCTGCATCAGATGACCTGTTGGAAAAACATTCCAGGTGAAGCTGGTTGAGAGAATGCCAAGAGTGTGCAAAGCTGTCAAGGCAAAGGGTGCCTACTTTACACTTTTTTGGTGTTACACAAATTATTCCATATGTGTTATTTCATAGTTTTGATGTCTTCGCTATTATTCTACAATGTAGAAAATAGTCAAAATAAAGAAAAACCCTAGGATGAGTAGGTGTGTCCAAACCTTTGGCTGGTACTGTAGGTCTATGTCTGACTGATCGAAAGTAACTGCTCCCACATCAATGACTGTTAGTTAATGCCTTGTTGTATGACTGCCTGAATGTATGTAAATGTTTCTGCCTTGAAAAGTAAAATCAAATAATATAGATTTCATTACGGTATGATTGGTAATTTTTTAAATATTTGCCATACATTTGAATGTAAACACATATTTCTTACAAATACAATCAAAAGTAACATTACCAAATACATTTAAAAAATACACTACCGTTAAAAAGTTTGGGGTCACTTAGAATTGTTCTTGTTTTTGAAAGAAAAGCAAATTTTTGATCAAATTGATCAGAAATACAGTGTAGACATTGTTATTGTTGTAAATTACTATTGTAGCTGGAAATGGCTGATTTTTAATGGAATATCTACAAAGGCTTACACCAGTCTCAACATCAGCAATGAAGAGGCGACTCCGGGATGTTGGCCTTCTAGGCAGAGTTGCAAAGAAAAAGCCATTTCTCAGACTGGCCAATAAAAAGAAAAGATTAAGATGGGCAAAAGAACACAGACACTTGACAGAGGAACTCTCATCCCGGAGTCACCTCTTCACTGTTGACATTGAGACTGGTGTTTTGCGGGTACTATTTAATGAAGCTGCCAGTTGAGGACTTGTGAGGCGTCTGTTTCTCAAACTAGAGACACTAATGTACTTGTCCTCTTGCTCAGTTGTGCACCGGGGCCTCCCACTCTTTCTATTCTGGTTAGAGCCAGTTTGCGCTTTCTGTGAAGGGAGTAAGTAGTACACAGCGTTGTACGAGATCTTCAGTTTTTTGGCAATTTCTCACATGGAATAGCATTCATTTCTATGAACAAGAATAGACTGACGAGTTTCAGAAGAAAGTCCTTTGTTTCTGGCCATTTTGAACCTGTAATCAAACCCACAAATGCTGATGCTCCAGATACTCAACTAGTCTAAAGAAGGCCAGTTTTATTGCTTCTTTAATCAGGACAACATCATTGCTAACATAAATGCAAAAGGGTTTTCTAATGATCAATTAACCTTTTAAAATGATAAACTTTGGATTAACAACGTGCCATTGGAACACAGGAGTGATGGTTGCTGATAATGGGCCTCTGTAAGCCTATGTAGATATTCCATAAAGAATCAGCCGTTTCCAGCTACAATAGTCATTTACAACATTAACAATGTGTACCCTGTATTTCTGATCAATTTGATGTTATTTTAATGGACAAAAAGTGTGCTTTCAAAAATAAGGACTTTTCTAAGTGACCCCAAACTTTTGAACGGTAGTGTATATTTACAAAATATATCGATAAATACATGTGAAAATATATTTTTACGTTATGATATTTGTGCGTCTAACTTTCTCACTCATTATTCGCAATCCATTCAGGACTGCCCATTACTAATGGTAGCGTTCACATTAATGTAGACCTGTTTAGAAACATATTCTACTCTTATTCACAATAAAAGTGACTCCAAAATGACACAATACATTATTTACCATTCATTTCTATTGTGCATAAAATAATCTAAACACGACCATACCAAACAGCAAATGCATCCAACAAGTTTGTAGAGTCACAAACTTGATGTAATCATTCTGTGATATGAATATGGATCCAAATACTAAACTTTTGATTACTTTAGTAAACATATAAGTGAATTTGTCACAATACTTTTGGTCTACTAAAATGGGGGACTATGTACAAAAAATGCTTTAATTTCTAAATGGTTCACCCGATATGGATGAAAATATCCTCAAATTAATGCTGAAAGTCTGCACGTGAACCTTAAAGTCATTGTACCATTTCAAATCCAAAATGCTGGAATACAGAGCCTATATCACTGTCCCAATAATTACGGAGGGCACTGTATACATGTTGGAATGTATTAAATAGATTTTTAAAATACATTATTTGGCCAATTTTTCAATATTTCACATGCGTCCTTAAAAATTAATCTAGAAATACATTTGAAATTTATTTTCCCCCCCAAATGGGATGTCCACACAAGAGACGGCTTGTTCCTCTCTCTATAGAGTAGGAGGCTGCCAGGAGAGGTGTTTGAAGGAGCTTCTCCACACACATACAGGCTTGTGCAAACAAACACACATGATGCACGTCAACAAACACAGATGCTTATCTCAGACACACACACCCTGACTGACACACGCTGGCATCTAAACACTATACAGTCAGTGAGGAACATGGTAAATTACATAGTGTTGGATGGAACACAATGGGAAGGTTACAGACTTAATGTCTGGATGCCGGGGAGATTTATTAGCCTCGCCGACTGATGCCGCAAGCTTATATTTAATGCTGCACACGTAGTGGTGATCAGTCTGGTAATTACAAGTCTAGAGATTTCTGCCTCTACTGTCACTGTCAAATTCACACCCTCTGTCCTGTGTTTATGTCCTGATGTCCTGTCACACTGTCAGCGGCCTTGATAACTATGGCCCATTCATAAGCATTACCCATAGGCATTCTGTATTTGTATTGATTTGTATGTATTAGCCTACTGTGAAAAATACCATGAGTTTGGCCTGGCCCACTGTCACTGCTACTGGCCTGATAGCTCACAGCCTATTTATATGCATTACATACAATGCTGTATTTTTATTCATCTCGTATGCAGTACCATGTAATGAACCAGACTAGTGATTTTGGTTTACATTTTCCTCAAATTCACCAGTGAAGGGTCTTTCAGCGTCAGAATAACATTGTCTCAACATTATCCATGTCTTCTATGCCGGTAAACATACTTGCCACTCTTTCTAACACTGTCTGTTTCTCATTGTAATAAGTCCTGTAGCGCCACTGTACCACTGCCTTCCATACGCGAGCTGAGCCTCATTGACTAGAGAATAACCCTGGAGAGAAGGCCTCACTGATCTCTCCTGGTTATTTGGGGATCGCTTATAAAGCCTGCGCAGTGTATTGCTGTTAATTAAGTTATAGCCGCATGAAACCATCACGGTAACAGGTAATACTGCTTTTATAGTCTTTACCTCTGGGCTTTAGTTATACTGCAGGGAAACAGCCACTCCCATAACCAGGCTGATCGAAGTGGTTCATTTACCAACCACCAATAACTCCATTCATAATGCATAGGGATTTTATGTAGTGTGTGCAATGTATATTTTACATATGCATACATTTTTTGTGTTGAAGGGGTGATACATCCATGCATATGCTATAATATGTTGTTGTCACAGCAACTGTTTTCGAGGCTGGGAAGGATATGTGATTATAGATGTTGTTTGAGTGGAGTGTTGTCGGTGTTGTATCTGTGAGGAGGTGGGCTGTGGAGGTTTGGGTAGAGGTGAGGAGGTGAGCTGTGTGGGGTTGGGTGGAGTTGGGTGTGGGTGGGTGGATGCATAGCTACGGATAGGCCCGCTTCAATTGAATTACAGTATGGGAGTGAAAAAAGGTTTGCAGGCTTAGCAGACCAGCAAGCAGGCAGGCAGGCAGGCAGGGAGGGAGACACTGTGTCTTTGCCCACAACGGTACATCCATGCAGCACAGAGCTAGCTAGCAACTCCCGGTCCCGGGCAGTGTGGAATGAGGGACACAGCTGCTCAACATTTGCTGAGATTGGAGCTTTTGTTCTTATGCATGTCCAAATTCTGGATAGTTCCTGTCTTCTTTAGCTACATAACCCTGCCAAGTCTGGTTTATAGTAGACCCAAGGCCTCAGTCAGCAGGGTGTCCAGGCTTTGTCAACACAGTATAACAAGAGACAGAATGGGGGAGGGCAAGGAAAAACACTCATTCAAAATGCCTAACATTTGTTTTACATCGGGCTGAGCAAAATCTTGTTTATCTGACCTCTAAATGCCTGTGTGTAATCTTTCAGTGGATACACTAAGCTCGCCTGTCAGGACTGGCTGTGTGTGCGTGCGTGATTATACGTGTATGCGTCTGTGTGTATATACAGTGCTTTCGGAAAGTATTCAGACCACTTTTCCACATTTGTTACGTTACAGCCTCATTCTAAAATGGATAAAATGAAAAAAAAGATTCAGCAATCTACACACAATACCCAATCATGACAAAGCAAAAACAGGTTTTTAGAACATTTTTGCAAATGTATTAAATAGAAGTATTCAGACTCTTTGCTATGAGACTCGAAATTGAGCTCAGGTGCATCCTGTTTCCATTGATCATCCTTGAGATGTTTCTACAACTTGATTGGAGTCCACATGTGGTAAATTCAATTGATTGGATATGATTTGTAAAGGCACACACCTGTCTATATAACGTCCCACAGTTGACAGTGTACACTACTGTTCAAAAGTTTGGGGTCACTTAGAAATGTCCGTGTTTTTGAAAGAAAAGCGATTTTTTTTGTCCATTAAAATAACATKAAATTGATCAGAAATATAGTGTAGACATTGTTAATGTTGTAAATGACTATTGTAGCTGGAAATGGCAGATTTTTAATGGAATATCTACATAGGCGTACAGAGGCCCATTATCAGCAACCATCACTCCTGTATTCCAATGGCACGTTGTGTTTTTTAAAATATTTTTATTTTAGTAAGGGGTGGATCAGCTTAATATTGCGGAAAGAATGTCGCTTCCATCAATGTAATTGTCTGCATCATTTCCAATCCCCCATATTTTTTGGGTAAATATATATATCCATACACGCATGCATACATATACACATATATACATACACATACCTATATAGACATACATACTTTTTTAAAGAATATACCTTTATTATTATTCCCCGCAAACCCTACCACCGATCCCCCAATTGGAGTAAACTGATAAACACTTCTGCTTTTACCTTCAATTTATACATCTTATACACATTTTACAGACACAGTCTACTTTACAGTAGTTCTCTCTTGTTTGTTCTTAGTCCTTCCTCTATTTATGATGTTGTCACGTCCTGACCTTAGTTCCGTTTTTGTGTCTCTATTTTAGTTTGGTCAGGGTGTGAGTTAGGGTGGGCAGTCTATGTTATTTTTTCTAGGTTGTTGTTTTTCTATGTGTTTGGCCTGGTGTGGTTCCCAGTCAGAGGCAGCTGTTTATCGTTGTCTCTGATTGGGAGCCATATTTAGGTAGCCTGTTTTCCATTGTGTGTTGTGGGTGATTGTTTCCTGTTTAGTGTTTTGTTGCACCTTTCAGGACTGTTCGTTTGTCGTTTTTGTTGTTTGTCAAGTGTTTTCGTATTTTATAAAAAAAATATGACCACTTACCACGCTGCACCTTGGTCCTCCTCTCCTTCTCCAGACGACAATTGTTACAGAATCACCCACCAAAAAAGGACCAAGCAGCGTGGTAACCAGGAGCAGAGGGTTCTGGACTCCTGGACTTGGGAGGAAATTTTGGACGACAAAGGACCCTGGGCACAGCCGGGGGAGTATCGCCGTCTGAAAGAGAGCTGGAGGCAGCTAGAGCGGAGCTGCCCCACTACGAGGAATTGGCGCGAGGTAACGGGCACGAGAGGCAGCCCAGAGTTTTTTGGGGGGGCACACGGGTGATTGGCGGACTCAGGTAGGAGACCTGAGCCAACTCCCCGTGCTTACCATGGCGAGAGAGTGACTGGGCAGGCACCGTGTTATGCGGAGAAGCGCAAGGTGTCCCCAGTCGGCACGCATAGCCCGGTGCGCTACATCACAGCTCCTCAATCGGCCGGGCTAGAGTGGGCATCAAGCCAGGAGGAGTGATGCCGGCTCAGCGCATCTGGTCTCCAGTACGTCTCCTCGGCCCGGGGTATACTGCACCAGCCCTACGCACGGTGTCTCCAGTTCGCCAGCACAGCCCAGTGCGGCCTGTTCCACCTCCCCACACTTGCCGGGCTACAGGGGGGATCCAGCCAGGACGAGTGGTGCTATCTCTGCGCTCGAGACCGCCAGTGCGCCTCCACGGTCCAGTGCATCCGGTGCCTCGGCCAAGGACAAGGCCTCCTGCATGTCTCCCCAGCCTGGTGAGTTCTGTGTCTGTGCTAAGCACTAACCCTCCTGCATGTCTCCCCAGCCTGGTGAGTCCTGTGCCTTCTCCCAGAGCCAGGCCTTCTGTGTGTCTCTCCAATCCAGTGATAATCCATGGCAAGAAGCCTCCAGTGATAATCCATGGCACGAAGCCTCAGTGTCGTGATCCATGGCAAGAAGTCTCCAGTGATGATCCATGGCACGAAGCCTCCAGTGATAATCCATGGCAAGAAGCCTCCAGTGATAATCCATGGCACGAAGCCTCCAGTGATGATCCATGGCAAGAAGCCTCCAGTGATGATCCATGGCACGAAGCCTCCGGTGAGGATCCATGGCATGAGGTCTCCAACGAAGGAATCTAGTCCGGAGCCTCCAGCGACGCCCTCTAGTGCGGAGCCTCTGGCGACGCCCTCCTGTCCGGAGCCTCTGGCGACGCCCTCCTGTCCGGAGCAGCCGGAGTCTCCCGTCTGTCCTGAGCTGCCGTCGTTACCGATGTCCATCCAGTTTGATATCTATTTGTAACTGTGCTATTTCACAAAAGTTCCGAACCTATATACATTTTACAGATCCCGTATGTTTTACATTGTTTATCTTGTTATTAGTCCCACCCTTCAGCTCCATTCAACCCCTCCCATCTATCTCTCAACATCATCCATTTCGGATTTCTATTTGCCATATATTTTTCAACTGTGCTGTGATGCTTCACAAAATAATTGAACCTTCCTATTCTCATAGCTTCTACAGATTGTAAATTAAAAATAAACATTTTTGCTAAAATAATAATAATTATATTATTGATTGATTGACTATGGCTTTTCAAATCACCCAGTATTGCTATCTGCAGCGTTAGTTCTAGGCAAATGTTGCAATTCTTCAGCCATTCCTGGACCTGTGACCAAAAACGAGCTACATATGGACAATACCAAAATACATGATCTAATGACCCTGCCTCCTCACAGCAGAATCTGCAGAGCTGGGAAGATTGTATCCCCCATATATATAACATTCTATTAGTTGCAAGAATTTTGTATAGTAATTTAAATAGAAAAATTCAAAGTTTTGAATCCGGCGTTGTTTTGCGTATCAATTCATAAACCATGTGCCATGGAATGGGTACATTAAATCTCTTCCCAACTATTTAGCAATTTATATAGCACAGCTGTCAGTTTTTTGGTCCTTAAATTAAATTGGTATATGCTTTTATTTATCACACTTCTTTAACCATTTATGTTCTTTAATACAGGGCCGACATACAAGTTCCTTACTTTTTTCCCCTTCTACTTGCCTCTTCCATTTTTGTGGTAATGCTGCAATTAATTGGTTGTAATTTTGGGTAGAGCAGACATTTCCATATGTCTGTGTTAGCTGCATGTGTGACATYACTCCACCAGTCCTATTTATGATATCATTCACAAAAATTATACTTCAAAAAAAAAAAAATCTTCAATAAATACAGTTTTTAAAAAATCAATTAGTATATTTGAATTTAACCACAATATTTGTTTTACTATTTGTTCCGTCCTTTCAGGTGGATTAAACTGAAATTGCAACCAACTTTCTAAGGCTTGTTTAAAAAATAAAGATATTTGGAGATTATTTCCTTTTCAAACAACCGAAAATGAGCAGTTGTAATCTGAATAAAGGGAAAAGGCCCTTCTTGAACATAGGATGAGACATTCGTACCAATTTACTAGAGGACCAGTTTGGATTTAAGTATAACTTTTGTATGACTGATGCCTTTAGTGAGAGGTCTAATGCTTTAATATTTAATAATTTCTGCCCTCCGAATTCATATTCGTTATATAAATAGGCCCTTTTAATTTTATCTGGCTTGCTGTTCCAAATAAAATGGAATATTTTTTGTTCATATAATTTAAAAAGCAGGTCACTAGGTGTAGGCAAAACCATAAGCAAATAGGTCAACTGTGATATGACTAAAGAGTTAATCAGGGTGATTTTTCCACAAATAGACAGGTATTTTCCTTTCAATGGTAGCAAAATCTTATCTATTTTTGCTAACTTTCTATAAAAATGTATTGCAGTGAGATCATTTCTTTCTTTTGGGATTTGTATACCGAGTATGTCCATATCTCCGTCAGACCATTTAATTGGTCAACTACATGGTAATGTAAAATGTGAAGTTTTTAGTGATGCAATACGGAATATGGTACATTTATCATAATTTGGTTTTAATCCAGAGAGGATAGCAAAAGTATCTAGATCCTCTATGAGGCCGTGGAGAGACTCTAATAGTGGTTTTAAAAGAAAACATGAATCATCAGCGTACAATGACACCTTAGTTTTTAAGCCACGGATTTATAATCCCTTAATATTATTGTTTGATCTAATCTTAACAGCTAACATTTCGATGGCAATAATAAATAGATATGCCGATAGTGMACAACCTTGTTTTACTCCTCTAGATAGTTTTAAACTTTCTGAGATGTAGCCATTATTTACTATTTTACACCTAGGGTTACTATACATAACTTTAACCCATTTTATAAGAGATTCCCCAAAATTGAAATATTCTAGGCATTTATATATAAACTCCAGTRGTACTTTKTCAAAAGCCTTTTCAAAATCAGCTATGAAAACCAGGCCTAGTGTCCCCGATATTTCATAGTATTCTATTGTTTCCAGTACTTGTCTTATATTATCTCCAATGTATCGTCCATGTAAAAAACCTGTCTGATTAGGATGAATAATATCTGACAATACTTTTTTAATTCTATGCGCCAAGCATTTTGCTAGGATTTTTGCAACACCCTTCTGAAGTGTAAGAGGTCTCCAATGTTTTAAATGGACTGGATCTTTATATGTACCACTTGGGTCCTGTTTCAGTAATAATGATATCAGACCTTCTTGTTGCGTGTCTGATAATCTACCATTTATATAGGAGTGGTTAAAACAAGCTAATAATGGTCCTTTGAGTATATCAAAAAAACCTTTGTATACTTCCACTGGTATTCCATCCAGCCCTGGAGTTTTCCCATCCTTAAAGGCCCCAATTGCATCAAGCAGTTCCTCCTCTGTAATTTGGCCTTCACATGAGTCTTTCTGTACAGATGTTAATTTTACATTATTATTAGGGAAAAAATCCATACAATTAGTTTCAGTTAGTGGAGATGGAGGAGCCTGAAACGAAAACATATTCTGAAAGTACTTCCTCTTTCAAAATATAATTTGGTGAATCATGCGTGACTCCATCATTTGTAACAAGTTTTAATAAAACAAATTTGGTAGCATTTCTATATTGAAGATTGAAAAAGAATTTGGTGCATTTTTCCCCATATTCCATCCAGTTCGCTTAATTTTTTATAATATATTACACTAGATCTTTCTTGAATAAGTTCCTCCATTTCTTTTTGTTTTTCCTCTAACTTATTCTGTGCCTCTATGGTACCGTTTTTATTGCTATCTAACTGTACTGTTAGTCCTTCAATTTCCTTTGTTAATATGGACTCTTTTGATCTAAATTGCTTTTGTTTTATAGATGAGTACTGAATTGCATGGCCTCTAAAGGCACACTTAAGTGTCCCATACAATACGGGGATCTGCTGTACCTATGTTATGTCTGAAAAAGTCAGTTATAAATTATTCTGTCCTAGTTCTAAACAATTTATCATCTAGTAGGCTTTGATTAAATTTCCAATATCCTCGCCCACGTGGAAATTCTGTAAGAGTAATATATATGGCAATTATGTTATGATCCGACCGCATTCTGTCCCCTATAAACACTTTTTAAACTTTTGGTGCCAGAGAGAATGGCATAAGAAAGTAGTCAAGACGACTAGCTTGATTATTTAAGTCTCCATATATCCACTAATTCCAATATATCCATGACGTTCATGATTTCCTTAAGTGCCTGAGGGTGATAGTTTGTAGTGTGATTTCCCTTCCGGTCCATAGAGGTATTTAAGACCGTATTAAAATCTCCCACCATAATAATAGAGTCTAGTGTTGCTTGTAGAGTTGATAAATTCTTATATATATTTTCAAAGAAGCTTGGATCATCATTATTCGGACCGTATAGGTTAATAAGCCATATCTGTTTATTGTCCAATAACATATTTAAAATAATCCATCTACCTTGAGGATCTGTTTGGACAATTTGCACATTTGGATCAAAATTATTGTTAATTAAAACCATCACCCCTTTTGAATTTCTTTGCCCATGGGAGAAATATATTTCGCCCCACAGTTCTTTTCCCACAAAACTTCATCTAAAACTGTTGAATGGGTTTCCTGTAAACAATAGATATTATATTCCTTCTCTTTTAGCCAGGTAAATACTGATCGTCTTTTCTTATTATCTGCTAGGCCATTACAATTGTAACTGGCTATACTTATTTCACCACTTACCATAATGAGACACAACTTTCAATTATTTTTATCAAAATATATGTTTGTAAACGTACCATTAAAAAGTTACATGATGATTGAGTGTCTATATAGCTGTACCATGATATTTGCATTTCTACTAAGTAAACCTCCAATTGGTCCCTACTGTTACACCCGCTAAAAGCCCTCCTCATCCCGAGTTGGGTTGTCATCCCAATGCCCGGCAGACCACCCTCGACCCCCTGTATCCCATAGCCCTGAACCGACTGGGATCCATCCTTTGAAAAGAGCACACAGTGCCATTTACCGAATTGAAGTAATCAACTGCCAAATGCATTTCCATCGCCCTCACCTCGATTTGTATTATATATAGCTGTGGATCATCCTCTATTGTCCCTAACATCTTTTACTCCTTCGCAACAGTTGTGGGATACACACATACACCCACACACACTCAACCCTTACCCCCACACAACCATAAGCTCACTTTCTCAACAATTGCACCATCCCAGAGCCCAACTCAAGATAGGTCTTGATTTACAAATGCACTTACAGTTGCAGCTGCATGAGAAGGCCTGCAAGACCACACAAAAAATTGGCAAAAATMTAGAGATTTTATTTACCATTGTCACATCCTAGATGATGGAGCTGTACACCTTTTCCCTGAAACACCCACAATACGGTGACCCGTATTGACCATATTCCCAAGCTTCTCCATGCAGTCCGACTTTGATTTTGTGCCACCAGGGTCACAATAATATACCCCGTCTCTGAATGTCCGAGTGTGACCCCCTCCCCATGGGTTACTGCAGCTAGTGTTGCCAGCACTGCCACTGCCTGGGTGGGGGCACCCCACCGGAATCCCCACCGGCTAGGTACAAGGTTGTCAAGGTTCTCATTAGCAGCTTTGAGAATTTCCTTGTGTAGTATGCTCTCCCTTTAGGGGGCTTTGGCTTTGCAGAACCAACCCTGCCAAGCAGGCTCAGAATCTTGAGGGGGCAGTGCTGCTCTTGGTCTCTGACCTAATTTTGGCTGCATACAGACRGCTTACAGCAGGCACATAAAACAGTTAGGGACTTCTCCTTAGTATCTGGGTCATTCAGGTGGGTGTCTAGGGTATAGGGTCATGGACCGTACCATTAAAATAGGATCATAAATAAATAATTAGATATCATTTATTTTAAAAATGTAGTTCCCCCGTGATAGGACAATAATAAATCAAATGTATCATTTATTTTAAAACTGTTCCACCATGATAGGACAATAAATAAATAAGACGTATAATTCATTATAAAAGTATATCCATCATCTGAACAACATTGAAAGCCCTCTCATACCCCGGCTCACAGCAATACATTGGCTCTGGGARATGCAACCATTTCATTACTCACTCACTCAACTTTCCAAACATAACAAATAAAATAAAAAATAAACACACACCACACCATCCACACATACTGTGCCTTCTGTTTACTTAGTTTTTATCTTCACTATGTTGAATTAGTGCTTGTGTGTTCAATTAGTTATATGTGAAGATATATAGAAAAGCTATATTTTTTATTGTATTGTTACAATCCATAACCGGGCTAGAATTGTGTTTATTTTCCTCATCTATGAGAACTTTGTAATTTTTAAAATAACCATGGAGTAGTCTTTGTCTCTGAACAACTGGTTATCAATATATAGTTTATCAACGACAAGAGCTACACGTTTCGCTTTTAATCCATTTTCTTTGAAAATTGGATACAGAACTTTACGCAATTCTGCAATTTCCTTTGGAAACTGATCATTCATGACAATTAAGTCTTTTACCCAGGCTTTTAACCATTATTTTATCTTTAAATGAAGCAAATTTGGCAACGATTGGGCGTTCATACCTTTGGCCTCTCTGTCCGAAGCGGTGTACACGTTAAAGTTGGATTTTGTCGATAACTTCSCGTGGTTTCTGAAGCGCTGTAAGGAGGAACTCTCTAACTACAGATTCAGGAACTTCCACTTCTTTCTCCTGGATACCTGTAAGTACCAGATTCTATCTCATGGATCTAGTTTGTATGTCCAGTAAGGCTTCCCTCAGAACGGTGTTCTCCTTTTTAATTTCATTCATATCGGTTTCAATCTTATTGACTGTCCCTTTTAGCTTGTGTGTTTCCTTCTTTAATGTCGCAGCTTTTTCATCACTCATCTCGAGGCTTGCCTTCAACTCTTTTATATCCTTACTAACTAATTCAAGTATACCCAGTTTGTCATTTATTGATTTTAACAGATTGGTTTCGACCTTTACCATTCCCGGTGGTGAAAATATTAAATCGTCTGTGTCTGTAGAAGAGTCACGTTTCCGTTTTGAAATCGGTTCCCCTGTCTTACTCTCCGTCATGTTTGGGTGTTGCTTGTTTTCGTAATATTTGTCGATAAATGTCTTAAGATTTGTTTTGTGTTATTATCCAGATTGAAGGTTATCACCCACCAGATTATGTAGTGCTAATATTTTAGTCTAACTTGCCGATATTGAATTTACGTTTTATCTTGAGGTGCTCTACATAACTTCGTTCAGTCCGCCATTACCTTTACGTCCGCCTTTACGTCCCTAGTAGCAATCTTTGCTACTAGGGACGTAGTTGTGTTAGCTAATCCAAGTTTATCATTTTAAAGGCTAATTGATCATTAGAAAACCCTTTTGCATTTATGTTAGCACAGCTGAAAATTGTTGCCCTGATTAAATAAGCAATAAAAATGGCCTTCTTTAGACTAGTTGAGTATCTGGAGCATCAGCATTTGTGGGTTCGATTACAGGCACAAAATGGCCAGAAACAAAGGACTTTCTTCTGAAACTTGTCAGTCTATTCTTGTTCATAGAAATGAAGGCTATTCCATGTGAGAAATTGCCAAGAAACTGAAGATCTCGTACAACGCTGTGTACTACTCCCTTCACATAACAGTGCAAACGAGCTCTAACCAGAATAGAAAACGGGTAAATGGGCAAAACAAAATAATTTACTGCCTTTTGAATGGGGTATGGTAGTAGGTTTGTGTCAAGAACTGCAACGCTGCTGGGTTTTTCACGCTTAACAGTTTCCTGTGTGTATCAAGAATGGCCCAACACCCAAAGGACATCCAGCCAACTTGACACAACTGTGGGAACCATTGGAGTCAACATGGGCCAGCATCCCTGTGGAACGTTTTCGACGCCTTGTAGAGTCCATGCCCTGATAAATTGAGGCTGTTCTGAGGGCAAAAGGAGGGGGGGAGTACAATTCAATATTAGGAAGGTGTTCCTGATGTTTTGTACACTCAGTGTATATTGAGCCTATATGAAGTCTTGCTACCGGGGGTCGCGTTAAAGCAGAATTCTGTGTTTTTCATGTGTTTTTCATTTCTCAAGCTGAAAAAGCGTAAGAACTGCTGGGCTACATGATCATTTACCCTGTACATTTGGACAGCGGAGCTGAGATCCATTATTTGACAATCTGACTTTCAGGAGGCCTTACCCCATTTTAAAATGGGAAAGAAAGTACATTATAATGTGCTTAGCCTAGGATTTCACAGAGCTTTTATTTGCATTTGTGTTTATTATGGATCCCCATTCAGCTGTACTCCTCCATTTGCTTTTGCTTGATGCTGTGTGACAGCTGCTGGGAGCCTGATGAGGTGGGGGTTTTAGGTGATGATGAAGGAAGGGGGGGGCTCACAACCGAGTCACTGATGAGTAGATGAAACAGTTTCTCTTCTCTTTCCAGACCTTTTTAATGAGCATCAGCAGAGACTAAGTCTTAGTAATGTGTGTGGTGTGTGTGTGTGTGTGTGTGTGTGTGTGTGTGTGTGTGTGGTGTGTGTGTGTGTAGGGGATGTGGGGGGCAGTTAGAGCTGGAAAGGCGAGAATGGGGAATCAGAGTGGTGTAGGTGATGGAAGAAAACACCTCAACTAGTACCAGCACAGGCTCTCCATGTCCTAAGACAATTTAATGTGATTGAGATGCCCTTGAGATAATTTCCTCTGCCCCGCCATACTCTGTCCATTGTTGTTGCTTCTCCTCTCTCTCCAAATCAGTGTCCTCCTTGTCATTCTACTTTCAGGAGGCCTTACCCCATTTTAAAATGGGAAAGAAAGTACATTATAATGTGCTTAGCCTAGGATTTCACAGAGCTTTTATTTGCATTTGTGTTTATTATGGATCCCCAATTAGCTGCTGCCAAGACAGTTATACAGTTTTAAAAACATTACAGTACTTTCACAAAAGATTCACAACTTAAGTGTGTGCCCTCAGGTCCTTACTCTACTACCACATACAGTGGGGAGAACAATATTTGATACACTGCCGATTTTGCAGGTTTTCCTACTTACAAAGCATGTAGAGGTCTGTCATTTTTTATCATAGGTACACTTCAACTGTGAGAGACGGAATCTAAAACAAAAATCCAGAAAATCACATTGTATGATTTTTAAATATAATTATTTGCATTTTTTGCATGACATAAGTATTTGATCACCTACCAACCAGTAAGAATTCCGGCTCTCACAGACCTGTTAGTTTTTCTTTAAGAAGCCCTCCTGTTCTCCACTCATTACCTGTATTAACTGCCCTGTTTGAACTCGTTACTCTGTATAAAAGACACCTGTCCACACACAATCAAACAGATTCCAACCTCTCCCCAATGGCCAAGACCAGAGAGCTGTGTAAGGACATCAGGGATAAAATTGTAGACCTGCACAAGGCTGGGATGGGCTACAGGACAATAGGCAAGCAGCTTGGTGAGAAGGAAACAACTGTTGGCGCAATTATTAGAAAATGGAAAGAAGTTTAAGATGACGGTCAATCACCCTCGGTCTGGGGCTCCATGCAAGATTTCACCTCGTGGGGCATCAATGATCATGAGGAAGGGTGAGGGATCAGCCCAGAACTACACGGCAGGACCTGGTCAATGACCTGAAGAGAGCTGGGACCACAGTCTCAAAGAAAACCATTAGTAACACACTACGCCGTCATGGATTAAAATCCTGCAGCGCACGCAAGGTCCCCCTGCTCAAGCCAGTGCATGTCCAGGCCTGTCTGAAGTTTGCCAATGACCATCTGGATGATCCAGAGGAGGAATGGGAGAAGGTCATGTGGTCTGATGAGACAAAAATAGAGCTTTTTGGTCTAACTCCACTCGCCGTGTTTGGAGGAAGAAGAAGTATGAGTAACAACCCCAAGAACACCATCCCAACCGTGAAGCATGGAGGTGGAAACATCATTCTTTGGGGATGCTTTTCTGCAAAGGGGACAGGACGACTGCACGTATTGAGGGGAGGATGGATGGGGCCATGTATCGCGAGATCTTGGCCAACAACCTCCTTCCCTCAGTAAGAGCATTGAAGATGGGTCGTGGCTGGGTCTTCCAGCATGACAACGACACGAAGCACACAGCCATGGCAACTAAGGGGTGGCTCCGTAAGAAGCATCTCAAGGTCCTGGAGTGGCCTAGCCAGTCTCCAGACCTGAACCCAATAGAAAATCTTTGGAGGGAGCTGAAAGTCCGTATTGCCCAGCGACAGCCCGAAACCTGAAGGATCTGGAGAAGATCTGTAGGGAGGAGTGGGCCAAAATCCCTGCTGCAGGGTGTGCAAACCTAGTCAAGAACTACAGGAAACGTATGATCTCTGTAATTGCAAAGAAAGGTTTCTGTACCAAATATTAAGTTCTGCTTTTCTGATGTATCAATACTTATGTCATGCAATATAATGCAAATTAATTACTTAAAAATCATACAATGTGATTTTCTGGATTTTTGTTTTAGATTCCGTCTCTCATAGTTGAAGTGTACCTATGATAATAATTACAGACCTCTACATGCTTTGTAAGTAGGAAAACCTGCAAAATCGGCAGTGTATCAAATACTTGTTCTCCCCACTGTATCTGCAACACAAAATCCATGTGTACATGTGTATAGTGTGTATATTATTGTGTATGTGTATGCATGTGTCTGTGCCTATGTTTGTGTTGTTTCACAGTTCCCGCTATTCCATAAAGTCTATTTTTATCTGTTTTTTAAAATCTAATTTTACTGCTTTCATGAGTTACTTGATGTGGAATAGAGTTCCATGTAGTCATGGCTCTATTTAGTACTGTGTGCCTTCCATAGTCTGTTCTGGACTTGGGGACCGGGAAGAGACCTCTGGTGGAATGTCTTGTGCGGTATGCATGGGTTTCCAAGCTGTGAGGCAGTAGTTCAAACAGACAGCTCAGTGCATTCAACATGTCAATACCTCTCACAAATACAAGTAGTGATGAAGTCGATCTCTCATCCAATTTGAGATTTATATGCATATTATTAATGTTAGCTCTCTGTGTACATCCAAGGGCTAACTGTGCTGCCCTGTTCTGAGCCAATTGCAATTTTCCTAAGTTCCTCTTTGTGGCACCTGACCACACGAATTAACAGTAGTCCAGGTGCGACAAAACTAGGGCCTGTACAACCTGCCTTGTTGATAGTGCTGTTAAGAAGGCAGGGCAGCGCTTTATTATGGACAGACTTCTCCCCATCTTAGCTACTGTTGTATTAATATGTTTTGACCATGACAGTTTACAATCCAGGGTTACTCCAATTTCCACATTATTAATTACAATATTTAGTTGAGGTTTAGGATTTAGTGAATGATTTGTCCCAAATACAATGCTTTTAGTTTTTGAAATATTTAGGAATAACTTATTCCTTGCCACCCATTCTGAAACTAACTGCAGCTCTTTGTTAAGTGTTGCAGTCATTTCAGTCGCTGTAGTAGCTGACGTGTATAGTGTTGCAGTCATTTCAGTCGCTGTAGTAGCTGACGTGTATAGTGTTGCAGTCATTTCAGTCGCTGTAGTAGCTGACGTGTATAGTCGTCCGCATACATAGACACACTGGCTTTACTCAAAGTCGTTTAATAAATTGTAATTGTACCTGAGTTATGTATGTTAAAGAACACCCTCTGTGTTCTGTTAGACAGGTAACTATTTAGCCACAATATAGCAGGGGATGTAAAGCCTTAATGCATAAATTTTTCCAGCAGCAGACTATGATCGATAATGTCAAAAGCCGCAATGAAGTTAAAACAGCCCCCACAATCTATTTATCATACATTTCTCTCAGTCAATCATCATTAATTTGTGTAAGTGCTGTGCTTGTTGAATGTCCTTCCCTATAAGCGTGCTGAAAGTCTGTTGTCAATTTGTTTACAGTAAAATAGCATTGTATCTTGTAAAACACATTATTTTTCTCAAATTTTACTATGGGTTAATAACAGGCTGATTAGTTGGCTATTTGGGCCAGTAAAGGGGGCTTTACTATTCTTAGGTAGCAGAATGACTTTTGCTTCCCTCCAGGCCTGAGGGCACACACTTTCTATTAGTCTTAAATTGAAGTTGTGGCAATATTGTACSCTATTATCCTTAGTATTTTTTAATCCGAAGTTGTCAGACCCCGGGGCTTGTCATTGTTGATAGACAACAATAATATTTTAATCTCTTCCACAATCACTTTATGGAATTCTAAATGACAATTCTTATCTTTCTTAATTTGGTCAGATATACTTGCATGTGTAGTGTTAGTATTTGTTGCTGTATGTAATTAGTAAAGATGTGATCAATACATGTTGTTGATTTCATTAATGTGCTTTTTCAACTACCCTGATAGGTTGACTGATAACCTGTACCAGGTTGCAGGCACTAGTTACAGTTTCTCTTGAGTAGGCAGCCTGATGAAAGCCAGTCAATATTTAAATCACCCAGAAAATATACCTCTCTGTTGATATCACATACATTATCAAGCATTTCAAGCATGTTTTCCAGATACTGACTGTTAGCACTTGGTGGTCTATAGCAGCTTCCCACCAGATTGGGCTTTAGGTGAGGCAGATGAACCTGTAGCCATATTACTTCAACAGTATTAACACGAGATCCTCTCTAAGATTTACAGGAATAAACGGCCACAACTCCACCTTTGGCATTTCTGTATTTTCCGTAGATGTTATAACCATGTATTGCTACCACTGTATCATCATACGCATTATCTAATTGAGTTTCAGATATTGTCAGATTATTGATTTCATGAACATTGTTTCTTATGCTACTTATGTTAGCGTGGGCTATTTTTAGCACTTTACTGGGATGCTTGATTGTTTTTATTGCTTTACTGGGAAGCTTAGCAGAAGTAGACATGCTCATGTTATTTATGTTAGTGCAGAGTGAGCTGCATATAGTTGACTTCCTATGAGGGCACACCACCTCAGTGCTAACAGTATCACTCTGGTTCATAGGCACATGATTACTGCATACAATAGCTTTGGGATCAGCAGAGGCATTCAGGGCAGTAAGAGGGACATACATTTGGTTACTTACATTGTGTCGTCCAATGCCCCTGGGATAATGTACATTTGCTGAAGCATTATGACAACTCAGGACACAATGTTAGGGATTAAATGAGCTGGGCTTGGGCCATTGATAAGTCATTGTCTCAACATAGCTTTATAATGCTGTGAAAGGATCCAGGAACCAAAATTATTTGGGTGGATCTCATCCTCCTTATAATACAAGCTTTGTTTCCAGAAGGAATCAACATTTTCAATAAATGTTATACCTACAGAGCTGCAATAGTTTCGTAGCTAGTTATGGAGGGCTAAAAGTCTGAACCGTCCAATGCCACGATTTAGGGAGTGCAGAGGGACAGATATTATGGGGCATTTGTTGGTGTCAAGTAGTGACCCAATCAGTTCTTTAAAATCCATCTTTAGCTGTTCTGAACTGCCCTTCATAATGTCATTGAATCCCACATGAACTATGATAGACTAAATTTCCTGATGCTGGTTTAAAATGTTTGGGAGCAGCATTTCTCACCATTTGAACTGCCCAGTACAATGGCCGGAAAAGGGAATGGCAAAATCCGCCCATTCCCACACCTAACACAATTCGTTGAGTCTTTCACGGGCCCAAGAAAAGCAGGATAGTGTACACCCACTGCTCAAGACGATAGGTCCAGACCTTCCACAGCAGGCAGTGCCCCGTCAGATCTAGAGAGGGGCAAGGAGCCGAACTCGACGACGAAGCCGCTGCTGGAGACAGCGTAGTCGCAGGCACAGGCAATCCCAGAGATGAAGGCGCAGGTAGATCAGTCACCAGTGCAGTGAAGCTATTCCTTATGTCAATCTGCTCCGAACCTCTCGCAGTCACTCCCGTCCGCTTATCAGCATGCCGCTGCCTTCGGTTTCCACAACTTGTGACACAGAACCAGCATTGATTGGAGCGTTCTTCTTGCTGTCCTCCGTCTACTTCACTACAGGGTGGAGGAGGAGAAGCAGATGGAGACGATTTCCTTGACAGGCAAGTTCCAGGTAGCACAGGCCATTCGGATAGGGACAGATGACAAGGCAGGGAAACATCCATCAGTCTAGAGCGGCATCCATCCATAGGAGTTGAGAAAGTTCAAATATTTGTTTTCCCCATAAATTCATGCAGAATTGAGATTTGTTTGCTAAGCATTGCCACCTCATTCCTGTAATCCACCGCTAGCAAACAATTGCCACATTGGAACTCCGGATTGTCAATATTGTCCCAGACAAGAGCGTAATAAACACAGTTTCTACAGCACTGGAAACAAAAGTTAGCTCTTCCAGGCAAAGCGGGCCCATTGCAACCTAGCTAGCTGGCTAGTTGGTAGCAGGTGTTGACACAGGTATCCGAGTTCTTGAGTTCCGAAGTTTTCGGCATCAATTTGGTGTCCCCTGACAGCAGCTGGCAGGGAAACACAAGAAGAACAATGAGGGGCTATACTGATCACAATTTGGAATCCCATTCACTCACACACTGGAAATAAGCACTTTCCTTTAGCTCGTGCTATTGCGAGCTTTGAGATGCCTTCTAACCTAAAATAACCCATTCTTTATTCCCGTATGCCCTCACCTCATGTATGCCTATGAGAAGGGATAGTTYAAATAGAATTCTAAATAGGTTCCAAACTTGCAGACCAGATATCATGTTTCGCTGTAGCTACTGAATCAGTTCTTCATTAGCATGAATATGGTATGAGTAGAAGTGTATTAGCAGATGTTTTGGTAACGCCATACATGCATGGAGCCCTACTAACATGATCCACCGTGATAGGTGGGGTTAATGTGACAGGCAGGACCAATGAGAGCATCCTGTCCCTTTGCATCCTGTCCCTTTGATGCCAGTATCTATTCAAACTGCTGTTGTATGTGTGTCTGTCCCCATCAACTCCCAGCTAAATCTCTCTATAACACCAGCAGCTCCTGTACCTCTGTCAGCTGTTTCAGGGACAGCTGAATGGGTGAATGATAGATTATTAATATTTACTCAGCTGTCACATGATCTCAGTATATATACACCTGTTCTGAAAGGCCCCAGAGTCTGAAACACCACTAAGCAAGGGGCACCACCAAGCAAGCGGCACTATGAAAACCAAGGAGCTTTCCAAACAGGTCAGGGACAAAGTTGTGGAGAAGTACAGATCAGGGTTGGGTTCTAAAAACATATCTGAAACTTTGAACATCCCACGGAGCACCATTAAATCCATTATTAAAAAATTGAAAGAATATGGCACCACAACAAACCTGCCAAGAGAGGGCCACCCACCAAAACTCACAGACCAGGCAAGGAGGGCATTAATCAGAGAGGGAACAAAGAGACCAAAGATAACCCTGAAGGAGCTGCAAAGTTCCACAGCGGAGATTGGAGTATCTGTCCATAGGACCACTTTAAGCCACACACTCCACAGAGCTGGGCTTTGCAGAATTGTGGGCAGAGAAAAAGKCATTTCTTAAAGAAAAAAATAAGCAAACATGTTTTGTGTTTGCCAAAAGGCATGTGGGAGACTCCCCAAACATATGGAAGAAGGTACTCTGGTCTGATGAGACTAAAATGTAGCTTTTTGGCCATCAAGGAAAACGCTATGTCTGGCGCAAACCCAACACCTCTCATCACCCCGAGAACAACATCCCCACAGTGAAGCATGGTGGTGGTAGCATCATGCTGTGGGGATGTTTTTCATTGGCAGGGACTGAGAAACTGGTCAGAATTGAAGGAATGATGGATGGTGCTAATTTCAGGGAAATTCTTGAGGGAAACCTTTCTTCCAGAGATTTGAGACTGGGACGGAGGTTCACCTTCCAGCAGGACAATGACCCTAAGCATACTGCTAAAGCAACACTCAAGTGGTTTAAGGGGAAACATTTAAATGTTGTGGAATGGCCTAGCCAAAGCCCAGACATCAATCCAATTGAGAATCTGTGGTATGACTTGAAGATTGCTGTACACCAGTGGAACCCATCCAACTTGAAGGAGCTGCAGCAGTTTTGCCTTGAAGAATGGGCGATAATCCAAGTGGCTAGATGTGCCAAGCTTATAGAGACATACCCCAAGAGACTTGCAGCTGTAATTGCTGCAAAAGGTGGCTCTACAAAGTATTGACCTTGGGGGGGGTGAATAGTTATGCACGCTCAAGTTTTCTGTTTTTTGTCTTATTTCTTGTTTGTTTCGCAATAAAAAATATTTAGCATTTTCAAAGTGTTAGGCATGTTGTGTAAATCAAATTATACAAACCCCCCCCAAAATCAATTTTAATTCCAGGTTGTAAAGCAACAAAATTGGGAAAATGCCAAAGTGGGTGAATACTTTCGCAAGCCACTGTACCTAAGAGGGGAATGTATGGTATATTAGGGGCTATGAGCGATAGTGGGCAGGACTGTGTGTGTTTCTGTGTATGTGTTTCTGTGTGTTTGTGTTTCTCTTTCTGTATGTGTGTGTGTGTTTCTGTGTATGTGTTTCTCTCTCCCTCCCTATGTTTTTCTGTGTGGATGGCATAGAGAGGTTTGAAGAAGCAGTAGGTGAACAGTTGGATACCGATTGGGAGCGACCCCCTTCACTTTTATATCTCCATGGCAACAGGAGGCCAAATTCCAACATTCTTGCTGGCCCATGGTTATTTTAGGAAGGTCTCTATAAGAGAGGATTATTTTCAGAGACCTCTTTTACTCCATAGTAGATCTGAGTTTAAACCTGTGCCTGAGGGTGGATGTCTGTTCACTTTTAATTAAAACAGGGTTAGTGTCAAGATATCAATATTCATTTCCAACGACCAGTGATCATACCTTATGCAGTAAACCTAAACTCGGCTGAGTTTTCTCCATATATTTCTTAACTATCTAGAGGGAAAAAATACCCTTGACAATTATGTAAGCACAACAGTGGTCACAGCAACTGATTTGTGTCTATGCTCTGCAATTATGGATTTGAAGTGGTGGGAGAAAATCGCTAACTGATTGCTCTAAATTGCTTCTTGCCTGGTCTGTAAATCTCCAGTTGAACTGTGTACACAGCGAAGTCAGTAGGGTTATTGAGCATGTTATCTATTTGTGGATATGGCCCGCCTAGAACAGCACCAATCAATCAGATCCATAGAGCTCACCAGCTTTTAGTCCTAAAAACAGGAAATTAGTTACCTCTGGTTTGTTCAGTCATCCCTAATAGGGTTTTGGCATAAATGCCGAAATTAGGTTAACACAGGCTTAGGTTTTGTTCTATGAGATAATATCAGTCAGTTAACATGACATTTCTGAATTCGTAAGCCTTTATGTGCTTTTTAAATTACATAAATGCTTCAAAATTCACAAAAAGTGACGTTAGCTGATGAAGATTATCTCATAGAACAAAGTGTATAAGATATCCTAAGCCTGTGTTTACAACATATCTTATTTTCGGTGGTTATCCAAAAACCGTACAAAAACCCCGTTCATTTTCCCATAGGCTTCGACCAACGAGCCATGGCAGAGTTAGTGCCTACAAAAAGACACCATTACTATTGCTCTCTATACTGCACCTTTCCACTGGGAGACCATCCTGAGCTAGCCAGTCACAGGATGATATATAGCATGGTGGTTCTTTCAGGAGCCAATCAGAAAGATGTATGGTCTGTTGGTTTTCTACAAGAGCCAACCTGAGGATAATACTGTATATAGTTTGGTGGTTTTCTACATGAGTCAATCAAAGGGAAGATATATAGCATGCTTTTCTACAATGCATGACTGCCTTTGCAGCTCCTGAAGCCCTTGTTGTACAAGGCAACATCAGAAACGTAGTATAACCTCACATTATCCGCTTTGTTGACACCAACCTACCCATGACTAACTAATTTGTACTGGCACGTATTGACTTTGACAAACTGTGTATCTATGTCCTCAAGGCTACATCATCCACTACATTAGTCACAGACATGGGTCAAAACACAGTATAAACAGCAGTTCTACATGTAATATGGGTCAAAACACAGTATCTACATGTATATTGGGTCAAAACACAGTATCTACATGTATATAGGGTCAAAACACAGTATCTACATGTATATGGGTCAAAACACAGTATCTACATGTTATAATGGGTCAACATATACAGCTGCAACAAGATGTTCTCTACTGACAGAATGAGAGCATTGTCCACCAGTTGTCTCATTTTATAATGTCAGAGGATGCTGTCTAGAGCAGGTCATTGACCTCTGCTACTGTGTAGCTGATGACGACTAACACACCACACACAACACACACACACACACCACACACACACCACACACACCACACACACACACACAACACACACACAACCACACACAACACACACACACACACACACACACACATTCTTCCAGCACACACACACACACACACACACACACACACACACACACACACACACACACACACACACACACACATCTCTTCCCAGAGAAATAGGACACATTCAGGAGCTGAGAGAAGCAGGCGTCAGTTAATAAGATATGTCAGATGACTTGTGAGCAGATGCTGCTTTATTATCAGTTATTAACACTTGCCACTCACATATGTTGAATATGACCGAGTCACCATGGAAACCGTGGGTGTGCAACCAATTGGATGAGAAATGGAAAAGTAGGTTGTAAGTGTGATTTGTGCTAAATCTGGAGGGCTTTTTATTGTTTTTTGTCAGAAACACAGTTACCAGTATTCAGTTTGTTTCAGATAAAAGCGAGTATGTTATGTAAGTGCATTGTGGTATTGTGTAATATTCAACTACAATGTCCGAGAAGAGAAGTGACTGTAGGAGGATATCAGTGTGGGTGTTGGGCTGTAGCAGGTGCATGTACGACATTACGACTATGTTTCCTCCTTTCACTTCATCGCTGTATATTTTCTACGCCACTGTGCGCATGAGTGTGTGTGCGTGTGTGTCATTTGTGTGTGTGCACGTGCCTACGTGTGCATGTGTGTGAGTCACAGGAGACAGAGAGGAAGGCTTTCCTCCGTAATAAGGTTCACTGTCTCGCTCTGCTGAGCTTTGATTGTTGCACTGTTTTGTTCCCGCTCAAGGAGTACCGGCTCAGGATTTAGATTATGTAATTTGTTGGACTAACACACAGAATGGAAAGTGCCACTGTCATTTGCATTAGCTGCACATTCCTCTCCTGGTTTCTGCCAGTACATAGATGCATTTGAAGCTTTTCTATTAGGCCCATGTCTTGTTGCATAAGTTTAGTCTTTTATGTATCACAACTTTGTTGCCTATCCATAAACAATAATAATAGTGTTGCTATAACAAACCAAGAAAATGCAAATGTATGACACCTTTCGTGGAATGCTCAGTGATAGTAGGTAGGAAAGTTCCATTATCAGGTCCTGTGATTCGATCTTGTGAGGGAGGGACAGTTGCTAAGGCCAGTTCCCCCACTGGCTACTTGTGACCAGTCATCCTGATTGTGATGTGGAGAGACTGCCAATGGCTGGACTGTAACGGCTTTCTTCTGTGGACGAAGGATCGGACTAAAGCGCAGCGTGGTTAGTGTTCATCATGTTTAATAACGACAAAACCGTGAACACTACAAAATACAAAATAACAAATGTGGCAAAACCGAAACAGTCCTATCTGGTGCATAGACACAAAGACAGAAGACAACCACCCACAGAACCCCAACACAAAACAGGCTACCTAAATATGGTTCCCAATCAGAGACAATGACTAACACCTGCCTCTGATTGAGAACCATATCAGGCCAAACATAGAAACAGGAAAACTAGATACACAACATAGAATGCCCACTCAGCTCACGTCCTGACCAACACTAAAACAAAGAAAACACAAAAGAACTATGGTCAGAACGTGACATGGACAGGGCCGACAGCCTACCAACAGGACTCTCAGCACTGGCCAGCCATAGTCACACCTTTTGGAGGGCAGGGGAGAGAGAGAGAGATGTCTCCTGTCGTACATCAGTCTGTTGTCATCCAGTTGAATGGTGCTCCGGCCTAGAATTTCCAGAAGAGACCAGTGGATGATGTGCTGGGATGCTATGTAGGGATGGGGGGTTTGAAATAATTTCAGTATTTGATTAGTATCATGAATTTTTGTTGGATATCTGGATATTCAAAATACATGTTTATTTTATTTTATATGTATGTTTTTAACCTGAGCACTGCTCCGGTGAGGGAGAGAGGCTGGCGCTGTATTGCTGCAGCTGCGGAGGGGGCGGGATGTGTGAGATGGGAGCGAGCAGACGGAGGGAGAGAGAGAGAGACGCCAAGGCAACTCGGCTACAGCCAAGACTAGCTAACTTGTAGCCGCCACAATGTTTTTATCATCCCATATAACAGTGCCTGTCTTGACTGGAGTAGCCTAGAGAAGGTAGCTAAGCTAGCCAGCTATAGCTAGCTAGGCTTATTGAGGCCACATGCTGCACTGAACTCTCACTCCACTTGCTACACTTTGAGCCGCTTTGATTGGCCAACATAAAAAGCAAGTTACACACGAAGGCTACCGGTCAGCTATTGAAAAGTTTGTTGTTTTATTAAATTAATAATTTGAAATGTCATGGTATATCTTTGTATGTAACAATGTCATGTTGATGTTTTAATTTAATTTAGAATAAGCCTTTTCGCCTCCCGAGTGGCGTAGTGGTCTAAGGCAGTGCATATAATGTTTGAGTCGTCACTACAGACCCGGGTTTGATCCCAGGCTCTGTCGCAGCTGGCCGGGACCAGGAGACCCATGAGGCGGCGTACAATTGGCCCAGCATCGTCCGGGTTAGGGAGGGTTTGGCCGGCCGGGATGTCCTTGTCCCATTGCGCTCTAGCGACTCCTTGTGGTGGGCCGGGCGCATGCACGCTGACTTAGGTTGCCAGTTGGACGGTGTTTCCTCTGACACATTGCTGCGGCTGGCTTCCGGGTTAAGCGAGCAGTGTGTCAAGAAGCAGTACGGCTTGGCAGGGTCGTGTTTCGTAGGACACATGACTCTTGACCTTCACCTCTCCCGAGTCCGTACGGGAGTTGCAGTGATGGGACAAGACTGTAACTATCAATTGGATATCATGAAATTGAGGTGAAAAAAAAAATGGGGTGAAAAAATACACTGCTCAAAAAAATAAAGGGAACACTAAAATAACACATCCTAGATCTGAATGAATGAAATATTCTTATTAAATACTTTTTTCTTTACATAGTTGAATGTGCTGACAACAAAATCACACCAAAATTATCAATGGAAATCAAATTTATCAACCCATGGAGGTCTGGATTTGGAGTCACACTCAAAATTAAAGTGGAAAACCACACTACAGGCTGATCCAACTTGATGTAATGTCCTTAAAACAAGTCAAGAATGAGCTCAGTAGTGTGTGTGGCCCTCACGTGCCTGTATGACCTCCCTACAACGCCTGGGCATGCTCCTGATGAGGTGGCGATGGTCTCCTGAGGGATCTCCTCCCAGACCTGGACTAAAGCATCCGCCAACTCCTGGACAGTCTCTGGTGCAACGTGGCGTTGGTGGATGGAGCGAGACATGATGTCCAGATGTGCTAAATTGGATTCAGGTCTGGGGAACGGGCGGGCCGGTCCATAGCATCAATGCCTTCCTCTTGCAGGAACTGCTGACACACTCCAGCCACATGAGGTCTAGCATTGTCTTGCATTAGGGGAACCCAGGGCCAACCGCACCAGCATATGGTCTCACAAGGGGTCTGAGGATCTCATCTCGGTACCTAATGGCAGTCAGGCTACCTCTGGCGAGCACATGGAGGGCTGTGCGGCTTCCAAAGAAATGCCACCCACACCATGACTGACCCACCGCCAACCCGGTCATGCTGGAGGATGTTGCAGGCAGCAGAACGTTCTCCCACGGGTCTCCAGACTCTGTCACGTCTGTCCAATGTGCTCAGTGTGAACCTGCTTTCATCTGTGAAGAGCACAGGGCGCCAGTGGCGAATTTGCCAATCTTTGGTGTCTCTGGCAAAATGCCAAACGTCCTGCACGGTGTTGGGCTGTAAGCACAACCCCCACCTGTGGATGTCGGGCCCTCATACCACCCTCATGGAGTCTGTTTCTGACCGTTTGAGCAGAACACATGCACATTTGTGGCCTGCTGGAGGTCATTTTGCAGGGCTCTGGCAGTGCTCCTCCTTGCACAAATGCGGAGGTAGCGGTCCTGCTGCTGGGTTGTTGCCCTCCTACGGCCTCCCTCCACGTCTCCTGATGTACTGGCCTGTCTCCTGGTAGCGCCTCCATGCTCTGGACACTACGCTGACAGACACAGCAAACCTTCTTGCCACAGCTCGCATTGATGTGGCCACCTGGATGAGCTGCACTACCTGAGCCACTTGTGTGGGTTGTAGACTCCGTCTCATGCTACCACTAGAGTGAAAGCACCGCCAGCATTCAAAAGTGACCAAAACATCAGCCAGGAAGCATAGGAACTGAGAAGTGGTCTGTGGTCACCACCTGCGAACCACTCCTTTATTGGGGGTGTCTTGCTAATTGCCTATAATTTCCACCTGTTGTCTATTCCATTTGCACAACAGCATGTGAAATTTATTGTCAATCAGTGTTGCTTCCWAAGTGGACAGTTTGATTTCACAGAAGTGTGATTGACTTGGAGTTACATTGTGTTGTTTAAGTGTTCCCTTTAGTTTTTTGAGCAGTGTACATTTTCAGTGTTAAAATAGGCCTATAAAAAATGAATACTCAATCAAGTATTCGAGTAGTAACGTCCGTTTGGATATTGAAATAACCGTGCACATCCCTAGTGCCATGAGACTGCAGTAAATGGCTGGAATGAATATCAACATGACAGTTTGTAGTGTAGCCACTAGCCAAGTCACACTTTTATTAATTGTATTCATTAATTGTATTTAATAATGATCCTCATCTTTCTTGTGCTGACATCACTGAGCAGGCATGTGCATGATAGAACATCAATGCCAATTCAGAATTTTATTTGAAGGGAATGACACTTTTCATTCACTGTTGGTTGGTTCTCACATATCGTTATATTACTCCAGTCATTCATTTGAAGAATCAACATCTCAGTTTGAGTTGAGAAAGCATAATAAACTATCCTATAGTTTATCTCTGTCATTAGCCAGATGATAACATTGAATCCAAAGAGGGACCAGAGAGGGTTGACTGAGATATCATTCTATTGGTAAGAGTAACTTTTTCATTCTAGTCAGAAGAATGCTGTCAACACTTGCTTTCAAATACTTAAGCACAACATTTTATGTCCCTGTATTTATGTATGTATGCAGTCTCTCTGGTTAAAAGCATCTGCCTACTGCCTAATTATTCAAATATATTGCATGCCCAACAGAGACTCCACAGCTGTTCTAGCATGGTCTGGATTGATAGATAAACTGGACTATAGGTGGAAAGCTAATTATAGACGTATGGCTGTACTGTGGCTCAATTGATTAACCATGTCTCTGCTCATCTCTCTGCTCCCAGTGGGACCAGCAAAGACTTACAACAGCCCACAGACACAACCTTCACATAACTCTCTGCATCTCTCTCTTGCTTCACTAGTTAACACAGACACAAAGTCATAAACCTTGCCTATTTCGATTTTAAACCTAACCCTGATGTTAACCTGTACCACACTGCTAACAAGACAAATACAAATACAAAAACCTTATGACTAACCTTAAATTAAGACCAAAAATGACATTTTTGTTTTCAGCCAATTTTGACTTTGTGGCTGTGATATCTAGTGGAGACCCTGGCCTCCTGGTCAATATAAACACACAGAGGGTTGTTTCCTCCATGTTTGCGACACACTATCAGTAACGCTGTTGACAGTAGCTCTGCTTAGCAATTTTATGACATTTAGTCTCCCGTAATTGGTGACATTATTTGTGATATCGCTATTTTATTACAGTCTGACTGATGCTATTGGCCCTATTTGTGTAATAACATCCCACTTGTGATGAACATGAATTAATATTGTATTGTGCTCTCAATGTCAGGTGTCGGTGGATATTACACTGAGGTTGGTTTGATGAATGGAGCGGTGGGTTAATGGGGCTGGCGAGGTGATGTGCTTCAGAAACTAAATACATTCTAGCACTCCATTACACTCCCAGAATGTACTGAATGACTAAACCAGTGTTTTGACAAGCAATGCCTTCTTGCAGGGTTGAGAGATGAGAAGTACTGGCGTTAGCTCATGTTCTCTTGGCCTGTTGATGATTGGAGGTAATGTGAGTTGGAATTCCTCCATTAATGTCCTCAGTCAGAATGATAGTGTACTGTATTGAATGTCCTGTACTCTTGGCTTGGGGCTGCCCTAGCCCCTCTATGACTCTATATCAAACCAAAGTTTATTGGTCGCGTACACAGATTTMCAGATGTTATCGCAGGTGCAGCAAAATGCTTATGTTTCTAGCTCCAACAGTGCAGTAATATCTAGTAATACAATAACAATGTACACATAATCCAAAAGAGAAAAAAATATCAGAAATATCAGAATGAGCAATGTCAGAATATAAGTGTGTGTGTGTATATAAATACAGTTGAAGTCAGAAGTTTACATACACCTTAGCCAAATACATTTAAACTCAGTTTTTCACAATTCCTGACATTTAATCCAAGCAAAAATTTGTCTTGGGTCAGTTAGGATCTGCACTTTATTTMAAGAATGTGAAATGTCAGAATAATAGTAGAGAGAATGATTTATTGCAGCTTTTATTTCTTTCATCACATTCCCAGTGGGTCAGAAGTTTACATACACTCAATTAGTATTTGGTAGCATTGACCTTTAAATTGTTTAACTTGGTTCAAACGTTTTGGGTAGCCTTCCACAAGCTTCCCACAATAAATTGGGTGAATTTTGGCCCATTCCTCCTGACAGAGCTGGTGTAACTGAGTCAGGTTTGTAGGCCTCCTTGCTCACACACGCTTTTTCAGTTCTGCCCACACATTTTCTATGGGATTGAGGTCAGGGCTTTGTGATGGCCACTCCAATACCTTGACTTTGTTGTCCTTAAGCCATTTTGCCACAACTATGGAAGTATGCTCTGTAAATAGCCCACCCAATCTACCTACCTCATCCCCATACTGTTTTTATTTACTTTTCTGCTCTTTTGCACACCAGTATCTCTACTTGCACATCATCATCTGCTAATTTATCACTCCAGTGTTATTCTGCTAAATTGTAATTCTTCGCTACTATGGCCTATTTATTGCCTACCTCCTCATGCCGTTTGCACACACTGTATATAGACTTTCTTTTTTTCTACTGTATCATTGACTTGTTTATTGCGTTATTGGCTTGTTTATTGTTTATTGTTTATTCCATGTTATTCCATGTGTAACTCTGTGTTGTTGTCTGTGTCACACTGCTTTGCTTTATCTTGGCTAGGTCGCAACCGTGCTTCACGGTTGGGATGGTGTTCTTCGGCTTGCAACCCTCCCCCTTTTTCCTCCAAACATAACGATGGTCATTATGGCCAAACAGTTKTATCAGACCAGAGAACATTTGTCCAAAAAGTACAATCTTTGTCCCCATGTGCAGTTGCAAACCGTAGTCTGGCTTTTTTATGGCTGTTTTGGAGCAGTGTGTACAGCAGTAGTTATATAGGATGAGCCATGACTAGAATACAGTATATACATATAAAGTGAGTAAAACAGTATGTAAACATGATTAAAGTGACCAGTGTTCAATGTCTCTATATACATGGGGCAGCGGTCTCTAAGGTGCAGGGCAGAGTACTGGGCGGTAGCCGGCTAGTGACAGTGGCTAAGGTGTCGGCAGAGTACCGGTCGCTGGCCAGTTTGTGATGGCTGTTCAACAGTCTGATGGCCTGGAGATAGAAGCTGTTTTTCAGTCTCTCGGTCCCGGCTTTGATCACCTGTACTGTCTCCGTCTGGTACATGGTAACAGGGTGAACAGGCCGTGTTTCGGGTGGCTGAAGTCCTTGATGATTTTCTTTGACACCGGGTGCTGTACTGTAGATGTCCAGGCAGTGTGCCCCAGGTGATGCATTGGGCTGACCGCAACTACGCTCTGGAGAGCCATGCGGTTGCGGGCGGTGCAGTTGCCGTACCAGGCGGGGATGCAGCCTGACAATGCTCTCGATGGTGCATCTGTAGAAGTTTGTGAGGGTCTTAATGCCTAATAATACAGCAGGCTACAGCCATATCAGATCTTAGGGCCTTGGGCCTGTGACTGCTCTATGTATCCTCCACATCACTGATCCATAGAGCCTCTCCCTCCACACAGTCCTCCCGGCCTGAGTGAGGGCCAGTGGAGCTGGGCCAGAGTTGATGTGAGGGTGGCATTGTGGTGAAATGGTGGTGATTGTGTTGGATGGGAGCAGATGTAACTCTCTGGGACTCTGATGATAGATCAGGCCATGTAAGGAAATAGTTCCAGCCCCCAGGCTCATTATGCCGCCCCTCATCTCTCCTGCACCCCCCCCCCCCCCCCCCCCCCTCCTACGGCGACTGATGTACACATTCTTGTACCGCCTGTCCTTCCCTGCTGCTTCCTCTCTTAATCATCAGAGGTGTGCCAACAGAGGTAGACCCCCACCTCTCACTCCCCCTCTACCACCCCTTCAGGCTCCCCAAGTACCCCTGCTGGTGACATTCTGTGTATAATGTATCCAAATGGCAAGTGTGCATACATTATAAGCGAGGACCACAGGTTAAGTAGAAGCTTTAGTATGTTAGGAGACTCACACTTTGTAAAGATCAGCGGGTCCCTGAGGTTAAGGTTAGCCGTACAAACAAGCTCTCAGCATTCTCTCTTGCCCTCTTATAAACATTGAAGGGAACAGAGGAGGCTTTAACAAGGTCCGTAATTGATCTTTAACAGGCCTTTTAACTGGGCTGTTTTTGAAGCATAATTCGATTATTTCAAGGTTATCTGCCTGGAAGTTAATTGTAATTAGCTCGTTGTTGCCAAGTATCGACTTCATTGGCTGTTGTGTGGGCAGTGGGCTGGCAGGTTGCTTGCCTTGCTGTCACACCCACCATCACTACCACCTCTCTCCCTATTATCAATGTAACGTCACACATCCCCTCTTGGAGCAGTGAAGATCTATGGTCTTCTTCCCATTGCTCATTGGAGACAGCTCAGATACAAGGCATCTTTGGGGCAGTATACTGTAGTTTTCCTCCCCACAAGCCTTGTTCTCTCTGTGGCTTGACTGGCTTCTCACCACCTACATCCACATGCCACATGCTAGCACACTGTAAATCCCAATGTTCTGTCATTACTCAAAACTTTTGTGGAAATCCGTTGAACAACAGTATCAGAGTAGTTACTTGAAGTGATTGTACACCCCGAGGAAGTCAAGAAAGGTTTTAAGTACATTGAACTTTAAGATAATTGTTAAATGCTAAACTTATCAGTGGCTTAAACTCTAACAGATGTATTAAGAAACTGGTTGATTGGACTACTTACATTTTGTAACTCAACATTTTTTTGTTACATAAACATATCATAATATTTTCAAGCTGTTGCTACTTAAAAAATGTTTTTATCCCAACTACAAAGAAAATACAACTTCATAGCGGTTCTACAAACAAACAAACAACAATTAAAATATCATAACAGGGAATTCAGTAGAGACCATTACTGCTCCCATCTGTCTCTTGTACTTCTGTAAGCCTTTTTAGTAAAAATGTGTTTCTTGAACTCAAAACCAATCAAATGTTGTGAAAACTTAAAAATATTAGTATTTAATTGTCCTGACTGCTTTTGAGTTAGAACTGCTGAATAAACAATACATGTTTTAGTTATATCAACAGTTTATAATAAAGTTGTTTAAACTTGCTGTGATAAAGTTGTGCTTACTTAAAAATGAATAATTTGTTATCATAACTTAACTTCTCTAGGGTAGGGGGCAGCATTTTCACGTTTGGATGAAAAACATACCCAAATTCAACTGCCAGTTACTCATCGCCAGGAGATAAGATATGCATATTATTAGTAGATTTGGATAGAAAACACTCTGAAGTTTCTAAAACTGTCTGAATCATGTCTGTGAGTATAACAGAACTTATTTAGCAGGCGAAACCCAGAGGACAAACCATTCAGAATTTGTTTTTAGAGATCGCTGTGTTTTCAATGAGTTTTCATTGGGAAACCAGATTTCTAAGCAACTTGCTTGCAGTTCCTACGGCTTCCACTGGATGTCAACAGTCGTGAGAAATAGGTTGAGGTTATTCCTTTGTGTAATGAAGAAATACGGCCATCTTGAAGTCGAGGCACTCCTGGTGTCCTAGACATGCGTTTCAATCAAACAGAAGGCATGCTACATATCGTTTTAATCCTGTATTGAACACATATCACCCCGTCTTCAATTTTATCGATTATTAACGTTAAAAAACACCTAAAGTTGTATTACATAAGTAGTTTGACATTTTTTGGCAAAGTTTACAGGTAATCTTTGATATATTTTGTCATCATGTTTAAGCAAGTTGGAACCGGTGTTTTTCTGGATCAAACGAGCCAAATAAATGGACATTTTGGACATATATCGACGGAATTAATCGAACAAAAGGACCATTTGTGATGTTTATGGGACATATTGGAGTGCCAACAACAGAAGCTCGTCAAAGGTAAGGCATGAATTATATTTTTATTCTGCGTTTTGTGTCGCTCCTGCAGGGTTGAAATGTTTTCTCTCTTTTGTTTACAATGGTGCTATGCTCAGATAATAGCATAGTATGCTTTCGCTGAAAAGCCTATTTGAATTCTGACATGTTGGCTSGATTCACAACCAGTGTAGCTTTAGTTTGATATCTTTCATGTGTGATTTAAGGAAAGTTTGATTTTATAGTAATTTTCATAGTCATTCATTTTAATGTGGCGCTATGCATTTTCTCAGGCTTTTTGCCAAGTGATACAGTAGTGTCTTGCCTAAACTCAGATTTTTGGATATAAATATGAACTTTACCGAACATAAAATACATGTATTGTGTAACATGAAGTCCTATGAGTGTCATCTGATGAAGATTATCAAAGGTTAGTGATTCATTTTATCTCTATTTCTGCTTTTTGTTAATGCTCTCTTTAGCTGAAAAAATGGCTGTCTTTTTCTGTGACTTGGCTCATACCTTACATAATAGTTTGGTGTGCTTTCGTCGTAAAACCTTTTTGAAATRGGACACTTTGGCTGGATTTACAACAAGTGTAGCTTTAAAATTGTGTAAAATACTTGTATGTTTGAGGAATTTAAATTTWWAATTTTTAAAATTTAATTTTTTGTTTTGAATTTTGAGCCCTGCAGTATCACTGGCTGTTGATGAGGTGGGACACTAACGTCCCACATACCTTAGAGAGGTTTTAACAGTTGATTTGAGTTCTCGCTTAGTTTTGAGTCTGTAGCACATAAACATTTTAAGTAATAAAGACTTTTAATTGACTTTGAGTTCAACTTACTAGAAGTATTTGAGGTAAAAATGCCTTAGGGCTTACAATGCAGCTGTCAAAGGTTGCGGCGCCTTTCCAGGGTAGACACTTGGGTCCATGCCCTCTGTCATGAGCCCTTCCCACTGCTCCACTCATTAATTATACTTATACACAGGCCAGGCAGAGGTGGAGGCAACCCTGCACCTGGTGTGTGTGTGTGTTAGGAAGAGTGTGGCAGGTGTATGTGTTGGGAGGGGTGTCAGGATTGTGGATGTTTGTGTATGTATCTGTGCCAGCATAGTCCCATCCATCTCCTTTGGTGTAGCATGCCTCCAGGATGCCCCAACCAAGGCAAAGTGAACCTCATGAAAGATGAGGTGATGATGAAAGATTAGATGAGATGAAAGATGAAAGATTAGATGAGATGAAAGATGAAAGATTAGATTATCCCAAAGTGAGAAAAACAGTGTTTGTTTGTTTGTTTATGGGTTTTCAGTCCACTGCCCAAGACCTTCTTCAGCAGCACTGTGTCCAATCTACTCTCCTGGACCAAACCCAGGAATTTCTCATGTTGCCCTTTATGGGCGATTGGACTGCAGAACAGAACAGAGCCATAAAGAAGGCCAGTGATGAGAGAAATCCATTTCATACAGAGGAAGCAACTCTCAATTAGCCTCTCTTCTCCCACAGGCCCATTGTTCTGCAGAGAGGTGATTCGAAGTTGCTGAAATAATCAAAATGCAGACATTTACCCTCAGAGTTTCTGAACCTTCTTTTGAATCTGGGAGTTTCTTGATGAAGAATAAGCAATTTGGACCAAGTATACGTCTCACCTCTTTCAACACCTTTCTCTTTGTTGTCGTTCTGCTGGGGGATTTTTGAAGTGTCTGAATGAAAGGAATGTTCTGTGTGAATGACGTTGTCATAAAGTCTATGATACTAGTGGCTTTGTTACATTGAATTTGCCTTTCATGTTATGATTGCATTTGAAATGAGCATGGGATAATGTCACAGTGCTTTCTCTGAGAATGACACCTTTAGCGGTCCGATGCAGACATTTCTTTCTCGATATCAAATCATTTCTGGGTAACAATGAAGTACCTTACTGTGATGGCTTTAAATTAAAATGGTTAAAAACATATATTCTTAGCAAAGAGCAATTTCTTAAGCAAGAATTTTGCTAGGACTGTCTGGGGGTGGTCTGAGTGGGGAGGGGAAACTGAAACCTACCTGAGAGGCTTGGAACTGTCTTTCTTATTGGTCTATTAACTATATCATTTACCAGGCAGGCCAAAACTCCATCCCACCAAAACAGACTGAAATTTCAGGTGGTATTTTCGAACAGCTCTTGCACTAAAAGGGCATTATCATAATTTTCACAATTACACAGTATTATTCTGACCTCGTCGTGTGGAAATATATATAAAACAATAGAAAATCACATTTTTGACTGCACTGGAACTTAAACAAAAAAGTGTTTTGATTCACACATTCACACAAAACCAGTCACATGATGTTTAAAATAAACATAACCAACCCAAAAGATTTGTTTGAATGGAATACATGGGCAAGCATGAGCCAACATTGACAGACAGTTTTGGTTTGAAAAAATGTGTCAATATGTCGTCACACACGGATCTACTGGAGAGAGACACTGTAGGACTCCCAATGAGCACATTAACCTGCTTCTCTAGAACAAACTGGCAGGGGACATGAGAATGTCACAGTAGAGTGAGAGAGACAGAGAGGGAGGAAAAGAGAAAAAAAATGATGCACCTCCATGATATAAAATAAATAAACCCAAGTAGACCAAAACAATTCAGGTACTGTATGTCTCTAGCACAATGGCTTTCTCTATTACCCTATTCAACAAACCCACTGTTAAATATGCTTGAAGTGARATTCCACATCACTTCACTTCTAGTAATCTTAGTGTTCAAGAACCACCTTAAAACAAAACAAAAAATACACAATTTAGTTCTAAACAAACCAACCAGGAGGTATAATAAATCCAGGCAGGTCACCTGTGATACAAGTCCGTATCTGACGTCCATCCATGTCTGAGGATGTCGYGAGATGACGTGGAACCGGCCACTAGGGGCACAGTGAGCGCTGTTAGCTTCAAGTAGGTTTCGATTTTGCTGGGCAGTGTGGCCAGGATGGTGGATGGGTGTAAGCATCTGCCTGTGATTCCAAAGGTTGCATGTTAGAATCCAGTGATAAGTTGTTTTTTATATTTTTGTTTTAAGTCAATCACAAACCTTAACCCTGACCTTAAACATTCAGAGTTAATTAACCTTAAGAATTCTGAGTTAATGACTAAACTTAACCCTAACCTTAAATTCAAAGTTAATGCCTAAACTTAACCATAAACACTTTGAAATTTGACATCTGGAACAACTTCGAAATTTGACGTTTGAGAAACATAGATGAACGTCTAATTCTGACATGAGACTGTGYGAGCTTGTAGAAAAACTATGTCAACCATTGGATATCAGGAATTGTGTTTACTTACTTCCAAATAGTTAATCTATTTGAGACATTCAAATTATAAAGGCTGTATAAATGCTGTAGATTAATGATACCTTATCTATTTCATATACAACTAACTGGTATGCCAAGAAACACATCTTGGGTTTGCAAATACCTTGAATAATTTTAACAAAAATGCAAATGTAGTCAACTTTCACACTTGTTGTGTGACTGTATATTTTAAACATTAGTTTCAAATTACTATTTTTATTTCACCTTTATTTAACCAGGTAGGCTAGTTGAGAACAAGTTCTCATTTACAACTGCGACCTGGCCAAGATAAAGCAAAGCAGTTCGACACATACAACAACACAGAGTTACACATGGAATAAACAAACATACAGTCAATAATACAGTAGGGGGAAAAAGTATGTATATATACAGTGTGTGTAAATGAGGTAAGATAAGGGAGGTAAGGCAATAAATAGGCCATGGTGGGGAAGTAATTACAATATAGCAATTAAACACTGGAATGGTAGATGTGCAAGTAGAGATACTGGGGTGCAAGATAAATAAATACAGTATGGGGATGAGGTAGTTGGATGGGCTATTTATAGATGTGCTATGTGCAGTGATCTGTGAGCTGCTCTAACAGCTGGTGCTTAAATCTAGTGAGGGAGATATGTGTCTCCAGCTTCAGTGATTTTTGCAGTTCGTTCCACTCATTGGCAGCAGAGAACTGGAAGGAAAGGCGGCCAAAGGAGGAATTGGCTTTGGGGGTGACCAGTGAGACTGCTGGAGCAGCAGGTATTTACCTAGCAAAGAGCAGGTATTTACCTAGCAAAGACTTGTAGATGACCTGGAGCCAGTGGGTTTGGCGACGAGTATGAAGCGAGAGCCAGCCAACGAGAGCATACAGGTCGCAGTGATGGGTAGTATATGGGGCTTTGGTGACAAAACGGATGGCACTGTGATAGACTGCATCCAATTTGTTGAGTAGAGTGTTGGAGGCTATTTTGTAAATGACATCGCCGAAGTCGAGGATCGGTAGGATGGTCAGTTTTACGAGGGTATGTTTTGGCAGCATGAGTGAAGGATGCTTTGTTGCAAAATAGGAAGCCAATTCTAGATTTAATTTTGGATTGGAGATGCTTAATATGAGTCTGGAAGGAGAGTTCACAGTCTAACCAGACACCTAGGTATTTGTAGTTGTCCACATATTCTAAGTCATAACCGTACAGAGTAGTGATGATGGACGGGCGAGCAGGTGCGGGCAGCGATCAGTTGAAGAGCATGCATTTAGTTTTACTTGCATTTAAGAGCAGTTGGAGGCCACGGAAGGAACGTTGTATGGCTTTGAAGCTCGTATGGAGGTTAGTTAACACAGTGTCCAAAGAAGGGGCAGAAGTATACAGAATGGTGTCGTCTGCGTAGAGGTGGATCAGAGAATCACCAGCAGCAAGAGCGACATCATTGATGTAATAATGTACTAAGGAATACATTATTAAAACTATCGATTTGTACCACACAATCATAGAGTTGAAAGCTCTATGTATTTAAATGACTTTACAAGCCTTGGCTTGGCTCCAGAATTGTTTACCTTCTAACAGCGGTATTCCAACATTTCACAAAAGTATACTCTGAAAAGAGTCATTTTCTTAGGTCAGTTAGGATCACCACTATATTTAAGAATGTGAAATGTCAGAATAATAGTAGAGAGAATGATTTATTTCAGCTTTTATCTCTTTCATCACATTCCCAGTGGGTCAGAAGTTTACATACACTAAGTTAGTATTTGGTAGCATTGCCTTTAAATTATGTAACTTGGGTCAAACGTTTCGGGTAGCCTTCCACAAGCTTCCCACAATAAGTTGGGTGAATTTTGGCCCATTCCTCCTGACTGACCTGGTGTAACTGAGTCAGGTTTGTAGGCCTCCTTGCTCACACATGCTTTTTCAGTTCTGCCCACACATTTTCTAGCAGAGATTAGGGATCAGGGCTTGTAATGGCCACTCCAATACTTGACTTTGTTGTCCTTAAGCCATTTTGCCACAACTTTGGAAGTATGCTTGGGTTCATTGTCCATTTGGAAGACCCATTTGCGACCAAGCATTAACTTCTTGACTGATGTCTTGAGATGTTGCTTCAATATATCCACATAGTTTTCCCGCCTCATGATGCCATCTATTTGGTGAAGTGCATCAGTCCCTCCTGGCAGCAATCGCCCCCACAACATGATGCTGCCACCCCCGTGCTTCACGGTTGGGATGGCATATAGCATCATGCTGCCTCCCCTTTTTCCTCCAAACATAACAATGGTCATTATGGCAAACAGTTATATTTTTGTTTCATCGGACCATAGGACATTTCCCAAAAAGTACGATCTTTTCTCCATGTGCAGTTGCAAACCGTAGTCTGGCTTTTTTATGGCGGTTTTGGAGCAGGCTTCTTCCTGGCTGAGCGGCCTTTCAGGTTATGTCGATATAGGACTCATTTTACTGTGGATATAGATACTTTTGTACCTGTTTCCTCCAGCATCTTCACAAGGTCCTTTGCTGATGTTCTGGGATTGATTTGCACTTTTCACCAAAGTACGTTCATCTCTAGGAGACAGAATGCATCTCCTTCCTGAGCGGTATGACGGCTGCGTGGTCCCATGGTGTTTATACTTGCGTACTAATGTTTGTACATTTGAACGTGGTAACCTTCAGGCGTTTGGAATTGCTCCCAAGGGTGAACCAGACTTGTGGAGTCTCAAATTTTTTTCTGAAGTCTTAGCTGATTTCTTTTGATTTTCCCGTGATGTCAAGCAAAGAGGCACTGAGTTTGAAGGTAGGCCTTGAAATACATCCACAGGTACACCTCCAATTGACTTCAAATGAATGTCAGTTAGCCTATCAGAAGCTTCTAAAGCCATGACATAATTTCTGGAATTTTCCAAGCTGTTTAAAGGCACAGTCAACTTAGTGTATGTAAACTTCTGACCCACTGGAATTGTGATACAGTGAAATAATCTGTCTGTAAACAATTGTTGGAAAAATTACTTTWGTCATGCACAAAGTAGATGTCCTAACTGACTTTCCAAAACTATAGTTTGTTAACAAGAAATTTGTGGAGTGTTTGAAAGATGAGTTTTAYTGACTTCAACCTAAGTGTACCATACCGTCAACACTCCAGCCAAAAGTTCTGAGGTTAGTAATTACTAACTAAACTCCCAAAGTTTATTTTCAAAACGGTATCTGATAGACAAAGATTCTTTATAAGTGATTTGTTTTTTTAATAAACAGTGTGACTCCCAACAAGTGTGTGGCTCCCAAGTGTGTGGCTCCCAAGTGTGTGGCTCCTTGGGAGCCCAAGTGTGGCTCCCAACAAAAAGGTTTTAATAATAATATAACAAACAACTTTTTTTCACAGGGATGCCACAACTCCCTTTTATTTTCTCCTTATCGGAAGGCATATAAGGTCCTCTCCAAATACTACCGCTGCACCATCGAGGGCGTCCTGACCAGTTGCCTCACGGCCTGGTATGGGAAATGCTCCGTACACGACCAAAAGGTCTTCTAGCGGGTGCTGAAGACAGTCCAGTACATCACTGAGGCCGTGTTCCCACCGATCAAGGACATCTACTTGAAACGGTGACAGAGGAAGGCCTGCAGCATCATCAAGGACCCCACACACCTCAGCCACAAACTGTACACTCCCTTACCGTCGGGCATACGGTTTTGGAGCATGAAGTCTGATAGAAACTGTTTCTGAGCCTGTTGGTATCTACAAGCCATCAGACGGACTGACCACCTGCATTGACTCTCCGCACCTTAACACACATGCACTGTTACACACTCCCTCTCTCTCTCTCTCTCTCTCTCACACACACACACAACACACCACACCACACACACACACACACACACACACACACACACACACACACACACACACACACACACACACACACACACACACACACACACACACACACACACACACACACACACACACACACACACACACACACACACACACACAACACACACACACACACACACACACAGTATTTTTACAAACTAACCTTATGGGGACACACAATTCAGTCCCATTCAACATCCTATTTTCCCTAACCCTAACCCTTACCATAACCCTAACCCTAGCCCTAACCTTAACCAGAAAACCTAACCTTAACTCTAACCCTAAACCTAACCCTAGCTCCTAACCCTAACCCTAAAACTAACCCTAGCTCCTAACCTTAACATGAATTCTAACCTTAACCCTAAACCCCCTAGAAATAGCATTTTACCTTGTCGGGACCAACAAAATGTTCACAGTTGGTCAACTGTTTTTGTTAACTATTCTTGTGCGGACTTCTGGTCACCACAAATATAGTTACACACACATCACAACTGCTGTACCATTTACAGTACTATTGCTATTGCTGCACAATTTAAACACTTGTCCCCCAATCCCTCCTTCCCTGATACATGTGTAAATATTGGACTATAAATTGAGCATTCCTGTGTTATATTTATGATATATTTATTCTATTCTACTGAGCCATATGCTTAATGTTCGGATTCTTATATTTTATTATTTCTAATTGTTGCATTGTGGAGAAGGTACCTGCAAGTAAGCATTTTGTTGGACGTTGTATACCATCTGTTTCCTGTACATATGACTAATAAAACGTGAAACTTGAAACAMTTTATGTATTTTAGTCTTACTCTAGTTTTACTCTATAAAATCTGTCAATGTGCCCTAAAGCAATTTGCTCCAAGTGCGCTGTACTACTATGGCTGACAATGTAAAATAACACATTTCACTGCACCTATCTGGTGTATGTGGTTATAAAACATTTGTTTATTGTCAATCTCCCTTCTTTATTTAATTATATTTTTTATATACACTACCGTTCAAAAGTTTGGGGTCACCTAGAAATGTCCTTGTTTTTGAAAGAAAAGCACATACACATGCCAGCATCTCGGAGTCGCCTCTTCACTGTTGACGTTGAGACTGGTGTTTTGCGGGTACTATTTAATGAACCTGCCAGTTGAGGACTTGTGAGGCGTCTGTTTCTCAAACTAGACACTCTAAAGTACTTGTCCGCTCAGTTGTGCACCTGGGCCTCCCACTCCTCTTTCTATTCTGGTTAGAGACAGTTTGCGCTGTTCTGTGAAGGGAGTAGTACAGTGTTGTACGAGATCTTCAGTTTCTTGGCAATTACACGCATAGAATAGCCATCATTTCTCAGAACAAGAATAGACTGATGAGTTTCAGGAGAAAGTTATTTGTTTCTGGCCATTTTGAGCCTGTAATTGAACCCACAAATGCTGATGCTCCAGTTTTATTGCTTCTTTAATCAGAACAACAGTTTTCAGCTGTGGTAACATAATTTCAAAAGGGTTTTCTAATGAACAAATAAGCCATTTAAAATGATTAACTTGGATTAGCTAACACAACGTGCCATTGAAACACAGGTTGCTGATAATGGGCCTCTGTACGCCTATGTAGATATTTCATTAAAAAATCWGCCATTTCCGGGTACAATAGTCATTTACAACATTAACAATGTCTACACTGTATTTCTGATCAATTTGATGTTATTTTAATGGACAAAATGTTTTGCTTTTCYTTCAAAAACAATGACATTTCTAAGTGACCACAAACTTTTGAACGGTAGTGTGTGTAATGGACCCAAATGATCAAATAGATCAGCCATATACCAATGTTCACATCATTTGAACTACTCCTTACAGCTTTTGACAACCGGACGTGCTTTCACAACCACAACCMCCTCCGCCCGCTAGCCTAAAGCAAGCGATCACTTAAGAATGGTCTGATCATAGTCATACAATTTGTCAGACAACTCGAGCTACTGTACACATTAAAACAAACGAGTGTTGCGATATGTCAGAGAATCTTCRCATCATTCACACGGCTGCATTCTTACCCAGTGGTTGAAAAAGTACTCAATTGTCATACTTGAGTAAAAGTAAAGATACCTGAATAGAAAATGAAAAAGTAAAGTGAATGTCACCCAGTAAAATATTACTTGAATAAAAGTCTAAAAGTATTTTGTTTTTAAAATACTTAAGTATATTTTAGCAACTACATTAACTTTTGATACTTAAGTATCAAAAGTAAAAGTGTGAATAATTTAAAATTCCTTATATTAAGCAAAGCAGACGGCACTATTTTCTTGTTTTTTAATTTATTTACAGAGCCAGGGACACACTCCAACACTTAGACATAATTTAAAAACAAAAAATATGTGTTTAGTGAGTCTGCCAGATCAGAGGCAGTAGGGATGACCAGGGATGTTCTGTCTTGCTAAGCATTCAAATTGTAACGAGTACATTTGGGTGTCAGGGAAAATGTATGGAGTAAAAGTAAGTCATTTTCTTTAGGAATGTAGTGAAGTAAAAGTAAATGTAGTCAAAAATATACATAGTACAGTAAAGTACAGATACCCAAAAACACTACTTAAGTAGTACTTTAAAATATCTTTACTTAAGTACTTTACACCACTGTTCTTAGCCTTATCTTTCTTATTTTAACTTTGTTCTACCATGCCAAAAGATCCATCTAATAGGGGAGAGTGAGAGACAATTCACCAATATAGAACCATAGTTACAGACTAACCAAATGTGACACAGGGCACAAATGGGGACAACATGAACCAACGAACACAGAACACAGGCTCTACCCACCAGAGGTTATTCCTGACTTGTTCAGAATCAATCTGAACAAGTTTATTTCACCCTGCAACACACAAAACACACAGTAACACTGTATATTTTGCTATAGCAGTATCGAACGGAGACCGGGGGTTGCTAATCCCTGGTCCCGGAGAGATCTCACAATTGTGTGGTCAGTAAAACAGATTGGTTACTTTTTCACAAGGCCATCACCACAAAGGCGGATGCCACTCGAGTTTGCAAGATGTAGTTTTGCTCCTCCAATGTACAAACTAGACACACAGCAGACTTGTCTTGCACTCGAGGAACAAGTTTTTCCACTCTGTTGACCCCGTACCTACTAACCACGCTACGGAAAGGCCAGTGGTGTCTGATACCAGTATCACCTTTAACCAAGTAGTTGACTACAACAAAATAAAGATAATCTATTGATAGTACAACAAGGCTCCCACTGGGCAAAAACTGGTTCAATCAACATTGTTTCCACGTCATTTCGACCTCCAAAATCTATGTGATGACGTTGACTCAATGTGGGAAAATAATTGGATTTACAAAAAGTCATCAACTTAAGGGAATTTTGTATTTTTTTCACCCAACTTTTAACTTAAATCCAATGACTTGGTGATTTTTTGTTGTTGTTGATTTCATGATAAATTAACTTCTTATGGCTGCAGSGGCAGTATTGAGTAGCTTGGATGAAAGGTGCCCAGAGGTGCCCATAGTAAACTGCCTGCTCCTCAGTCCCAGTTGCTAATATATGCATATTATTATTAGTATTGGATAGAAAACACTCTGAAGTTTCTAAAACTGTTTGAATGATGTCTGTGAGTATAACAGAACTCCAGAATTCTCATATGGCAGGCCAAAACCTGAGAAAAAATCAAAACAAGGAAGTGGAAATTCTGAGCTGGTTAGATTTTCAAACCCAGCTCCATTGAAATTACAGGACGATATGGATGAGTTTTTCGCTCTCTACGGCTTCCACTAGATGTCAACAGTCTGTAGAACTGTCTGATGATCTCTAACTGTGAAGGGGGGCGCGGATGAAGTAGGAGAATAGTCAGGCTCTGCCAATCGAGGTGACCATTTTTTGACATGCGCGTTCACATGAGAGGGAGCTCCGTTTCCATCGCTCATCTGAAGTCAAATGTAATTCTCCGGTTTGGAACGTTATTCAAGATTTATGTTAACACTTCTAAAGAATTGATTCAATACATCGTTTGACATGTTTCTACGGACCTGTTACAGAACTTTTGGACATTTTTGTCAGGTTTTTAGTGAACGCGCTTCCTGACGTTGGATTTCTTATACCAAACACGCAAACAAAAAATAGCTATTTGGACATAAAATGATGGACATTACCGAAAAAAAACGAACATTCTTTGTGGAAGTGGGACCTTGGGAGTGCATTC
>NC_036866.1:13740806-13752496 GCF_002910315.2 Salvelinus sp. IW2-2015
CCGCGCGTCCCACCACTACAGCAGGGCAGATCCGATTTCCATCGACTCATCTGAAGTCAGATGGATAACTTCTCCGGTTGGAACGTTATTACAGATTATGTTAAACATTCTAAAGAATTGATTCAATACATCGTTTGACATGTTTCTACGGACCTGTTACAGAACTTTTGGACATTTTGTTAGGTTTTAGGTGAACGCGCTTCCTGACTTGGATTCTGTATAACCAACAACCGCAACAAAAAATACAGCCTATTTGCACATAATGATCGGACATGTACTCCGCAAAAAACCACGAACACACTTTCTGTGGAAGTCGGGACTCCTCGCGAGTGGCATTCCAACGAAGATCAGCAACGGTACGTGCAAGATTCCTCATCATAGCTTCTCTTATGAGACTTTGTCTACTGACCTGCACAATTTGGGCAGGCCGTACTCGCTATGGCTTGCTTTTGTGGCTGACCTGCTGATTCTCGTCAGCACGCATTGAATTTGTGTTTTGCCCATAAACGCTTTTCGAAATCTAGACACAACCGGCGCTTGCATTAAGCCACATCAGTGTCATCTTTAACTTCTATGTAAAATGTAATCTTCAAAACAGTTTCATGATGAGTATTTAGTATTTGACGCTGCTCTTCTCGCATATTCTCCAATTTTGGAGGCATTTCTGAACATGCCGCCAATGTAACTGAGGTTTTTGGATATAATATGAACTTTATCTAACAAAACATATATGTATTGTGTAACATGAAGTCCTATGAGTGTCATCTGTGATGCAAGATCATCAAAGTTAGTGATTAATTTTATCTCTATTTCTGCTTTTTTGTGACTCCTGTCTTGGCTGGGAAAAATGACTGTGTTTTATTCTGTGATTTTGCAGTGACGGTGACCTAACATAATTGTTTGTGGTGCTTTCGCTGTAAAGCCTATTTGAAATAGGACACTTTGGTGGGATTAACAACAAGATTACCTTTTAAAATGGTATAAGATACATGTATGTTTGAGGAATTTTAATTATGAGATTTCTGTTGTTTGAATTTGGCGCCCTGCACTTTCACTGGCTGTTGTCATATCATCCCGTTAACGGGATTGCAGCCATAAGAAGTTGTAGGTGACAACTCAACCAAATGTAAATCAAAACTAGATGTTGAACTGCAATGTGTGCCCAGTGGGCTCATATACCGAATTCCAGTGGTTTGTTTTAATACCAAGGAAACAAACCTGAAACAAGGCTGAAACATTGAGTATTCCATCCTCATAGCCATCTGTAACAGTCATTTTCAGGTAAACAAAAAGGAGAGGAGTTGTTGATTAACATCCATCAAAATAATTTTGCTTTAATTACAAGTTGCAACAGAGAAAATGTCTAACGGGCGTTCTCTGAGAAGGCCCTTTTATATTAATCACACTGCACCAAATGTTCTGTAAACACCAGCCTAAAAAGTTTGTAGGAAGTCACAACATCAGCAGCTACAGAATCACACAGTGTCACAGATACATTATCAGTGTGTCCTTGCCCCAGTCTGGTGTAAAACTTTAACCATAACATTCAACACTGGCAGACATTTAATAGTGGCAGTTAAAAGGTCAAAGGTAGAAACACCAGTACTTAGTTACAACAGATAATTACAGACTAACAAGTGACATGGTTAACTGGAGAGAGAGAAAGAGAGAAAAAGAGAGAGCGTGATAAATGGAGAAAGGGAGAAAAAAATGCAGTGATAAGGATAAAGGGAGAGAGGGAGAAAGAGAGAGCGAGGGAGAGAGGGAGAGGGATGGAAAAAGAGATCGCTCTATGCCTTATGGTATCACAACAAACCAAGCCCTCAGGCTTACAGACTCAGAACAACACACGCCTAGTTTACTAATGTTTTTGTTTGTCAATGTAGAGAAGCCAGTCTTACCTAATCTAGCAACATCCTTGCATGTCATGTAATCCTCTTCACTCTTATTGCCATGGTTTTGCTTGACAAATATCCTCCCTCTAGGTTACCCACCACCATTAGGTCTGTCAGTGCACTGCMAACCTTATACTGCTGTTTTCTAAATCTCTAGAGAAGAATCAAGTACAAAATGGAGGGTCCACTGTTACTGTAGCTCCGTAGGCTTAACTGATGCCCTGACTCTGATGTATTTCATAGGGCAGGTAGGTGAGAACATCTCGTCCTTGGTGTCTCTGTGTGTCTCTATGTATATGAGAACACTGGTCAGTGGCGTAAGACAGGAAGCTGAGATGGTAGGARGCCACCGGGGAGATGTCAGAGAGGTCAAGTGAAAAGATGGTATTCACTGGACAATCAGCTAGTGCTGCCTGCCCATCCCACAACAGAAGAGAGCAACAGTGAACTGCTTGTTGTTTACTGCTGAGAAGCAACCTCCAGGGTCAAAACACTATGTTGTCCAACCTAAGCAGTGAGAGAAAAGAGGTGAGGTGATGTGACGGGGGTTTATTAAGTTGCATTTTGAAAGCACAGCTCAATAGATGGAAAGTTGACCACAGTGTAAGGACACTGAACAMAAATATAAACGCAACYTGTAAAGTGTTGATCCCATGTTTCATGAGCTGAAATAAGAGATCCCATAAATGTTCCATACGCACAAAAAACGTATTTCTCTCAAATGATGTGCACAAATTAGTTTCCATCCCTGTTAGTGAGCATTTCTCKTTTGCCAAGATAATCCATCCACCTGACAGGTGTGGCATATCAAGAAGKTGATTAAACAGCATGATCATTACACAGGTGCATGTTCTGCTGGGGACAATAAAAGGACAATCTAAAATATGCATTTTTGTCACACAACACAATGTCACAGATGCCTCAAGTTCTGAGGGGCATGCAATTCGAATGTTGACTGCAGGAATGTCCACCAGAGCTGTTGCCAGACAATTAAATATTCTGAAACAAAGCTGAAAATGTGGCAGTTCTTCCATGGCCTGCATACTCACCAGACATGTCACCCATTGAGTATGTTTGGGAAGCTCTGGATCGACGTGTACGACAGCATGTTCCAGTTTCTGACAATATTCAGCAACTTTGCACACCCATTGAAGAGGAGTGGGACAACATTCCACAGGCRACAATCAACAACCTGATTAACTCTATGCGAAGGAGATGTCGCAGTGCATGAGGCAAATAGTGGTCCCACCAGATACTAACTGGGTTTCTGATCCACACCCCTACTTTTTTTTTTACAGATGCATATCTGTATTCCCAGTCATGTGAAATCCATAGATTAGGGCCAAATGAATTTATTTCAATTGACTGATTTCCTTATATGAACTTTAACTCAGTAAAATCTTTGGAATTGTTGCATGTTGCGTTTTATATTTTTGTTCAGTATCTACATAAACACATTCAAATAATATACAAAAACTGAATTTACCAATCARAATTTAAGTCCCCCAGGATAAAAACTTCTGATTTAGCAAAAGAAGACAACAAACTAAACTCAGCAAAAAAAGAAACGTCCCTTTTTCAGGACACTGTGTTTCAAAGATAATTCGTAAAAATCCGAATAACTTCACAGATCTTCATTGTAAAGGGTTTAAACACTGTTTCCCATGCTTGTTCAATGAACCATAAACAATTAACATGCACATGTGCCTGTGGAACGGTTGTTAAGACACTTACAGCTTACAGACAGTAGGAAATTAAGGTCACAGTCATGAAAACATAGGACACTAAAGAGGCCTTTCTACTGGCTCTGAAAACACCAAAAGAAAGATGCCCAGGGTCCCTGCTCATCTGCGTGAACATGCCTCAGGCATGCTGCAAGGAGGCATGAGGACTGCAGATGTGGCCAGAACAATACATTGCAATGTCTGTACTGTGAGACGCCTAAGACAGCGCTACAGGGAGACAGGACAGACAGCTGATCATCCTCGCAGTTGCAGACCACATGTAACAACACCTGCACAGGATCGGTACATCCGAACCACACCTGCTGGACAGGTAAAGAATGGCAACAACTGCCCAAGTTACACCAGGAACACACAATCCCTCCATCAGTGCTCAGACTGTCCGCAATAGGCTGAGAGAGGCTGGACTGAGGGCTTGTAGGTCTGTTGTAAGACAGGTCCTCACCAGACATCACCGGCAACAACGTCGCAGGACCTGTACTCTGGAGTGGGATCGATTTGGAGGTGGAGGGTCCGTCATGGTCTGTGGTGGTGTGTCACAGCATCATCGGACTGAGCTTGTTGTTATTGCAGGCAATCTCAACGCTGTGCGTTACAGGGAAGACATCCTCCTCCCTCATGTGGTACCCTTCCTGCAGGCTCATCCTGACATGACCCTCCAGCATGACAATGCCACCAGCCATCCTGCTTGTTCTGTGTGTGATTTCCTGCAAGACAGGAACATCAGTGTTCCGCCATTGCCAGCGAGAGCCCGGATCTCAATCCCATTGAACAACGTCTGGACCTGTTGGATCGGAGGGTGAGGGCTAGGCGCCTCCCCAGAAATGTCTGGGAACTTGCAGGTGCAAGTTGGTGGTGGAAGAGTCGGGTAACAGTCTCGACAACAAGAACTGGCAAATCTGGTGCAGTCCATGAGGAGGAGATGCACTGCAGTACTTAATGCAGCTGGTGGCCACACCAGATACTGGCTGTTACTTTTGATTTTGACCCCCCCTTTGTTCAGGGACACATTATTCKATTTCTGTTAGTCACATYTCTGTGGAACTTGTTCAGTTTATGTCTCAGTTGATTCTTGTTATGTTCATACAAATATTTACACATGTTAAGTTTGCTGAAAATAAACACAGTTGACAGTGAGAGGACGTTTATTTTTTTGCTGAGTTTAGTTAACTCCGATGGGGTATTCAAGTTTATGGAATTCCCATTTGAACTAAAAGCACTGGGTGAGCAGACTACATTGGGCTCCTCTTTTMATCTAACAATAGCAGATCTAAGAATGGAGTTCAAACYAATGGGTACAAGATTACAACTGACAACACCCCTGGTAGTATAGACAACAGTACGACGATAACACTTTGAGAGGATGGGATGTATTACTTGAACGGGGCTTGGTCTYRCTCTGAGTCAATATCTTAACCCAGCCTTGAAATATGAGTAGAGTCCAGGCTCCTAGATGGTTTGGGTGGAGTCCATCATCTCTGTAGAGCATTTTTTGTTTCCAAAAGGTGTCAGTTGTCAAAAGTTATGCCAACAGAGTGGCAGTAGTCTTTAAGCCAGATATGACGTGCTAAGAGCCTGCTYAACCTTTCACAGCCGCGACSCAGCGACTTCACAGGACCAGAGGTAATTGGATGCTTTTCAGAGCCTTTTAGGGTGTTGATCAGCTCAGTAAAATCCTGTTTCATTATCTCTGTTTAATTAGTCCAGACCCCCTAAGCTGGACCATCAGGAAACAGGGTAAAGGATGAAGGAGCAGGAATCTCTGGAAGCAGGTGGGCGAAACGGTTGCTCAGCAGGATGGGATGCAGGATCGATAACCGTAGCATCTGCCAGCTCCTTATCAAGCATCCTTGCTCCTTTATCCTCCAAGGGGGGCGGGGAGGGGGGGTTGGGATGGGATGGGTGGCTGGGGTAGGATGGTAAGTCAGTTGAAATGGTAGGGGACATGTGACTTCATTAGGGATCTGCAGGGCGGAGGGAGGGAGATAAGAAAGAATGAAATATGTGAGTCAGCCACAGCAGAGAAAGAAAGAGAATTGGCAGCGAGAGGGACAGAAAGTGAGAAACTCACACAGGCACGTAACGAGACCCAGAATGTATTTTCATGAAAACAGGACAGTTGATGCATTGTTGTTATATTTCAGGTTGGGCAATCGTATAGAAGTGGAGAATGGCCATCAGTCTGGGCTGTATTCAGGCCAATAGCATTCTAAATTGATTTAGTGATCCTTTCACTGGTATCTGCAGCATGTTTTAAGGTCACTGAAARCCAATGGGATGTGACAGAACTTGGTCTTTAATGTATCTTTTGATTCCCAGTGCCCAGTGGCTGACGAATGGTCTTACTGCTGATTCGTATAGGATTTTGTAATGGTAGCCAGAAGTTAGCGCTAGCAGCACCCGCTAAAATGATTACTCTCTTCCATCCAGGACCTCTATAAAGACTAAAGCCAGCCAAGACATAGACTGTTCTCTCTGCTACCGCATGTAAAGCAGTGCCAGTGCACCAAGTCTGGAACCAACAAGACTATGAACAGCTCATACCCCCAGGCCATAAGACTGCTAAATAGCTAATCAAATGGCTACCCGGACTACCTGCATTGACCATTTTTTTGGCACTAACTCTATGCACCAACACACTGGACTCTACCATACACGCTCACACTGACATTCCAACACGACAACACACACACACAGCACAACACAGCACACACACACACACAACACACACACACACAGCACACACACACACACACACACACACACACACAACACACACACACACACACAGCACACACACACCACACACACACACACAACACACACACACCACACACACACACACAACACACACACAAACACACGACACACACACAACCCACAACGAGCAATGGCTGTATTGACTGCACTGCACTGTTCATGCGTGAGATGTGTGACGAATGATTTCTAACATTAGAATCAACAGGAGGAGATTGAAGCGTATAACACAGGCAGGATCTGACCATAATGTGGAACCAGGCTGAGGCAAGGTAAGCCCAGTCTTCTCTGTGCCAGCTGAGGTGTGGGTGAGGCTGTGGGTAAGGCTATGGGTGAGGCCTGTGGCTGTGGTTGAGGTTGAAGCCACAAGTCCCCACGGCTGTTCCTGTACCTTCTCCAGCTTTGGCTGATGGCGCAACAGCCAATGCGCCGCGCAGATCTCATCTCCTTTGGCCCATTAGATAACACAAACAATGCATAAACACGCACACGCAAAGTACAATGCTCACACACACACACACACACACACACACAACACAACACACACACACACACACACACAACACACACCACACACACACACACACACACACACACACACACACACACCACACAATCACACACACACACACACACACACACACACAGCCACAAGCAGCACACTCTCTATCACTCGCTTTCTCTCTCTCTATTTTTCCTTGCTTTTAGTCCTCGCACCACTAAATCACGATGTTCCCCTCAGGCTGAGGCCCGACTGGGACAGTGATGGATGATTTTACTAATCTCTGTTCTCTCTCTCTCTGTTCTGCTCTCTGCTATTGTTAGCCAAGCCTGGCCTCTTTTTCCTCTCTCTTCCTGTCCCCTCAGATGGGAGGCTTCCTGTAACTACACTTGTCTTGAGTGATGAGGAGAATGTACTCCGGTACTTTGTGTTTTTTGTGTGTCCTTAGGTGATCTTTCGTCTTTGTGCCCACACACATACGCACCTGTGCACGCACGCACACACACACAGGCACACACACGCACGTGTGAAAACACACAGACCTGTGCACAGACACACACACYCGCACCTGTGCACACAGCGGGATAAACAGTCAAACATCAGGTGATCTGAAGTAGTGGCAGCAGGAAGAGGCATTAGTAATGATTAGTAATGATTTGTAAGCCAGGAATTTATTGAGTGCTCAGCAGGGAAACATCTCCACAGCTCTTTTCCTCAAAGTCTCTATGTGCTGTATAATTCAAATATTCTATTTCCCTGGCCACCATGACCCAACTTATGACCAAACTGTTTTTGCTCTAGCACCACTGAAGCTCACAATGACATTAAATGTGATTATGTTAATGCTAATGTAAATAAAGGGGAAGATTTTTCACTCTTTGCTTTCATAATGAGATGCATTACCTTGGTTAAGTTTCTCAGGCCTTTGCTGAATGTATTCAGTGGCTCCACAACCTCCGTGTTAGAAGTATAACACAGGAGACAGGAATGAGCTGGTGTCAATGAGTCATCTCCCGCATGCTCCTCTCTCTCTCTCTCTCTCTCTCTCTCTCTCTCTCTCTCATATATATATATGCAGTATACATACAGTGCATTTGAAAGTTTTCAGACCTTTGTACCTTTTTCAAAATACTTTGATACCAGCCTTATTGTAAATCGTATTAAAATTATTTATTTTTCATCATCAATCTATACGCAATACCCCATAATGACAAAGCAAAAACAGGTTTATAAAAAAAAAAAAAATGGAAATATCATATTTACATAAGTATACAGACCCTTTACTCAGCACTTTGTTGAAGCACCTTCATCAGCGATAACAGCCTGGAGTCTTCTTGGGTATGACGTGTTGTGGAATATTCGAATCAAGTGAGAGACTTTTGTAATTTCTTCAAACAATCATCTTTATTCAATATCGATTAATAATTGCAATAATGAKACTGTCGACCCCACTCTCTTGAGTGTGTTGCAGAGAGCTTAACTGATAATGGAAAAAACAAATCTTATATAGGGAACCTACAAATGCTGATCGGGGGGCATCATAAGCCACCTTGGGTTCATCTCCTGGTTATCTGCACAGGATGTTGTTTTATCCCCAACCTGGCTTAGTTTCCCAGATGCCAGGATGAAGATGAGACAATGAGGGATTATTCTAACTTTTCCAGGCTATCTCTATCTCGGGTCACACACACCACATCTTGTCTATGGAATGCCGGCTGTAGGTTTTTATCACCAAGTCATTGTCAATTGTCAGCTCAAGCTCCAGAGGGCCAACTCAGTCCCATAGACACAGATGAGAGAGTACTCATCAAAGCAATTCGATGCATAAACAGTATTATAACATGATTTTGTAATTTTTCTCTCACAGACGCTACAAGCTTGGCACACCTGTATTTGGGGAGTTTCTCACATGCTTCTCTGCAGATCCTCTCAAGCTCTTTCAGGTTGGATTGGGAGCGTCGCTGCACAGCTATTTTCAGGTCTCTCCAGAGATGTTTGATCGGATTCAAGTCCGGGCTCTGGCTGGGCCACACAAGGTCATTCAGAGACTTGTCCCGAAGCCACACCTGTGTTGTCTTGGCTGTGTTGTCCTGTTGAAAGAGGAACCTTCGCCCCAGTCAGCGGTCCTGAGCACTCTGGAGCGAGTTTTCACCAAGGATCTCTCTGTACTTTGCTCCGTTCATCTTTGTCTCGATCCTGATTAGTCTCCCAGTCCCTGCCGCTGAAAAACATCCCATAGGGATGGTGCCACCACCATGCTTCACCGTAGGGATGCTGCCACATTTCCTCCAGATGTGATGCATGGCATTCAGGCCAAAGAGTTCAATCTTCATTTCATCAGACCAGAGAATCTTGTTTCTAATGGTCTGAGTCCTTTAGGGCTGACATGATGTCTTAAAGTAATGATGGACTGTCGTTTATCTTTGCTTATTTGAGCTGTTCTTACCATAATATGGACTTGGTCTTTTACCAAATAGGGCTATCTTCTGTATARCACCACTACCTTGTCCCAACACAACTGATTGGCTCAAACGCATTAAGGAAAGAAATTCCACAAATTTACTTTTAACAAGACACCTGTAAATTCAAATGCATTCAAGATGACTACCTCATGAAGCTGGTTGAGAGAATGCCAAGAGTGTGCAAAGCTGTCATCAAGGCAAAGGTTGGCTACTTTGAAGAATCTCAAATATATTTTGATTTGTTTAACACTTTTTTGGTTACTACATGATTCCATATGTATTATTTCATAGTTTTGACGTCTTCACTATTATTCTACAATGTAGAAAATAGTAAACATACAAAAAAAACTTGAATGAGTAGGTGTGTCCAAACTTTTGACTGGTACTGTATATATCTATATGAATCTATTTCTCTCTGTCTGGGTCTTTCTTTCTGCTCTTGTCGGGCCCTCTTTTGTTATTCTGCATCAGGGAGACTGGCTGGGACTTCATCATAGCAGAAGAGAGAGTGAGATAGAACAGAGAGAGAAAGTGTGTGAGAGGGAGAAAGAAAATAGAGAAAGAACAGAGAGAGGGGGTTACCGGAAAAAGACACATACTGTGTCCACCACACACTCTTCCATTTTAACTTGTTTCTCTTTTACCTCATGTGATGTGGCTCTTCTGTGTTGTGTTTGGTCAGATCAGAACAGAAAAGAGGGCAGAGGAGGAACAGAGAGGAGGAACAGAGAGGAGAAAAGGAAGGAGGACAGAGGAGGACAGAGGACAGAAAGAAGAACTGACAGGAGAACAGAGAGGAGGACAGAAAGAAGCAGAGACGAGAACAGAGACGATGACAAACAGGAGGGACACCCAGTCTACAAGACAGTTATTTAAGCATCAGCAGAGAGGAGCCTGGGTAATTACTGTGAAGTGAGTGAAAAGACAGAGTTACCAGATTATTTTAGGAGCTGTTTAGTTCATGTAGATCCTGAATGGGAGAAGGAGAGGAGGTCATTGGAGAGGAGGAGAGGAGGAGAGGAGGGCATAGGAGAGGAAGGCATGCGAGAGGAGGGCATGGAAGAGGAGGAGAAGAGGGCATGCGAGAGGAGGGCATGGGAGGGGACTAGAGGAGGAGAGGAGGGCATGGATGGAAGAGGAGGAGGGAAGGCATGCGAGAAGGAGGGCAAATGGGAGGGAGTATGAGGAGGAGAGGAGGGCAATGGAAGAGGAGGGCATGTGGGAGGAGAGAGGAGGAAGAGCAATGCAGAGGAGAGGGCATGGGAGAGGAGTAGAGGAGGAGAGGAGGGGCATGGGGAGGGGCTAGAAGGAGGGCATGCGAGAGGAGGGCATGTGAGAGGAGGAGAGGGGGCATGCAAAGAGGAGGGCATGTGAGAGGAGGAGAGGAGGGCATGCAAGAGGAGGAGAGGAGGGCATGCGAGAGGAGGGCATGTGAGAGGAGAGGAGAGGAGGGCATTGCAAGAAGGAGGAGAGGAGGGCATGTGAGAGGAGGGCATGTGAGAGGAGAGAGGAGGAGAAAGGAGGGCATGCAAGAGGAGAGAGGGGGCATGTGAGAGGAGGGCATGGAGGGAGGAGACGGAGGGCATGCAAGAGGAGGGCATGCAAGAGGAGGAGAGGAGGGCATGCGAGAGGAGGGCATGCAAGAGGAGGAGAGGAAGGCCATGCGAGAGGAGGAGAGGAGGGCATGCAAGAGGAGGGCATGTGAGAGGAGGAGAAGGAGGAGAGGAGGGACATGCAAGAAGGAGGAGAGGAGGGCATGCGAAGAGGAGGGCATGTGAAGAGGAGGAGAGGAGGAAGAGAGGGCATGGGAAGAGGAGGAGGGCATGTGAGAGGAAGATAAGAGGAGGGGAGAGAGGGCATGGAAGAAGGAGGAGAGGAGGGCATGGAGAGGAGTTGAGGGAGGAGAAGGAGGGCATGCAAGAGGAGGAGAGGAGGGCATGGCGAGAAGAGGGCCATGTGGAGCAGGAGGAGAGGAGGGCCATGCGAGAGGAGGAGAGGAGGGCATGCGAGAGGAGGGCATGTGAGAGGAGGAGAGGAGGGCATGCGAGAGGAGGATAGAGTAGGAGGGCATCCGAGAGAGGAAGAGGAGGGCAATGCGAGAAGAGGCATGGGAGAGGAGGAGAGGAGGGCATGGCGAGAAAGAGGGAATGGGAAGAGGAGGAGAGGAGGGCATGGAGAGGAGGAGAGGAGGGCATGCGAGAAGGGTAGGGCATGGGAGAGGGGAAGGAGGGCTGCGAGAGGGCACATTGGGAGAGGAGGAGAGGAGGGCATGGAGACAGCGAGAGGAGAAGAGTTGAGGAGGCCCCGCATCGAGAATGCAGCTCTGCCCGTT
>NC_036866.1:13752521-13774228 GCF_002910315.2 Salvelinus sp. IW2-2015
CAGAGAGAGATAGGAGGGCATGTGAGAGGAGGAGAGGAGGGGCATGCAGAGGAGGGCATGTGAAGGGGAGAGGACGGGCCATGCAGAGGAGGAGAGGAGGGGCATGCGAGAGGAGGGCATGTGAGAGGAGGAGAGGAGGGCATGCAAAGAGGAGGAGAGGAGGGCATGTGAGAGGAGGGGCATGTGAGAGAGAGAGGAGGAGAGGAGGGCATGCAAGAGGAGGAGAGGAGGGCATGTGAGAGGAGGGCATGTGAGAGGGAAGGGAGGAAGAGAGGGCATGCAAGAAGGAGGGCATGCAAGAGGGAGGGAGAAGGCAAGAGGGCATGCGAAGAGGAGGGCATGCAAGAGGAAGGAGAGAGGGCATGCGAGAGGAGGAGAGGAGGGCATGCAAGAGGAGGGCATGTGAGAGGAGGAGAGGAGGAGAGGAGGGGCATGCAAGAGGAGGAGAGGAGGGCATGCGAGAGGAGGGCATGTGAGAGGAGTAGAGGAGAGAGGGGAGAGAGGAGGGCATGGAAGAGGAGGCATGTGAGAGGAAGGAAGAGGAGGAGAGGAGGGCATGCAAGAGGAGGAGAGGAGGGATGGAGAGGGAGGCATGTGAGAGGAGTAGAGGAGGAGAGGAGGGCATGCAAGAGGAGGAGAGGAGGGCATGCGAGAAGAGGGCATGTGAGAGGAGGAGAGGAGGGCATGCGAGAGGAGGAGAGGAGGGCATGCGAGAGAGGCAGTGAGAGGGGAGAGGAGGGCATCGAGAGGAGGAGAGGAGGGCATGCGAGAGGAGGGCATGAGAGGAGAGTAGGGAGGGGCATCCGAGAGGAGGAGAGGAGGGCATGCGAGAAGAGGGCATGGGAGAGGAGGGCATGCGAGAAGAGGGATGGGAGAGGAGGAGAGGAGGGCATGGGGAGAGGAGGAGAGGAGGGCATGCGAGAAGAGGGGCATGGGAGAGGAGGAGAGGAGGGCATGGGCAGAGGAGGAGAGGAGGGCATGCGAGAGGAAGAGAGTAGGAGGCATGCGAGAAGAGGGCATGGGAGAGGGAGGAGAGGAGGGCATGGGAGAGGAGGAGAGAGGGCATGCGGAGGAGAAGAGTAGGAGGGCATGCGAGAAGAGGGCAATGGGAAGGAGAGGAAGAGAGGGCATGCACAGAGAAGGAGAGGAAGGGGGCATGCGAGAGAGGAGAGAGTAGGAGGGCATGCGAGAAGAGGGCATGTGAGAGGAGGAGAGGAGGGATGCGAGAGGAGGGCATGGGAGAGGAGGAGAGGAGGGCAGCAAGAGGAGAAGAGTAGGAGGGCATGGGAGAGGAGGGCATGTGAGAGGGGAGAGAGGGCATGGGAGAGGAGGAGAGGAGGGCATGGGAGAGGAGGAGAGACAGCCTTAATACTTTATTCTGTTATTTATAAAAAAGTGTAAGCTTGTCTGCCTGCCTGCACACATTTCATGTAACTTTGTCTAATGAACAGAGTCTGGAGAGGGGGTTACCGTAATTGAGATGGATTGACACTCCATGCAATTAAACAGGCTGCAATTTATATGAATCACTTCATCATCCAAGACCTAATCAGTCTCCTGAGAGTGTAACTGTTAGTACAGCGTTAGTACAGCGTTACTGCAGGCACTCTGTGTTTTTCATTAGTTTTGTCAGACAGCTTGTGACTCTCTCCATAAACATGAGTTCATTAGTCATTGGAAAGTGTTTGATGCTTGAGTCATGTGGTCGCCACAGCCTTGTCGTGAATGTTTTTTGTGTAGGCCCTATGTATGTTTTTGGTGTGACGTGGTGGAGAAGTGTTTTGCGAGCAGCCATCTGCTCATGTGAGTAAGTGTGTGTTTGAAAAGGTATGTGCATGTACGTGCAGTGCTCACATGCGTGTGCATGTATCCCCCTCTGTTTTGTGTGTGTGTCTGCTACCCTTCAGGGACAACTAGGCTGTGGAGGTAAACAGCTCATTAACAGGCATGTGATCACAGCTGAGCACCCTGGGCACAGCCTGAGTGGTAGGAGGCAATGACACACCATGGCCGCCACACACATGGAGATTAATGGAGACTCCAGGGGAGGGAGGGGTGCAACACTGGGTCTCCTCCAGCTTGTTACTGTCTCTGCTGCTGCTGTTCCAGCCACTCAAGCGTATGTGCAACACCCCCCCCCCCCCCTCCTCCTCAGCTCTTCAGAGCACCTTCACTGACATATGGTCCCCCTTGGTGCACCTAAGTTGGATCCATCTCTCCCTTTCCCTCGAGGGCTTTTATGTGCTTGAGTGAAGGACTACGGTACTGTGTGTTATCTTATCGCTGGGACTTGGGAGGAACATGAACAAGGATTTATGTTTCATTGACCAGCCAAAGATATACACTGCTCAAAAAGTAAAGGACCACTTAAACAACACAATGTAACTCCAAGTCAATCACACTTCTGTGAATACAACTGTCCACTTAGGAAGCAACACTGATTGACAAAAATTTCACATGCTGTTGTGCAAATGGAATAGACAACAGGTGGAAATTAATAGGCATTATTGCAAGACACCCCCAATAAAGGAGTGGTTCTGCAGGTGGTGACCAGAGACCATTTTCGGTTCCTATGCGTCCTGGCTGATGTTTTGGTCACTTTTGAATGCTGGCGGTGCTTTCCACTCTAGTGGTAGCATGAGACGGAGTCTACAACCCACACAAGTGGCTCAGGTAGTGCAGCTCATCCAGGATGGCACATCAATGCGAGCTGTGGCAAGAAGGTTTGCTGTGTCTGTCAGCGTAGTGTCCAGAGCATGGAGGCGCTACCAGGAGACAGGCCAGTACATCAAGGGACGTGGAGGAGGCGTAGGAGGGCAACAACCCAGCAGCAGGACGCTACCCTCCCTTTGTGCAAGGAGGAGCATTGCCAGAGCCTGCAAAATGACCTCCAGCAGGCCTACAAATGTGCATGTGTCTGCTCAAACGGGCAGAAACAGACTCCATGAGGTGGTATGAGGGCCGACGTCCACAGGTGGGGGTTGTGCTTACAGCCCAACACCGTGCAGGACGTTTGGCATTTGCCAGAGAACACAAGATTGGCAAATCTCGGCCACTGGCGCCCTGTGCTCTTCACAGATGAAAGCAGGTTCACACTGAGCACATGTGACAGACGTGACAGAGTCTGGAGACGCCGTGGAGAACGTTCTGCTGCCTGCAACATCCTCCAGCATGACCGGTTTGGCGGTGGGTCAGTCATGGTGTGGGGTGGGCATTTCTTTGGAAGCCGCACAGCCCTCATGTGCTCGCCAGAGGTAGCCTGACTGCCATTTAGGTACCGAGATGAGATCCTCAGACCCCTTGTGAGACCATAATGCTGTGCGGTTGGCCCTGGGTTCCTCCTAATGCAAGACAATGCTAGACCTCATGTGGCTGGAGTGTGTCAGCAGTTCCTGCAAGAGGAAGGCATTGATGCTATGGACTGGCCCGCCCGTTCCCAGACCTGAATCCAATTGAGCACATCTGGGACATCTGTCTCGCTCCATCCACCAACGCCACGTTGCCCACAGACTGTCCAGGACTTGGCAGATGCTTTCCCCAGGTCTGGGAGCAGATCCTCAGGAGACCATCCGCCACCTCATCAGGAGCATGCCAAGCATTGTTGCATTGTAGGGAGGTCATACAGGCACGTGAAGGCCACACACACTACTGAGCCTCATTTTGACTTGTTTTAAGGACATTACATCAAAGTTGGATCAGCCTGTAGTGTGGTTTTCCACTTTAATTTTGAGTGTGACTCCAAATCCAGACCTCCATGGGTTGATAAAAATTATCAATGTAAATCAAATTTGTGTGATTTTGTTGTCAGCACATTTAACTATGTAAAGAAAAAAGTATTTAATAAGAATATTTKATTCATTCAGATCTAGGATGTGTTATTTTAGTGTTCCCTTTATTTTTTTGAGCAGTGTATAATAAGTTATATTGAATTATGTGGATCRAGCAGGCTCCATATGGGTGCCATTTGGCCTGGTCTAGAAGACAGGGGAGTAGGATGATGTTTTCCAGACAGACGCAGTTCCAAGGTCAGTTTTATGTCCCCCCCCACCACCGTACTGGTTAAGGTTAGGGTTGTGGAGGGTTAGCTGATACTAAATCTGTGCTTACGGGCAACATCTAGCCAAGGTGACAAGGGTTAGCTTTACATTTTATGTAGGCCTACAGGCAGTGACCAAGGATGAATTGTAGGCTACATTGCTTACTGTAAAAGTACTATCGTCCTATTATGAGAGCAGCCATCCAACCTAATAAACTAATATGATCTTTGTAAAGACCATCATGTCACAGTGAGCCAGGAAGTCTGCCCCAGGCTAGCCCTGGGTGACGGGTGTGATGCTCCGTTGGCTGAGCTAAATGCCAAAAGCCCCGTTGGACGCGGTAGGTTTTAACACAGTGATCTTAGAGCTAAAAGAGAAGAGAACACTGGGCCAATGCTGGGGCAACCTTTAGCATTCAACTAGTCACAGTGAAATGAAGATGATGTTTATTGGTTTAAGCGAGATGTGAATGTAGGGTTGTTGCCTGTGATGCCAGGGCATTAAGTTGTACTGTTTTTAAGTGGTTTCAACATGTGACTTTCATCTGCATGAGACCTTGAAATATGGTTAGAGTGTTTCGTCATAAGATATCTGAATTAGGTTTTACATCAGGGACAACCTTCTTAGTCCTTGTTGAGCTTCCTGAAGTTGTTACATGCTTTAGATGTCAGTGGCCCTTTTAGCTTCGCTGTATGCTCCATTTTCCTCTGTAGTCACAAGTGGAGGATGATTAAGTCCAGAGGCATCATGCCCGTATGGGGCACAGGGGCATGTGCCCCCTCAGATTTGTCCTGTTTTTATTTATATATTTTTTACATTTAAATAATAATGCTTAGTTTCTCTGTAATTCTACTAACCACTAAGCAATTTTCTGAAGTTGGTTTTAGCTAGGCCAGATAGGTTCCCAATCTCATGACCTGATAACCAAGAAGCCATTTCAGGCTGTCAATCATGTTAGAGCAGCTAGCTGGTAGACTTTAGAAAAACAAGCAATGTACTAAATAAGACTCACATTCCTTTCAATCAATTATCCAGATTTTAGCAGAGATGCAGAGAAGAATATTTAGTTTCTTTAAAAAAGAACCACCAATCAGGAGGACAGCTTAAGAGGTATGCTTAGATACTGTATGCAGAAAAATAGACATATTTTTTTACATCAAATTAAGCATAATGATTATGGCTCTAGATTGCGGGAAAATACAGTTTCAGGTGTTTGAAAAATGCAAAATTCTACAACTGTGTGTGCATCAAATCAAATGTTATTTGTCACATGCGCTGAATACAACAGGTGTAGTAGACCTTGCAGTGAAATGCTTACTTACAAGCCTTTAACCAACAATGCAGTTTTAAGAAAAGTAAAATACATTTWAAAAAGTAAGAAATAAGAGTTACAAATAATTAAAGAGCAGCAGTAAAATAACAAAAGCGAGGCTATAAAGAGGAGGTACCGGTACAGAGTCAATGTGCGGGGGCACCGGTTAGTCCAGGTAACTGAGATAATATGTACATAAAGTTATTAAAGTGACTATGCATAGATAATAATAGAGAGTAGCAGCAGCGTAAAAGAGGGGGGGCAATGCAAATAGTCTGGGTAGCCATTTCATTAGATGTTCAGGAGTCTTATGGCTTGGGGGTAGAAGCTGTTTCGAAGCCTCTTGGACCTAGACTTGGCGCTCCGGTACCGCACGAGCCTGTGTGCATGTGTGTGTGAGCAGAGCATCAGCTGACAAATACATTCTGCTGTAAACAAAAATACTCCTGCTGGAACCACAAATGTCCCCTTTGAGGAAAGGGGGAATCTAGTCAGTTGTACAACTGAATGCATTCAATTGAAATGTGTCTTCCGCAATTTTAAAAAGAGCCCCTCAGAATCAGAGAGGTGCGGGGGGCTGCCTTAATCCACATCTTACACACACACACACACACACACACACACACACACACACACACACACACACACACACACACAACACACACACACACACACACACACACACACACACACACACACACACACAACACACACACACACACACACACACACACACACACACCACACACGACACACACACACACACACACACACACACAGAGGGATCGACCCTGCTGCTTCTGTATTGATCTTGAAGGAAGTTCTCTATTTCTCGCCTTCTCTTCCCCTCTCTCTCTTCCTCTCTCGCGTTTTCTGTTGCTTATGGGCAAACTAAATTAATCTATGCTGTCTTGATAACACAGGAAAATACTATCCAAAAACATCTGGGAACATTTTGAGCAAATAGGACATCCACAATTACTGACTGCAATACAGTGTTGTTGTGAGAACGTTGTGACTCCATTGATCAATTCACACTCTATCAAAAGATGTTTGATTATTATACCTTACAAACATGTCAATGTAGATATACACTGAGTATACAAAAATTAAGAACACCTGCTCTTTAAAAAAAATATGTTTTACCTTTCTTTTACTAGGCAAGTCAGTTAAGAACAAATACCTATTTTCAATGACYGCCTAGGAACAATGGGTAAACTGCCTTGTTCAGGGMCAGAACAACAGATTTGTACCCTGTCAGCTCAGGGATTCGATCTAGCAACCTTTCGGTTACTAGTCCAACGCTCTAACCACTAGGCTACCTGCCGCCCCATGATATACACTGAGTATACAAAATATTAAGAATACCTGGTCTTTCCATGATATACACCATGACAGACATACATACACTTCAGTTAGTGTAGATGAAGGGGAGGAGACATGTTAAATAATATTTTTTAAGCCTTGAGACATGGATTGTGTATGTGCGCCATTTAGAGGGTGAATGTGTAAGACAAAAGATGTAAGTGCCTTTGAACGGGTTATGGTAGCAGGTYCCAGGTGCACCGGTTTGTGTCAAGAACTGCAACGCTGCTGGGTTTTTTCAAGCTCATGTTTCTTGTGTGTATCAATAATGGTCCACCACCCAAAGGACATCCAGCCAACTTGACACAACTGTGGGAAGCATTGGAGTCAACATGGGCCAGCATCCCTGTGGAAATCTTTCGACAACTTGTGGAGTCCATGCCCCGACAAATTGAGGGGGGGTGCAACTCATTATTAGGAAAGTGTTCCTAATGTTTGGTATACTCAGTGTATGTTGTCATACTATATGCTTTGATTATAATATTCTCCATCGTATTCAGAGAAAGTKTTGATGTAGTACTCCATCTCTCCACCAGGTGTCTCTAGTGTAATATGGAATAGTGTACTTTCTCTTGTGTTTCCACAGCTGCTCCCTCTCTGGTTAAATGAGCCCACATGGCAGAATTATGACATCAGTTCAGGCCTGGGCCTGTTTCAACTGTCAGCCTTACCTGTATACCTGTTTCAGAGCCATATAAATACCTACTTCATAAACTRCAACTTGGTAGTGTCATTAAACTCAAAGGAAATACCTCAGGCATCAGACAATCCCCAACCAAGCATTTCATCTAACACGCAACACAGCAACATAGGTTTTTGAGGTTTAGATCTAGTTTGCTGAGAGATGCATAAACAGTGCTACCGTACATAATATGTAATTGAATTGTGATTGATTGATGATGCTAATGCTATTGCTCTGTGTTGTGTTTCCCTACAGTAAAGTGGAGACAGCAGCCATTGAGACAGAGCTGCTGAGGGACTACAGGTTTGGCCAGCAGCAGCTGATAGAGATCTGGGGGCATGCCTGTGCCATCGCCATCACCAAGGTACTTTATGTACCACCCTTATCCCCCCACTCCTCTCTCCTTCCCCTCTCCAAGAACCACCTTTTTCGGGCTACTCATTAATCTATCTATCCATCAATCAATCAAATGTATTTATAAATCCCTTTTTACATCAGCAGATGTCACAATGTGCATATACAGAAACCCAGCCTAAAACCCCAAACAGCAAGCAATGCAGATGTAGAGGCACGGTGGCTAGGAAAAACTCCCTAGGAAGAAACCTAGAGAGAAACCAGGCTCTGAGGGGTGGCCAGTCCTCTTCTGGCTGTGCCATCCATCCATCCATCCATCTCTCCAATTCTCAGTCTCTGATGCTGTTCCACCTAATAGTATTTCAAAACCATGCAACTTTCTAAGAGCTCGCGACATATGAACTGTGAATAGAGATTTAGAGAACACACAGTTCTGTTCTGTTCTCTGTGTTTTTGGAAAAATAAGTTTACTTACAGTTGTGGAAGAACTGTCCCTCTCATCAGTACTGTGTCTCTGATCCATAAACCCTGAGGCACATCAGAGCCTCTGTTCCTCTGTTCACTACTGGGCCTGATGAGAGACTGATCTGCTCCCCTGCTGGGAGCCAGTCTGCCAAGTCCATATGCCCCTTACATCAGACCCTAATGGTTTGTGTTGTTTGTGGTGTGTGGTGTTGTGTGTGGGTGTTGTGTGGGTGTTGTGTGTGTGTGTGGTGTGGTGTGGTGTGTTGTGTGTGTGTGTGTGTGTGTTATGTATATTTGTGTAAATATGTGGTGAGGCGTTCTTGTAAGTTGGTTCTCCCAGTCAGACTGCCTGTGGTCAGCAGCAAGTGTACGGGAGTGTGGACTGTCAGGAACACACTTCGTGTCAGGACATTTGGACCAGACGGTCGTTGGTTGAACCCTGCAGTCGTATCCTCCACAGGAACCCGGTGTGGTGTGTTAATGTTCTTGAGCTTTCAGACGAAACACTCTCCTATAGATGAAAAGAGAGAGAGACAGAAAGGTGAGAGCTCCCCTCAGAGCGTCTGATTACCTCAACCACATCCACCTACCATATTATACCAGATCACATGTTATCTGCAAACGCAACCACTGTAGTGAAATAAAAGCCTTATTCGCACTTGATGTCATGCGTGTGGGTGCAGTGCCCCAGCCGAGCCAGACGCTGTTTGTTAGCTGCGTGCGTGTGCTGCGGCTGCGTCTGCTCTAGCCATGGACCATTATCGCAAGACGCACGCAGCAACGCAGCCGCAGCACACACACCGTAGCTAGACAAACAGCGTCTGGCTCGCCTGGGGCTATGCACCCACACGCAGAATCAAAGTGCAGTAGTAAGGCTTTGATTTCACTACAGTGGTTGCGTTTGCAAGATAACATGAACCCTCACAGAGTAATCCACCCCATATACTCAAAGACTCAACCCCGGCATCAACACACGGGCCCATCAAGGTCCATCTCAGCGTGTTCCTCAATTGAAGTTGGATATTTGTGCATTTTGGCCTTACCAGGCACCATAATGTTAATCTGTAGATCTACAAAGCAAATGTGTCATGAAGCTTTACCACCTGCTATGTATAAGGAATAGTATTTAATTGATGATTTAAAATAATGAAAAATTATATTGTGAAAATACTAAATAATCTGTTTTGTTTTTTTGTATTTGTCTTTGTGGACACGTGGTTGGGTATTGTGGGTGCACGTGGGGTGGTGACAATGTGTGTGTGTGGGCAACGTGGTGTGGGTGCATGTTGTGTGGACACGTGGTGTGGGGCATGTGTGTGTGGTGGGAACGTGTGTGGGTGGCATGTGTGTGTGGTGTACCCGTGTGGTGGTGCATGGTGTGTGTGTGGGACACGTGGGTGTGGGTGATGTGTGGTGGTTGGGACACGTGTGTGGTATGTGTGTGTGGTGGACACGTGGGTCTGGGTGCATGTGTGTGTGGTTTGTCTGTGTATGTGTGTCAGATGGAAGGAGCAGAGGCCCTATAGTGCAGGGATGGCAATTTTGATGGGGGTGGGGGCCACAAATATAATAACTAATTTCATGCAATTCTACTCATTTTGCCATGGGCAGAGATTTCGTTTTGCAGTTTTACAGCTAATTTCCTGAAATTATGCACATTTTGCCATAGGGTGAGGCAGTTTTTAATATGATAAACGGATGATCAAGGCCCCACGGTCGGTAATGCGCATGCTTGCACAATTTAGATAGTTAGCTGGCCGCTAGACTTACAATTAAAAACAATATTCCCAGGGTCGTTACTGTTAATGAGAATATGTTCTCAGTCGACTTACCTGGTAAAATAAGTGTACAAAGAAAAAGTAGGCTTAGCCTCTGGGACCTTATTAGAGTCAATCATACAGCTATTGTGTGTGTGTGTGTGTGTGTGTGGTGTGTGTGTGTGTGTGTGTGTGTGTGTGTGTGTGGTGTGTGTGTGTGTGTGTGTGTGTGTTTGTGTGTGTGTGTGTGTGTGTGTGTGTGTGTTGTTGGGTGCGCACACATGTATGAGGATAGGACTGCAGAGCCTGTCACCATGAGCTGACATAACAGCATTCCTCCAGATAGGAGGCAGGGTAGCAAGGCTACACCCTGACTACTAAACCCAGACCAGGGCAACCTACTCCTCTAAATCCAGCTTGTTCCACTGGATGTGAATTTTAGATATCCACTATAATGACCTTCTCTTTAGTCTTTAATCATTTTGTTAGCGCTAATGGCCCAATCCTAAAGCAAGTTGAGATAAGATAGAAAATACAGTTAGGATGCTGCTGTAAAAGGCACTGCATTCACAGTATGTGGATATTGAATGTCACTCCTATCAAAGATGGCTGGTCCTTATTGGGCTGCTGTGCTAATTAGCGTTAGCATTTGCCACAGGGGAGCAAGTCAGAGAGGGTGTCATCACATCAGCGCAGCGAGAGACACACTACTACACCCTTAATGACACCAGGAAGTCGTTTCATCTGTTTCAGCCACTTAGGAAAAATGTTCTTACCTATCTCTTTCCTCTCTCGCTACGCTCGGAAGGTAGCTTCTGCTGCCGTCATTATCCTTCCACCTCACAGACTCGATGCCGCCATTACCATCCTTCTTTCATCTCATTTAGAGTGTATCTACTCCGAGACAGAACATTTATGTTACAGATAATGGCTGCTGTCTCTATTCTCCCGGCATCATTACTGTAATTAATGCTTTCATGTCTGTATTAATCAGATACTGCAATTAGAGTACGGCTCCATTTGTTGCACTGTAATGTACCACTCCATTTAGAGTCCCGGTTTTAGCGGCCATATTGAAATTGGTCCGGTATATGAAATACCTAGGGTTAGGCTACATATTTGGTGTGGTYAAGCTGTTGGAAAGTAAGGTAAGACACCTTTAGCTGTGATGTCGCTACTGATTCACTCCCCTACTGATCCAATTTAGGTGTGAGGAGGAAGATTGGACCACTTAAGTTAACACGCCAATTCCAGCAGGATATAGTGACGGATACCTCTGCTGCTTCTCTTAAGGACGTGCGAGGGGATTTACTGGGGTATGTGCTGTGCCCCTGTAAAACAGAGAGGGGGAGATGCCAGTGGCCCGGTGGGAAAACTCATGGCTCAGGCCTGATGGAAAGTAGTGTGTTATTTAAAGGGAGCATCCTGTGGTGTCCGGCTCTGGTATTTTTTCCACTCCTGTCTGGGTTTAATGAGTTTGGGGCTTTCTGTCTTTAAAAAAAAACCTGGGTGCCATTTCCCCTGGCCATGGCATTGCGTCCCTGGCACGCGAAGGAGAGAGTTTGACAGTGATGGAGGGTCAGCCTCACGGGTTGGATGACCTCTCTATCTCTCTCTCCCTCCAGGCCTTTCCTCTGATCTCCCTGGGTAAGAAGCAGCCAACAGTGTTGGTGGTCTGTGGTCCTGACCAGAACGGCTCCATCGGCCTAGTGTGTGCCCGCCACCTGCGCATATTTGTAAGTATACCACAGAAGACTGCACCAGCCATGCACCCACCAGCCATCTCACACACATGGCCATGTGGACAATATCAGACTATAGTTAGTAATGAATTAAATGGTTCAGTGAGTTTATTTCAGTATAAAGTAAAAGGGTTTAGGAGATTTTCATTACAACTCCTATAAGTAGACCTTAATGATTAATTGATCCATTATGGGATTGAAAATGTCGATGACATCACTTCATTGTTATCCTCATTAAAATACTGTCTGGTTGGCCTCCCGGGTGGCGCAGTGGTCTAGGGCACTGCATCGCAGCGCTAGCTGCGCCACCAGAGTCTCTGGGTTCGCGCCCAGGCTCTGTCGCAGCCGGCCGCCACCGGGAGGTCTGTGGGGCGACGCACAATTGGCCTAGCGTCGTCCGGGTTAGGGAGGGTTTGGCCGGTAGGGATATCCTTGTCTCATCGTGCTCCAGCGACTCCTGTGGCGGGCCGGGCGCAGTGCGTGCTAACCGAGGGGGCCAGGTGCACGGTGTTTCCTCTGACACATTGGTGCGGCTGGCTTCCGAGTTGGAGGCGCGCTGTGGTTGGGTTGTGCTTCGGAGGACGCATGGCTTTCGACCTTCGTCTCTCCCGAGCCCGTACGGGAGTTGTAGCGATGAGACAAGATAGTAATTACTAGCGATTGGATACCACGAAAATTGGGGAGAAAAGGGGGTCAAATTTATWAAAAAAAATTAAAAAATACTGTCTGGTTACAGTTGGCAGTGGTAGCATACCATGATATCATGTTGGTAATGTCATGACTTTAGTCACATTAGTTTGCATGACTGTGGATATGCTGTTCTGTAGTGTGAAGACATTTATTGCAATATTACAGACGATAACAGTACATTAACTAAAAACATAATTTGAATAAGGATTTACACGTTTTGATATAGTGCGGCAAGTCTACTTTCTTTATTCTATGTGGTCGAAACCATAAATGCGTTATTGTTTTCCTTAGAACGGACTGTATCTATATAACTTCACCATATGTGTCTGAGATGGCAAATTTATGGAGCATTGATATCTCTAATTAAAACCATGTTGACAGCAGCTGTTAAAGTTGTAAGATGACTGTCTGTGAAGCTCTCAGGGCAGTGACTGGGCCTGGGGTCAACACAGATATATTTTTCACCAGGATTCCAGGAATTAATAAAGCACTTACACATAACTTTGATCCAAATAAACAAATCAAATCAAATGGTATTGGTCACATACACATATTTAGAAGATGTTATTGTGTGTGTAAGCGGAATGCTTGTGTTCCTAGCTTCAACAGTGCAGCAGTATCTAACAATACACAACAATATACACAAATCTACAAGTTAAAGAATGGAATTCAGAAATATATACATTTTAGGAAGAGCAATGTCTGAGTGGCATTGCCTAAAATAAAGTCCTGGGCGGTCCTGGGCTAGCCATCAGTGTTCACCGAGCTAGCATGTGTCTCAGTATGTTTTGCATGCATTCGTGGTTCTTTCCACTGCTAAATAATTGACGAGCCAAAATATTGCATATGGAAAAGACAAACAGTCCCCAAGTCAAAGCTCATCTTTGTCAGATTCTGTCTGAGTATGATTATGTCTGTGACCGTTAGTCCAGCCTGTTGTTCAGGCAAGGGAGGATGCACATGATGTTCTACAGTTCTTTCGGAACATAATGCGGTTCTTTCGTGTTTCTTTTGAACATAAACACCTTGGCCTCGACGTCTGAAAGAGTCAAGGTGTTCATCACGACTTATGAGTCTCAGAGATTCCATAATGTCCTTTGAATGTTGCCTTTGTGTCACGGTTTAAACAAACCACTGTGAATCTCAACGGACTGTGACCACAGGAAAGACGCTCCTTCAAGGCCTACTCAGAATGCTCATCCATCAGGGAGAGGAAGTTCAACGGTGGGAAGGCTTAACATCAACAGGAAAAGGCGTGTGACCTGTCTGTAACCTGTTGATATACCTCTTAGTTGACGTTTGTTGATGCTAGAGAGCGTCCTGATGGTGCCTCCGTCCCCAAGGTATGTCTGTCTCTTGTTGACATTGTTACCTCTTCTAAGTCAGGGCACCAAGGGGTCACTGAGGGGTCGCAGCCACCCTAGAGGGTCGTCTTTCTCTTGGTTCTTTAGCGGCAGTTATGAAAGATGACGTCAGTTGCCTGTTCTTTAGCCCCTGTGGTTGAAGCCTGATTGGTTTAATGCCTCCCAGGAGCGAGTTGGAGCATGTAGACTGACGTCTGGGCTAACAGACCACTTCTCCCTCTGACTGACCAGGGCCAGTTAGTCAGAGATGGAGGGACCTGAACCTCTCACTGCCTGGTTTACATACCCAGCATGACCAGCAGCACACTGAGGCCCTTTCACATACACTATTTAAAAAGATACCGTTGAAGTCGGATGTTTACATACACTTAGGTTGGAGTCATTAAAACTTGTTTTTCTACCACTCCAAAAATGTCTAGTTAACAAACTATAGATTTTGCAAGTCGGTTAGGACATCTACTTTGTGCATGACAAAAGTAATTTTTCCAACAATTGTTTACAGACAGATTATTTCACTTTTTTTTTTGTCCGTTATTTCACCAGGTAAATTGACTGAGAACACATTACAATAAGTGCCATGGGATCTTTAATGACCTCAGAGAGTCAGGATACCCGTTTAACGTCCCATCCGAAAGACTGCACCCTACACAYGGCAGTGTCCCCAATCACTGCCCTGGGGCTTGGGGATATTTTTTAGACCAAAGAGCCTCCTACTGGCCCTCCAACACCACTTCCAGCAGCATCTGGTCTCCCATCCAGGGACTGACCAGAACCAACCCTGCTTAGCTTCAGAAGCAAACCAGCAGTGGTATGCAGGGTGGTATGCTGCTGGCTAATCACTTATAATTCACTGCATCACAATTCCAGTGGGTCAGAAGTTTACATACACTAAGTTGGCTGTGCCTTTAAACAGCTTGAAAAATTCCAGAAAATGATGTCATGGCTTTAGAAACTTCTGATAGGCGAATTGACATCATTTGAGTCAATTGGAGGTGTACCTGTTGATGTATTTTAAGGCCTACCTTCAAACTCAGTGCCTCTTTGCTTGACATCATGGGAAAATCAAAAGAAATCAGCCAAGACCTCAGAAAATAAATTGTAGACCTCCACAAGTCTGGTTCATCCTTGGGATGGGGATGCTTTGCTGCAAGAGGGACTGGTGCACTTCACAAAATAGATGGCCTCATGAGGAAGGAAAATGATGTGGATATATTGAAGCAACATCTCAAGACATCAGTCAGGAAGTTAAAGTTTGGTCGCAAATGGGTCTTCCAAATGGACAATGACCCCAAGCATACTTCCAAAGTTGTGGCAAAATGGCTTAAGGACATCAAAGTCAAGGTGATTGGAGTGGTCATCACAAAGCCCTGACCTCAATCCTATAGAAAACGTGTGGGCAGAACTGAAAAAGCGTGTGCGAGCAAGGAGGCCTACAACCTGATTCAGTTACACCAGCTCTGTCAGGAGGAATGGGTCACAATTCACCCAACTTATTGTGGGAAGCTTGTGGAAGGCTACCCGAAACGTTTGACTCAAGTTAAACAATTTAAAGCAATGCTACCAATACTAATTGAGTGTATGTAAACTTCTGACCCACTGGGAATGTGATGAAATAAATAAATCTGAAATAAATCATTCTCTCTACTATTATTCTGACATTTCACATTCTTAAAATAAAGTGGTGATCCTAACTGACCTAAAACAGGGATTTTTTAACTTGGATTAAATGTCAGAAATTGTGAAAAACTGAGTTTAATGTATTTGGCTAAGGTGTATGTAAACTTCCGACTTCCAACGCAGACGACACCATTCTGTACACTTCTGGCTTCTTTGGACACTGTGTTAACACCCTCCAGACGAGCTTCAATGCCATACACACTCTCCTTCCGTGGCCTCCAACTGCTCTTAAATACAAGCAAAACTAAATGCATGCTCTTCAACCGATCGCTGCCTGCACCTGCCCGCCCATCCAGACATCACTACTCTGGACAGTCTGACCTTAGAATATGTGGACAACTACAAATACCTAGATGTCTGGTTAGACTGTAAACTTTCCTTTCCAGACTCACATCAAACATCTTCAGTCCAAAGTAAAATCTAGAATTGGCTTCCTATTTCGCAACAAAGCATCCTTCACTCATGCTGCCAAACATACCTCGTAAAACTGACCATCCTACCGATCCTCGACTTCGGCGATGTAATTTACAAAATACCCTCCAATACCCCTACTCAATAAATTGGATGCAGTCTATCACAGTGCCATCCGTTTGTCACCAAAGCCACACATACTACCCACCACTGCGACCTGTACGCTCTCTTTGGCTGCCTCGGCTCATTGCTTCCGTTGACCGAATCCCAGCTGTGGCGGCGTCCAGGATCATTCTTGTAAGCAGCTCTTAGGACCCATGTCGTGGGCTTTTTAAGCATGGGGTGGTGAGAGGTGCACGCTAGTTCGTTTCTTACTGAGTTTTTCAAGCCTAGGTAGCTTCTGTGTTTTGTAGCACTTACTGATGCTCACGACACGTCATTGGCAGAGAGACCTAGGAAGTGCATAGGGTAGGCAGGGCCCGACAGCAAGGCGAGTAGATTCTGGCTTTGGAGGGGACTATAGATCAGAGTTTACGTCAATTAGTACCGTCCTCCCTAAGCGCGAAGCTCGGGAGATCGTCGGCTCTGTCTGTGCCGCTCTCGGTTCTCAGTGGCTCAGTGGCTCTGCGACATTGATGCGCTGACCAGTGCAGAAACCCAGCACTGAGCATGAAGAGGCGAGGAAAAATGCTTCTAGAACTTGCAAGGAAGATTCATCGGGTTTAGATATCCTTCGCCCTTGGCAGCTCAAGGCTTTGGAAGCACCAGTCTGTTGGGCACACAGAGGACAGTACTCACAGGAATTGAAGGCTACGACTGGCAGCCGCCGAGAGCCTGTTAACACTAGCAGGTCATGGCAGTAAGTAGCCGTAGGAGATCAAGTATGGTAAGCCCTCTGTTTCTTCGCGTGCCACCCACGGGCCCGGCCTATTACCTGGTTTAGTCTGTGGGGCACTCCCTTTTTGAGTCGGTTAATTGTTCGGTGGCCGTTGTTGCATCCCATTTTTGCTATAGTTCTAGCTATATGTTGGGTTACATTCTATCCAGCTGTGAGATATCTAGCATTCCTAGTGTAACGCGTGTTGACTTGCTATATTGGCGGAGTTAGCGCTACGCTGCCACTGCTTTGTTGCGACAAGGCGCGGCTTCTTGCTTGCTCCCTCCTCTAGATCTTTCCCTTGGCCGCCAAACGTTCATTTGTATGTGCATGATTCGGGTACGGATCAGATTAATACATGTCTCATTACTTTTCTACTCGATATCTTCGGTCTTTGATACTTGTCACACTGTTGCTATTTTCTAGCTCCACTGAATGTCTGCTAAACCGTCTGGGGTTTGTTGGGATGTGGGTGCGGAATGGCTTGCTTCTACATCGTGGGCCACGCGGCAATTTGTTATCGATTTGAGGACCTTGTGTCTAGCGCTCGTTGGCATCTATCTGGTTAAGATGTAATTATAGTTGGGTCATATATAGTGAATTCATAATTGCTTAAAGCTTAGTTTTCGAAGATGGACGCCCACGATAAGCCGAAAGTAGACGCATAAGGCTCTGCGGGGACGGGGAGGACTGTGGGGGAGGTGTCAATACAATATTAGGGAAAGAAGGTACTAATTCTACCGACAACGCCAGAGACCGACTCACACAGCTAGGCAGCACGTGATACGCGTAGCCACCACGAGGACAGCACATCTAGGGAATGATCCGAGATGCACGGACGTAACATCTACCTAAATATGTATGACATTCCGCAAACTTACAGTAATATGATGAGACACCCTCGACACTTACATTAAAAAGAGATGAATACACCCACATACACTTACATAAGTATGACGAGGCACCTCTATCAGGACACGGTACGATATATGAGATTTTTGCACGACGCAAACTTACTGGCACATAAGATGTACAGCGCGGCAGCCCGGCAACACTACTTATAAATTAGATGACAACCCACGACCACTTGTTGGACGGGGGAAAGTAGGAGGAATTTCCCAAATATCCTACCTGCGATGGGGGATATTAACAAGCATGTGGTCCCACTGACGTCCAACTCTTAGGAGGGCACTAGTAGATCATCACAGGCCCTGTCCCATAGTACATGGGCCCTTGATCAGACTCCAATCAATACTGATAGAGACACTGCGCTGGAACACTACCTAATGCCAGGTATGATCAGCAAAGCCGCCTACATTACAAGATGTGAGCACCCGCTTGCTACCGATACATATCTTGAAGACGAGACAATCGTTCTCTCACACCTTATCGTATAAGAGAGTACGAGCGCTAGAGAGCTACATTATAGAGTCATGACGAGAATCCTAAGACCACTTTTACATTTGAGAAGGGAGCAGCCTTTTCACACTTGACCATAACAGCAGACATTTGCCAAAGACACTACATAATGGTGTAGAGGAGCACCATCTGGGAGCAGTACCATCTTATGAGAGCACCTTGTACGCACACGCGGATGATTGAGAAGAGAATGACTTGCAGCAATACCTTACCATACCACTTATATGATGATGCCTGGGCACTCACCGTCCACCTATCGTTAGCAGGAGCACGAGAGACACAAGTACATCTAGCACGATACACTGGAAAGACGCAGACACATCACCGTACACTACCATAAAAGAGAAGCCCTCCACGAACACTTGACGTGAAATCAGCATGTAGTTCTCTACGTCCACAGAGCTACGTATTGGGCGGGGACTGTATTAAGATAACGTATCTATCTATCGACACACTTTTAATGAGATGATCTAGCCCAGACACAGCATCTCGGATGGGACGAGCACCAACAAAATCGAGAGGAGAGGCAGATCTATGGAAACAGCTAAGGTGACCTATACCACAGAGACACTGTGCAAACACTACTATAAAGAGACGCACACGCTGCACACACTATCTATAAAGAGAGAAACGATGATTGTAACATTGCCTTACTCGCAGTTTCCCGCCTGATCATTTTCTGAGGCTTTTCAAGCTTTTAGACCCACAGGAGTGGCCTTTCTTTACCCACTGAATTTGATGCAGTGACTCTATAAGTGATTGCAGCAGCATACACCCTGCATTCCACTGCTGTTTGCTCGGCTAAGCGATGGGTGTTTGGTCAGTCCCTGGAGACCAGATGCTGCTGGAGTGGTGTGAGGCGCAGTGGACTTTGGTCTAATCCTTCCAGAGCCCAGGCGAGTGATTGGGGACACTGCCCTGTTAGGGTGGCAGTCTTCGGAGGGAGTACGCGTATCCTCTCTCTGTAGGTCATAAAGATCCATGGCTATTGTAATGTGTTCTCAGTCAATTACTGGTGAAATAACGGACAAAAAAAAAGTGATGTCTTCTGTAACAATTGTTGAAAAATTACTTTTGTCATGCACAAAGTAGATGTCCTAACCGACTTGCAAATCTATAGTTGTACTACACTTTTGGAGGCGTGGAGTTAATGACTCCACCTAATAGAAGTACATCGCTCAACGTATCTTTTTCTAATGTGTGAAGGGCAGTGTGCTGTGTCATGCTGGGTGTAACAGGCAGTGAGAGTTCAGGTCCCTCCATGCTCGATACTGGCCTGGTCAGTCAGAGGAGAAGGTCTGTTCCCAGACGTCAGTCTAATCTCAAAGCTCCTGGAGCATTAAACCATCAGGCTTCAACCACAAGGGCTAAAGAACAGGAACTGACGTCATCTTTCATAACTGCCGCTAAAGAACCAAGAGAAAGACGACCCTCTAGGGTGTGCGCCCTCGTGACCCTTGGTGCCCTGACTTAGAAGAGGTAACAATGTCAAAAAGACAGACATACCTTGGGACGGAGCACCATCAGGACCTTCTAGCAAACAACGTAACTAAGAGTATCAACAGTTCAGACAGGTCACACGCTTTTTCTGTATGTTAAGCCTCCGTTAACTCCTCTCCTGATGATGAGCATCTGAGTAGTTGAAGAGCCTTTCCTGTGGTACAGTCCGTTGAGATTCACAGTGGTTTGTTTAAACCGTGACACAAAAGGCAACATCAAAGACATTATGGAATCTCGAGAATCATAAGTCGTGATGACACCTTGATCTTTCAGACGTGAGGCAAGGTGTTTATGTTCAAAGAACACGAAAGAACCGCATTATGTTAAAGAATGTAGAACATCATGTGCTCCCCCTTGCTGAACAACAGGCTGGACTAACGGTCACAGACATAATCATACTCAGACAGAATCTGACAAAGATGAGCTTTGACTTGGGGACGTTTGTCTTTTCATATGCAATATTTGCTCGTCAATTATTTAGCAGGGAAAGACCACGAATGCATGCAAAACATACTGAACGGATAGCTCGCGGGACCCACTGGTGCTAGCCCAGGAGCCAGGACTTTATTAGGCAATGCCACTCAGACTTGCTCTTCTAAAATGTATATTTCTAATCCATTCTTTACTTGTAGATTGTGTTATTTGTTGTGTATTGTTAGATACTGCGACGTTGAAGTAGGAACAAGCCATCGCTTACACATAACATCTTCTAAATATGTGTTGTGATATTGATTTGTTTTTGATCAAAGTTAGTGTAAATGTTTATAATTCTTGGATCCTGGTGAAAATATTCTGTGACCCAGGCCAGTCTGCCCTGAGTTACACAGATCATCTTACAACTTAACAGCTGCTGCAACATGTTTAATTAGAGATTAAATGCTATAAATTTGCCATCTCAGACCATAGTGTGAAGTTAAGAATCGTCCGTTCTAAGGAAAACAATAACGCATTTGGTTTCGACCACATAGAATAAAGAAAGTAGACTTCCGCACTATATCAAAACGTATAAATCCTTATTCAAATTATTTTTAGTTAATGTACTGTTATCGTCTGTATAATTGAATAAATGTCTTCACACTACAGAACAGCATATCCACAGTCATGCAAACTAATGTGACTAAAGTCAGACATTAAACATGAATCATGGTTGCTACCACTGCCAACTGTAACCAACAGTTTTTTTAATTTTTTTTAATAAATTTGACCCTTTTCTCCCCAATTTCGTGTATCAATCGCTAGTAATTACTATCTTGTCTCATCGCTACAACTCCCGTACGGGCTCGGAGAGAGAAGGTCGAAAGCCATGCGTCCTCCGAAGCACAACCCAACCACAGCGGCCTCCAACTCGGAAGCCAGCCGCACCAATGTGTCAGAGGAAACACGTGCACCTGGCCCCTCGGTTAGCATCGCACTGCCCGGCCCGCCACAGAGTCGCTGGAGCACGATGAGACAAGGATATCCCTACCGGCCAAACCTCCTACCCGGACTACGCAGGCCAATTGTGCGTGCCGCCCACAGACCTCCGGTGGCGGCCGGCTGCGACAGAGCCTGGGCGCGAACCCAGAGACTCTGGTGGCGCAGCTAGCGCGCGGGATGCAGTGCCTAGACCACTGCGCACCCGGGGGCCAACCAGACAGTATTTAATGAGGATAACAATGAAGTGATGTCATCGACATTTCAATCCCATAATGATCAATATATCATTAAGTCTACTTATAGGAGTTGTAATGAAAATCTCCTAAACCCTTTTACTTTATACTGAAATAAACTCACTGAACCATCTTAATTTCATTACTACTATAGTCTGATATTGTCCACATGGCCATGGTGTGAGATGGCTGGTGGGTGCATGGCTGGTGCAGTCTTTCTGTGGTATACTTACAAATATGCGCAGGTGGCGGGCACACACTAGGCCGATGGCCGTTTGTCGAGGCCCAGACACCAACAGATGTTGGCTGTTTCTACCCAGGAATCAGAGAAGCCTGGAGGAGAGAGAGATAAGAGTCATCCAACCCGTGAGGCTGGACCTCCATACACTTGGTCAAACTCTATTCG
>NC_036866.1:13774253-13802970 GCF_002910315.2 Salvelinus sp. IW2-2015
CAAACACTACATAAGAGAGACACCGCACCACTACATAAAGAGAGACACCCACACCACTACTTAAAGAGAGACACCACAACACTACATAAAGAGAGACACTCCAACACTACATAAGAGAGAGACACCGCAAACACTACATAAAGAGAGACAACGCACGACACTACATAAGAGAGACACCGCACCAACTACATAAAGAGAGACACCGCAACACTACATAAAGAGAGACACCCAAAACACTACATAAAGAGAGACAACGCAACACTACATAAAGAAGACACCGCAAACTACATAAAGAGAGACCACCAACACTACATAAAGAGAGACACCCAACACTACATAAAGAGAGACACCCAACACTACATAAAGAGAGACACCGCAACACTACAATAAAGAGAGACACCGCAACACTACATAAAGAGAGACACCGCCAACACTACATAAAGAGAGACACCGCCAACACTACATAAAAGAGACACGCAACACTACATAAAGAGAGAACACCGCAACACTACAAAAGAGAGACACCGCAAACACTACATAAAGAAGACAAACGCAACACTCAAAGAACCAACGCAACACTACATAAAGAGAGACACCGCACAACACTACATAAGAGAGACACCGCAACACTACATAAAGAGAGACACCCACAACACTCAGAGAGACAACCAACACTACATAAAGAGGAGCACCGCAACACTACATAAAGAGAGACACCCAAAACTACTAAAGAGAGACACCACAACACTACATAAAGAGAGACACCAACACTACATAAAGAGAGACACCGCAACACTACATAAAGAGAGACACCACAAACACCAGAAGAACAACGCAAACACTACATAAAGAGAGCCACTGCAACACTACATAAGAGAGACACGCAACACTACATAAAGAGAGACGACCGCAACACTACATAAAGAGAGACACCACCAACACTACATAAAGAGAGACACAGCAACACTACATAAAGAGAGACACCACAACACTACATTAAAGAGAGACCACCGCAAAAACACTACATAAAGAGAGACACCACAACACTACATAAAGAGAGACAACGCAACACTACATTAAAGAGAGACACCACAACACTACATTAAAGAGAGAACGCAACACTACATAAAGAGAGACACCACAACACTACATAAAGAGAGACACCGCAACACTACATAAAGAGAGACAACGCAACACTACATAAAGAGAGACACCACACCACTACATAAAGAGAGACAACGCAACACTACATAAAGAGAGACACCGCAACACTACATAAAGAGAGACACCACAACACTACATAAAGAGAGACTTAAGACAACAACATAGCATGGCAGCAACACATGACAACACAGCATGGCAGCAACACCACATGACAACAACATGGTAGCAACACAACATCGCAGCAGCACAACTTGGTAGCAGCACAAAACATGGTACACACATTATTGGGTACAGACAACAGCACAAAGGCAAGAAGGTAGAGACAGCAATACATCACGTGAAGCAGCCACTACTGTCAGTAAGAGTGTCCATGATTGAGTCTTTGAATGAAGAGATGGAGATAAAACTGTCCAGTTTGAGTGTTTGTTGCAGCTAGCTGAAAAGACGAGCGACCCAGGGATGTGTGTGCTTTGGGGACCTTTAACAGAATGTGACTGGCAGAATGGGAGTTGTATGTAGAGGGTGAGGGCTGCAGTAGGTATCTCAGATAGGGGGGGAGTGAGGCCTAAGAGGGTTTTATAAATAGGCATCAATCAACCAGTGGGTCTTGTTACAGGTTTTCAGAGATGACCAGTTTACAGAGGAGTATAGAGTGCAGTGATGTGTCCTATAAGGAGCATTGCTGGCAAATCTGATGACCAAATGGTAAAGAACATCTAGGCACTCGAGAGCACCCTTACCTGCCAATCTATAAATTATGTCTCCGTAATCTAGCATGGGTAGGATGGTCATCTGAATCAGGGTTAGTTTAGCAGCTGGGGTGAAAGAGGAGCAATTACGATAGAGGAAACAAAGTCTAGATTTAACCTTTGCCTGCAGCTTTGATATGTGCTGAGAGAAGGAAAGTGTACCGTCTAGCCATACTCCCAAGTACATGTATGAGGTACTTGTATGAGGTACTTATCACTGTGATTGAGGCCCATTAGCGGTGGGGATCACGGCTGGTCATCGTTTAATATCACAAGTCACAGGTGTCTGGCTTTCCACTCTCCCTAAACGTCTATCATTAATCATTAAAGGTGTAATTTAGTCATCCCAGATTCCAGAGGGCTAGTAGGCTTACAGCGCTGTGCTAATCAGAGGGTTTTTCTWTATTTTTTAACTATTTTCTACATTGTAGAATAACCGTGAAGACATAAAAAATATGAAATAACACATATGGAATCATGTAGTAACCAAAAAAGTGTCAAACAAATCAAAATATATTTGAGATTCTTCAAAGCAACCACCCTTTCCCTTGATAACAGCTTTGCACACTCTTGGCATTCTCTCAACCAGCTTCATCAGGTAGTCACCAGGAATGCATTTAAATTAACAGGTGTGCCTTTTTAAAAGTTCATTTGTGGAATTTCTTTCCTTCTTAATGAGTTTGAGGCAATCAGTTGTGTTGTGACAAGTTAGGGGGGGGTATAAAGAAGATAGCCCTATTTGGTAAAAGACCAAGTCCATATTATGGCAAGAATAGAGGCTTCTAAACAGCTTCTATGCATAGTCACTTTAATAACTCTACCTACATGTACATATTACCTCAACTAACCGGTGCCCCGCACATTGACTCTGTACCTGTATATAGTCTTGCTAATGTTATTTTACTGCTGCTCTTTAATCATTGTTATTTTTATTTCTTATTCTTATTTTTAATTTTTTTAACTGCATTGTTGGTTAGGGGCTCGTAAGTAAGCATTTCACTGTAAGGTCTACACCTGTTGTATTCGGCGCATGTGACAAATAAAATAATGAAAGAGAAACAACAGTCCATCATTATGTTAAGACATGAAGGTCAGTCAATCCGGTCAATTTCAAGAACTTTGAAAGTTTCTCCAAGTGCAGTCACAAAAACCATCAAGCGCTATGATGAAACTGGCTCTCATGAGGACCGCCACAGGAATGGAAGACCCAAAGTTACCACTGCTGCAGAGGATAAGTTCATTAGAGTTACCAGTTTCAGAAATTGCAGCCCAAATAAATGCTTCACAGAGTTCAAGTAACAGACACATCTCAACATCAACTGTTCAGAGGAGACTGTGTGAATCAGGCCTTCATGGTCGAATTACTGCAAAGAAACCACTACTAAAGGACACCAATAAGAAGAAGGGACTTGCTTGGGCCAAGAAACACAAGCAATGGACATTAGACCAGTGGACATTTGTCCTTTGGCCTGGAGTCCAAATTTGAGGTGTTTGGTTCCAACCGCCATGTCTTTGTGAGACGCGGTGTGGGGGAACGGATGATCTTCGCATGTGTATTTGTGCACACTTAACCAGCATGGCTACAACAGCATTCTGCAGTGATACGCCATCCAATCTAGTTTGGGCTTAGTGGGACTATCATTTGTTTTTCAACAGGACAATGACCCAACACACCTCCAGGTTGTGTAAGGGATATTTTACCAAGAAGGAGAGTGATGCCTCTGATGCCTCATCAGATGACCTGGCCTCCACAATCACCCGACCTCAAACCAATTGAGATGGTTTGGGATGAGTTGGACCACAGAGTGAAGGAAAAGCAGCCAACAAGTGCTCAGCATATGTGGGAACTCCTTCAAGACTGTTTGAAAAGCATTCCAGACGAAGCTGGTTGAGAGAATGCCAAGAGTGTGCAAAGCTGTCATTAAGGCAAAGGGTGGCTATTTGAAGAATCTCGAATATAAAATATATTTTGATTTGTTTAACCTCACTAGGGTATGTGGGACGGTAGCGTCCCACCTTGTCAGCAGCCAGTGAAACTGCAGGGCGCAGTTTTGATTTGTTTAACACTTTTTTGGTTACTACATGATGCCATGTGTGTTATTTCATAGTTTTATGAATGTGTTTCATAGTCTTCAGTATTATTCTACAATGTAGAAAATAGCAAAAATAAAGAAAAACCCTTGAATGAGTAGGTGTGTCTAAACTTTTGACCGGTAGTAGTATTTTCTCTCTCTCTCTCACAGGAGTATGAGCCAACCATCTACTATCCCAAACGCACCCCCCACACCATTCAACAGGACTTCACAGTTCAGTGTGAAAAGATGGACATCCCATTCCTCTCCTATCTCCCAACAGAGGTGAGCAACATAAAAAATAAACATACGACATTAAATGTTAATGTCAAGTTTAATTCAAGTATTCATTTGTGTCTTATACATTTTATAGACACAAATTAATCCTTAAATTAAACTTGACATCTGCTAGCGTAACTGACTTATGAAAGTGCACCTTGCTGGAGCTGTGAGAACAATGTAAAGCTCTTGTCTAGATGCTGACCAGAGTTTGAGTTGTGGTTGTGTTATGGTTGTGTGTTCAGGTGCAGTTGATCAACGATGCCTATAACCTGGTGATCGATMCCATCCTGGGGCCAGAGACTGACCACACAGACGTGAAGGAGCCCTACGCTGGCATCCTAGTCACTCTGAAGCAGGTCAAGATCCCCATCGTAAGTGTGGACATACCCTCAGGTAAGGCTGAAAGCCATGCTGCACATTCAACATGTACCAGTGTTGCACAAATGTACAGAAATTTGCCCAAAACAGGATTTTAGCTCTGAGCTAAACACGAGTAAGCCATACAAAATAAAAGCCTGTACATGCTCCACCACAGGTGGCACCTTGATTGGAGAGGACGGGCTCATAGTAATGTCTGAAACGAAGTCAATGGAATGGTATCGAACTCATCAAACACATGGTTTCCATGTGTTTGATACCATTCCATTTACTCCATTCCAGATATTTTTATGAACCATTCTCCCCTCAGCAGTCTCCTGTGTGCTCCACAATTCACCGGGCCATATTTGCAGCTGTGATAGCCTTTGTCAGGTCAACCTCAAGTCATCCTCAACACTACCGAGCTGTAGAGACAAACCTGGATGGACTGAGATAGTAAAGCATATAGCTAAGTGTAGTATATATATTTGGCCATTATATCACACCCTCTCCCCATTTAACTTGTTCTGGAATGCTGCTACCTGGCAGGTTTCTCATCTGTAAGATATGAAATGCCGATTAAAGTTGAAAGGAGAAGATCAAGTGAGATACTCACGCTCTCCATGATGTTATGTCACGTGACATAGCTAGTAGATGTCAGCAGGTTAGTTGTCCCATCAATGGAGATGGAATTCAAATGGTGATCATCATTTCCCTGTTTATTAAAGGTTGGGATGTGGACCAGGTGACCTCAGATGGGATCAACCCAGACGTCCTGATCTCGCTTATGGCACCAAAGAGATGTGCCACCAGTTTCACAGGGAAGCACTACTTGGCGGGACGCTTCCTGCCTTATGACATCCAGAAGAAATACGATCTGAACCTGCCAGAATATCCAGGCATAGACTGTGTTATAGAATTGTAAAATCTTCTGTACACCCTCACCAGTCCTCATTTTGGATAAATATGGATAATATATTCACGTTTTGTATTTTATAGATTGTTACTGTGCTTTATCGTTCATGTGCTATCTCTCCAATGCGTGTAGACTAGAGCAGGTTTAGCCTTACCCAGAATTCACTCTGTTTGCTCAAATACAATAGAAAATGGTATTTAGAATCTGTGGGAGGTCTGAGTTGTATGTCTGTTTTGGAAATGGTTTGAGGAGTTTCCATGTGAGTTACCAAGTGAGTTACCAAGTGAGTTGCGTCATTCTCATTTTTGTGATTGCTTCTTTGCAAAGTTCTGAGATGATCTTTCTCCTTCAGCAAAAAACGATGAATGTTGTGCGGAAGAGGTGTTTTGTACCTTCGAGTTAACTTCTATTTTTTATGTATTATTATGTTTTGAGTTCTGTTTTTCTTATTGAAGAATGCTTGGATTTTGGGTCAAACTACTTTCTAGCAGCTGCATATTATTATTATTATTATTATTATTTTTAAATAATTGTCTACACTGCTGCATTTCCTTAGTCCAAGTAACACCTGTTCGTTGATTTGCAGTTAACTCTTTGTCCAATAAAATATCTCATTTAACAATTGTTTTGATTCCGATGTGATTCGATGTAAGAAAGTAGGACATATGAAAGCTGACAAGATTAAAGGTAATCATGACAGTACATCTTCCACAGGAGTTACAACTTTGTAGAGTCTAAACTGTGTTGGTGGATAAAACTGCCATTATGCTTCATAACATCAGAGATCACACAGTAGGCTATGCAAATCCATGCCAAGCCTCAGACATTGTTAGAAGAGATCAGGCAGGAGATCAGACGGATGATATTACATGCTGAATGACCATTCTTGATACACACAGGAAACTGTTGAGCATGAAAAACCCAGCAGCGTTGCAGTTCTTGACACACTCAAACCGGTGCGCCTGGCATCTACTAACATAACCCGTTCAAAGGCACTTAAATCTTTTGTCTTGCCCATTCACCCTCTGAATGGCACACATACACAATCCATGTTTCAATTGTATCAAGGCTTAAAAATGATTATTTAACCTGTCTCCTCCCCTTCATCTACACTGATTGAAGTGGATTTAACAAGTGACATCAATAAGGGATCATCTCTTTCACCTGGATTCACCTGGTCAGAACTATGCCATGGATAGAGCAGGTGTTCGTAATGTTTTGTACACTCAGTGTAGAATCAATGTGGCAAACAAGTGTAGTGCAAGCTGGGTAGTTAGTTGATGACGAGTGTCTCTCATCATTTTGACCTGACTCTGAACATGTTTATAATAGGCCTGTGAATGAATGTAAGTAGGGTACAGGACGATTTATGTACTCGCTAATGTATTTATGCCAAAGCCTGCACTGTCCTCTAAGTGTTAGTACTGGGCGCATGAATTCATAGTGTATTTATACCAAAGCCTGCACTGCCCTCTAAGTGTTAGCACTGTGCGCATTAATTCATAGTGTATTTATACCAAACCCTACACTGTCCTCTACGTGTTAGCACTGTGTGCAAGAAGTCATATTGTATTTATACCAAACCCTGCGCTGTCCTCTAAGTGTTAGCACTGTGTGCAAGAAGTCATATTGTATTTATACCAAACCCTGCACTGTCCTCTAAGTGCTAGCACTGTGCACAGGAAGTCCGAGTGTCAAAATGTTAATCCCATAACATACAACGGCGTTAAACCTGTTAAGCGCAAAGAGCCAACCCACAGGGCACACACTGGTTGAATCAATGTTGTTTCCATGTCATTTCAATGGCCAACGTGGAATAGACGTTGAATTYAYGCTTTTGGAATACATCTGAACATTTAATGCTCATATTTTTCATTCTGTTCCTTTGCATTTTCTGAGAGGCTCTTTCTCATATATTTAAGTGAGAATGTATTTTTCTAATGTTTAATTGATGGTATTCAAAGTTCAAAGTCTTTAGAGGGTGGAAGAGAATTAACAGATAATAACCGATACTAATATCATATTGAGGAGACCAGAGGAGGCCGGTGGGAGAAGCTATAGGTTTTCATACTTATGTTTGAGGTGTTCTATACCGTTCCATTTATTCCATTCCAGCCATTACAATGAGCCGATCCTTCTGTAGCTCATCCCACCAGCCTCCTCTGGAAGAGACATGTTCTATTACAGTTGATTGGTAGGCTGTTCTGGATTTCAGTGATTTAGAACTAAGGGTAGAACATCTAAGTAAGAGGGCAGACTAGTGCATATTTTTTTCACAGATCTGCATGGAATTATCCCATCTGCCTGAGGGAATTTTACGGAATAACTCCTAAACATCATTACAATTGCTGATGATGTATTTGCAACTAGTCAGTGCATTCTATCTCACAAGCATGGCTCTGTGTGTTTTGAAGTGAGTGTTTGTTGAATGGCATGCCTTATGATGCCACTTCCCTCTTTGGCAGAGAAGCATCGGGCAATCAGCAGTTGTTAAAGTTACAAAATCTAACCAGAAGTTGACCATCTGGCATTGTCATGCTGTCTGCGAGTACACAAACGATGTGAAGCTCTACTCTAGTGCCACGTTCAAGACAACTCGGAAACTCCGAGTTAAAATAAGAGTACTTTTTTTGCGTAGCGCTGCCTATTGGTTGATTCTGACAATTTCCAAGTGGTAAACTCGGAGCTCATCTTTCTTTCAAAGTCGGAAATTTCTGATTTTCAAAGTTCCGAGTTGTCTTGAAAGCACCATGCTGGCTTCACATGCTCGTCAGAAATGGGAAACTAGGAAGCGGGAAGTCATAAGTCTGACATGATTGTGAAGTGCTTTAGAAGTCGGAACAATTCTGCAACCAATAAGATTTTAGCTAGCTTGATAAGCTATCTAACGTTGATAATAAATAATAATAATAAAGTTAGCTAGCATAGACAATATGGTCAACTAGCTACATTCTCCATATTGCTAAGGTTGTACTTGAAAAGGTTAAAGGTTAGTGGTGAAACGTCGCAACTTGGCAACAGAATTTTCTTGGAACTAGGAATTTCTGATAACTCAGATAGCACGTGAACTTGGCAATAGTCATGGACTCCGACAGGGAGAGAACAAACCTTTTTATACTGAACAAAAATATAAATGCAATATGTAAAGAGTTGGTCCCATGTTTCACAAGCTGAAATCATAGATCCCAGAAATTTTCGATACACACAAAAAGCTTATTTATCTCAAATTTTGTGCACAACGTGAGAATTTCTCCTTTGCCAAGATAATCCATCGACCTGACAGGTGTGGCATATCAAGAAGCTGATTTACCAGCATGCTCATTACACAGGTGAACCTTGTGCTATGGACAGTAAAAGGTCACTCTTTTGAGGGAGCATGTTGCCAGCATGTTACCAGAGAATTTCCAGCAACTTGAATGTTCATTTATCTTCCATAAGCTGCCTCCAACATTGTTTTTGAGAATTTAGCAGGACTTCCAACCGGCTTCACAACCACAGACCACATCTAACAACACCAGCCCAGGACCTCCACAACCGGCTTCTTCACCAGCGGGATCATGAGACCAGCCACCCGGACAGCTGATGAAACTGTTGGTTTGCAGAATCGAAGAAGCTCATCTGTGTGCTTGTCGTCCTCACCAGGGTCTTGACCTAACTGCAGTTTTGTGTCGTAAACGACATCAGTGGACAAATGCCTACCTTCAATGGCCACTGGCACGCTGGAGAATGAATTTCATGAGTTTCAACTCTGCTGGGCAGATAGGGGTTTGCTTATTTCAACGTTGTGAACAGAGTGCCCCATGGTGACAGTGGGGTTATGGTATGGGCACACATAAGCTACGGACAACAAACACAATCGCATTTTATCGATGGCAATCTGAATCCACAGAGAGATCGTGATGAGATCCTGAGACCCATTGTCAAATCAAATCAAATTTTATTGGTCACATACACACGGTTAGCAGATATTAATGCGGGTGTAGTGAAATGCTTGTGCTTCTAGTTCTGACAGTGCAGTAATATCTAACAAGTAATCTAACAACTACCTAATACACACAAGTCTAAAGGGATGGAATAAGAATATGTTCATATAAATATATGGATGACTGAGCGGAATAGGCAAGATGCAATAGATTGTATAAAATGCAATATATACATATGAGATGAGTATGTAAGCATTTGAAAGGAAACACTTTGAAGTTTGTGGAAATGTGAAATTAATGTAGGAGAATATAACACATTAGATGTGGTTAAAAAACCATGCCTTTTTTTGTGCCATTTTTGAAATGCAAGAGAAAGGCCACAATGTATTATTCCAGCCCAGGCGCAATTTAGATTTTGGTCACTAGATGGCAGCAGTGTATGTGCAAAGTTTTAGACTGATCCAATGAACCATTGTGTTTCTGTTTTCTATCAAGACTGCCCAAATGTGCCTAATTGGTTTATTAAAAACTTTTCATGTTCATAACTGTGCACTCTCCTCAAACAATAGCATGGTATTCTTTCACTGTAATAGCTACTGTAAATTGGACAGTTAGATTAGTTAGATTAACAAGAATTTAAGCTTTCTGTCTATCAGATATGTCTTTGTCCTGGGAAATGTTCTTGTTACTTACAACCTCATGCTAATTGCATTAGCCTACGTTAGTTCAACCATCCCGAGGGGGACCCACCAACCCTGTAGAGGTTAACAGTCTGATGCCCTTGAGATAGAAGCTGTTTTTCAGTCTCTCAGTCCCAGCTTTGATGCACCTGTACTGACCTCGCCTTCTGGATGGTAGCGGGGTGAACAGGCAGTGGCTCGGGTGGTTGTTGTCCTTGATGATCTTCTTGTCATGCCATTCATCCACCGCCATCACCTCATATTTCAGCAGGATAATGCATGACCCCCAAGGATCTGTACACAATTCCTGGAAGCTGAAAATGTCCCAGTTCATCCATGGCCTGCATACTCACCAGACATGTCACCCGTTGGGCATGTTTGGGATGCTCTGGATCGACGTGTACGACAGCGTGTTCAAGTTCCCGCCAATATTCAGCAACTTCGCACGGCCATTGAATAGGAGTGGGACAACATTCCACAGGCCACAATCAACAGTCTGATCAAATCTATGCGAAGGAGATGTGTCACGCTGCATGAGGCAAATGGTCACACCAGACAGTAACTGGTTTTCTGATCCACGCCCCTACTTTTTTAAAAGGTGTCTGTGACCAATAGATGCATCTGTATTCCCAGTCATGTGAAATCCATAGATCAGGGCCTAATGGATTTATTTCAATTGACTGATTTCCTTATATGAACTGTAACTCCGTAAAATCTTTTAAATTGTTGCATGTTGTGTTTATATTTTTGTTCAGTGTAGTTCCTTTGATGACAAAAACATGTTTTGCATGGCAAAGTATATATTTTTGGTTAAGGCCAATTTGAATGCCATTGTTACGCAATTGACAGGCTTGTTTCATTAATTACACTACACTGAGGTTGAGCATACTGTAGAAAAGCTGTCAGTTTTTACGAGTTCTGGATACAAACATAATCATAATATCTTAGCGTGATGCATTCTGTGTACTCTGGTGGATACAACATTCAGTAACAGCCCAAAAACGTATTACAATCCAGACAGAACCGATGAAATCTTACTCTGTGGAAAGTAAAAAAAGACCCTTTTATTTGAGGTAATATTCCACCCCGCTCTCTCCTGCATTTTTTGGGGAGTGTTATGGAAGACACAGATGTGAGAGAGCACTGGCCAATGGTGAGCAGAGGGGGGCTGGATTAGACTGCACTCTGGGTGTCCCTTCTTTTAAGACTCCTGTTCCCCGTCTAACTTACAATCCTCATATGGCTGGGTTTAGGGACAGCAGCAGGTTTCCAACCACCATCATTCACACCTGAGAGCACTCAGACTCTGTAGCCTGCCATTTTGAAGAACAGCACAATTTCTTCTTGACTTGATAATATAATACACGCAGAGAGAGAGAAGGAAAGCATCCAAGTTTGTAATTGTGGGACACCATGTGGGACGTTACAAAAGTGTCACTACTCCTGTCTTTCCTGGTGGCAGTGGCAGCGGCTCAAGGTATGTCAAGTTAATGTCCTCCTCAAAATGTGATGTTAGTTAAGATTCATTATTGATGTGCAAATAATTATATCACTCTGCCTTTTTACATATCCCACAAAAAGTAATTGAAATTGTTTGTGTACTTATCAGCAGAACTCATTTTCCAGGACATTTTAGAATAGGTTCCTTGTTTTGTATCATTGCCGTTGTCTTGCATGCCATTTAACTGTAGCTGTGGTAAGCAACGTCATTACTCAAATGAGAACTTCATAATAGCCAATTCAACCCTGAAGCCTGGACAGCTTCATCATTCTGACACATGCTGTCAATGATCCACTGCTTGTATGTAGTAGCTCATTCTTATGGCATAAAAGTATACAGTGGACAAAACATTAGGAACACCCGCTCTTTCCATGACAGACTGACCAGGTGAGTCCTGATGAAAGCTATTATTCCTTATTGATATCACTTGTTAAATCCAATTCAATCAGTGTAGATGAAGGGGAGGAGACAGGTTAAAGATGGATTTTTAAGCCTTGAGACAATTGAGACATGGATTGTGTATTTGTGCCATTCAGCGGATTTACAAATACATATAACACATTGAAGGTCAGTGTAGCACTCTCTCCCTGTGAGATTGCGTGTGTGTTTGCAGTGAAGGCACTAAATGGATTAAGGCTGACCCACACCACCATTCCCCCTTTTCCTGCAGTCACCTGACTGAGAGCGAAATAAGGAGGACACGAGGGCACAAACTGAACTCACACAGCCTCAATTATCAGCCAGTAGATATGCAAATTACTTCCATCCCATCACCCTCCTCCTGTGGCTAATTAAAAAATAAATATGCTTACATCTTTACGTGCTGCTGCTTTAAGCTTTTCCCGCACCAAAGGTCTGACTGGCACCCAATTAAAAAGCTTATAGAAAGTGGAGCATAAACACTGAGTGTACAAAACATTAAGAACACCTGCTCTTTCCATGACATAGACTGACCAAGGGAATTTAGATGAAAGCTATGTTCTCTTATTGATGTCACTTGATAAATCCACTTCAGTGTAGATGAAGGGCAGGAGACAGGTTAAAGAAGGATATTGAGCCTTGAGACAATTGAGACACATTGTGTAAGTGTGCCATTCAGAGGCTGAATGGGCAAGACAAAAGATTTAAGTGCCTTTGAACGGGGTATGGTAGTAAGTGCCAGGTACACCAGTTTGCGTGTGTCAAGAACTGCAACACTGCTGGGTTTTTCACGCTCAACAGTTTCCRGTGTGTATCAAGAATGGTCCACCACCCAAAGGACATCCAGCCAACTTGACACAACTGTGGGAAGCATTGGAGTTAACATGGGCCAGCATCCCTGTGGAACACTTTTGACACCTTGTAGAATCTATGCCCCGATGAATTGAGGATGTTATGAGGGCAAAAGGGGGTGAAACTCAAAATCAGGAAGGTGTTCCTAATGTTTTGTAAACTCTGTATATAAGGAAAATAGCGACAGGTCTAGCCCTTCAATTTGAACATTTTCAGATGTTTTTATTAGTTACGATTACTATTTTAGAATTTGAATTTGTTACATTTCATTTTGTTTTGAGTTTTGTTCACATGTACTTTAAGAAATAGTGTCTTGGCACCAAACGGTGTATGGCACGAAATTTAAAATAAACCAATCAAATCAATCATTAGAAATATGTGCACACATCTCTGTCTTCCTGAACCTAAACTTTGCAAGCTGAGAAAGTAGCCTATCCCAGTGGATGTCAGTGTTGGACCAGTAGTGGTTCTTTAGTTGTGAATGGTGAGATCATACTGTAGCACCACAGGGGGGCTGTCTGTCTCTGCAGGGATATCCCACCACTGGAAGTGTTAATCATGTTGTGTGAAGTCACCAGCACTCTCATTTTACTAACATGCTGTCATGTTAATGAGAAGCAGATGGATGTTAGGGGTAACACATGTTTCTCTGGGGGTGATTATATAATCTCTTTGTAGGGATCAGGGCCCCTCAATTTGAGGGGGTGTGTGAAAGTGGCAGTAGACTAGTTATTATACAGTAAGTGTGTTATAATGGATGGATAGCCTTGGGATTCTTTAAGAATTCAGTGCAAGTACTGGATAGTTTTGCCTGTTCAGGAAAATTATCACACTGACTAGGTGTTTGATAGAATGGATAGTGATGTATTCACTCGCCAACACATTGTGGCAGACATGGGTAGTATTTGTCCCCATCTCACCTCGATACATTACCCGACGGCTGGAGCACTCACCAAGTCAGCACTCACCAGTAAAACAAGTAAACACAAATCCTCTATCCCACTTTCTCACATAACTGACAGGTGAAATGACTCTCTCTGGTTTCCCCTCTCCCTGTCTCACTCTTTCCTTTTACTTTTCATTTCCCTCCTGCTCCTTCTCTATCACTTTCCCCCCATCATTATCTCCATCCCTCTCAGGGTTCAGAGATGTATGATGTGTTTTCCATATTTGAAGAGACAGCTTCTGCTCCTGGATGCTATACCGAAATGGGACACTGTGACTGACTATCAGTCAAGCTAAACTAAGTCCCAGGTCTTAGTGGAGTGTTTTAAAGAGCCAGATGCCACATAGGCTGCCCGTAATGAACTGTAATCTCCCATACCAGTCTCGGGATAGATAGAGGTGGAGGTGGGCCAACTGGGACCATGAAGAAGCAGTCTCAGAGCTCCAAAGTCAATGTTGTCCCTGTGCTAATCGGCTTCATTCAGAGGGACTAGCTCATTCTCCAGATGCTGGCCACAGACTAACTGGAGAGCAGTGGTCCAGCTAAACCACAATCACCACACCAGGATGTGTAGCCCATTGACTTAAATGAGAATGGGAGAGAGAAGAAAGGGATCAAAGTCCCTTGTATTCCCAGCAATCACCACGTGAAGGCCCAAATGATATGACTCCAGTTTCTCTCTGGCTCACTACCGTTTGAAGATGCGGGTCCTGCGTTTGAGGATGAAAGTGCACAAACATTACTTTGAAGCATAGGACTAGGCTAATGCTCAAGAAGCAGTTGTTTCTAGAGCTCGTGTATACCCATTGCAGAAACCCAGGTGAGAACTTGCAGTGGACTTAATGGGGAAATACCATTGAGGCCAATTGTTTTTTTTATAGCCTGAATACGGAAATGCAGTGTGGTAGAAAAAAATCACATTAAGAACACAAAGCCGCTGTGTTCTTTTTTWAAATCCCCCTAAATCTTGTGGTGGATTTGCATCATTAGTTCATGTCAGGGGCAAAACTGTATAATGAGGCACATATGCCTTTGACCAAGAATCAGTCAGTGGCTCCCCAACCAGCCCTGAAGCCAAGATTGATGGAGGGAGAAAACAGAGAGAGAGAGACCATCTGATTCTTCTACCACAGCACACCTCAGCCAGATAATAGGCTAACTAAACAAAGCAACTTCCACATATCTGCAAGGCCATGGCATAAAAACTCACATGCATACGTACACACACGCACACTTTCTGGGCAATCATTTAATGTCCATTGGTTTGACACAAACCCTCTGATTTTGAACAAATATCTCCTTACTGCCTAAATCTTAATAAGGCCAGGTGACGGATGTTTCCAGTGCTCTAACACTGCACACACCTGTTATTACACTTAAGTGTGGGGCTGTGGCATGGCAAAGTTGCATCAACACTGTGTGGAGAGACACTCAACATTCAGCCCAGTGCTCAGCCCCGTGAGCCACTCATCCAAGCTGTTACATAACACAGAAAAGTGTTTTTACATTTTCTTCTTGTAAGGCTCTGGAATATTTTAAACAATCTCCAGACCTGCTGAAAGGCCTGTGTCTCTGCCCAGACAGATCTGGGTTGGAAATCTGTCTAATCTGACTACTGAAGTCCTTTCTCTGGGTAACTTCAAAACTTATTTTTTCATTTTCTGCAACTTTTTATTAGCATCTGGCAGCTGCCGAGTGTGCATGCAGCTCTGTCTCGGAAAACACCTGGCTGAGAAGGCAACAGGAGAGGAGAATGGCATTTAGAAGGGCCTGCAGTATTAATAGATGTTTTTGTCCTTGTGTACCCTGTAACTAAAGCCCAGCACCACTTTATAGTGGCAAGATCCCCAGAATAAGTACCAGAGTCCAGAATGGCCAAAGCAGTGCAAGGGCAGAAGCAGGAAGAGGGGAGCTTGAGACAATACTGGATCTGACGCCCAGTTGAGAGTTCGCCTCCATCACTAATATAACATTGCATGGTATTCAGCTTTATTATGAGAAGCTAGCCTGTATGTCTATATTAAGAGAAGCTAGCCTGTGTGTCTATATTAAGAGAAGCTAACCTGTGTGTCTATTTTGAGAGAAGCTAGCCTGTGTGTCTATATTAAGGGGGAGAAAGAGGGTCTGCTAATAGGCACAGAAACATACTTGGAACCATTGCTAATGTATTGGTTCCATTACATGGGACTATACTTTGACCTCTTTCAGTATCTTGTTCCTGGGTTGGTGTTTTACGAGGGTGGTGGCGAGGTAGGAGAGAGGCCTCTATTAGGGAAAGTTAAACAGGAGTAAGGACCTCAAACAAAGGAGGAAATCCGGTTAAGTTTAAGTGTGTTTCCTCTGACATAACAGTGTGTTTCAACATGTTTTGGATGAGGTAACGCCACTGACGTACAATTAGCATTAAACAGCACATATAAAATCACTGGCTTTTTAAATTCACATATAAAGTGTTAACAAGCCACTCAAAGGAACGTTAAATAGTCAAAGTCAACTACTGGAGCCGAGGCCACTCAGGCCAGTGCACTTAAACAACTGCCATAGCTGAAGTTGCAAGGCTGACGTGTTTATATTATATTAAATATGGATTCCGACATAAAAAGCTTTAATGCCATTATGCACCTCATAAAATTACTCTTGTAATCTTTTAATGGTTTAGGCTTCAATATCAAACATCTTGAAGTGATAAGTGTAAGCAATGTGCCCCTGTTGGAGTATCCAAGGCTGGTAATAGTGCAGTTCTCTGTCCAGTAGATTGTTAATATGACAACGTCACTTGGAAGTGTGTCCAAGCCCGCATAGGCACACCAGCAGTGCAGAGGTTGTGCGGAGAGACATTTGTTTCTATTTAGCCAGTCATTCTATCATGTCAATCAAATATTAAAACCCCTGTCTATGATCTACAGTATCAAGCCAGATATGAAAAGCCCACCTTGCATTGAAAGATAGCCCCTTGCTTTACTGTTAAACACACAGCTGCAGTATGTAGGCCTACAAAGCTGAGGGCAGCGGTCAGTCTGGTTTAAGCAGACTGCAAAGGCTGACCTGGAACTTACGTAATACCACTTGTAAGAGAAGCCATTCACTGGGTTGAAGACCATACTAGGAAAAAATGCTCCAAAGCCATAAAATTGGAAGAGAATCGTGTTGGCGTAACAAAAAAAGACCCACAGTCAGCAATAAATAGCAGAGGGACTGAAGCTTGCCTCTTCTTTGGGTCTTTGTGACTGTGTCCATAAACTCAGCGGTGGACCTCCTAAAGTGGTAAGCGCTCTCACAGACAGCCAGTCAGTCAGGCAGGCCGCGAGACAGTCCGTGGTGGGAATGGCTTTCTTTGGCCACGATGGCTTCAGGCAGGCGGTTGGGAACCGAAAGAAAGGACACACGTCTCCACTGTCAGCCCTTTGATGCCTGACGCTGACGCATATGTGGGACGTGAATGTAAGTGTGTGTAATATCAAAGGGGACAACTGGCTGCGTTGCTGCATGGGCCATTCCAGCATAATGACAAGATCAGATGAAGATACAGAGGAAAGTCAGAGAAGGGAAGAGAAGGCAGATGTAGAGATGACTGATGGATCAAGGCCAAACCGTATCTGAGACTGGGATGAGGTGGAAAAGAGGGAAAAGTAAGGCATATTGGCAGCATATGCTGTACAAGTCACTACTAACGGATGGCTTACGTGAGCTGATTCCTCTCAGCTGTGTGTGTCTCAATGGGTCTCCTCAGCATCCTGGCTTTATTGATGGAGACGTGTTCATTTAAGGGGGGACGTTTGGGCTGTGGAGGGACCCAACAGCTAGGACTTGTTTCAAAGAGGGCAGCCAGAAAACTAGCTCGAAGACACACAGTTTCAGACACACTATCACGCCACTAGACATAGACAATGTTTCCCTCAGAGAGTGGAGGAATGTAACCTCTGGTACGTGGCTCATTGAGAAACCATGAGGAATCATCTCTGCTTGTCCTTCCTACTTTCCCTCTCTCCATCACTCTCCCTCTCTTTCTCCCTCCAGTCCATCTCCCTTTATAGAGGCTCCAGCTCATTCATCGGCTTCTGATTAGAGAGAGCGAGAGAACGAGAGAGAGAGCGAGAGAGAGAGAGAGAGAGAGAGAGAGAGAGAGAGATTTTCCATATGGCCCCAGGTCCTTAATGAGACTGGACAGTGTTTCGTTGAGAAAAAACTGAACGTGCTTGGACTGTGGTGTAGTCTTCTGACTAGTGTGTGACTGCGTGTGTGTGATATCAGGTGTTCTCACACACATCTGGATGGAGCTCTTCCAGACTGATTGCTGGCACCTAGCTAGCTCACGGGGGCGGTAAAAGAGAACCAGGCTTGTCTTTGTATTCTGGTGGCACCCAGACAAAGCCGGGGGATCTGGAAACACAGACACCCCAGCGTCAGTGCACCAAGATCAGGTGTCCCACCCCAATACTTCTCCCTGGCCTTCAACCACAGCCCACGGAGTGAGACGTAGACATTCTTCTCACATTCACAGACACTCAGACAAATTGATGAGAACATGCCGAGGACGAACTCCTCAGACAAGTAGGTCCGCAGACTCGAAAACCGGCTTCCATAAATCTGGTTCTCCCCATTGTAAAACTTGGTGGATCCATTGAGCAGAGCTCCTGAGGTCACTGTTACAGTGTTACAGTGTGGTAGTGGTGCAGCGGTGCAGGTTAGGTTGGGCCCTGCTGGTCATGGTGTTAGGTTGTATTCATGGTGTGGTTCTCCTCATCCAGGGCCCTTCAGGAACAGCTCTCTGCTCAGGAAGTGGAGTCAGACAGACAGGAGCAGGAAGCTGGCCTACAACATGCTTACTGAGCCACAGCAGACCACAGGTGAGTGAGTAAGCTCACTCCTAATACCACCTGGTTGACCTATACAACCTGAGGAGGGAAAACTCACTCAACAATGTTGTCACGTCCTGACCTTAGTTCCGTTTTTGTGTCTCTATTTTAGTTTGGTCAGGGCGTGAGTTAGGGTGGGCAGTCTATGTTATTTTTTCTAGGTTGTTGTTTTTCTATGTGTTTGGCCTGGTGTGGTTCCAAATCAGAGGCAGCTGTTTATCGTTGTCTCTGATTGGGAGCCATATTTAGGTAGCCTGTTTTCCATTGTGTGTTGTGGGTGATTGTTTCCTGTGTTAGTTTCACATTTCAGGACTGTTTCGGTTTTCGTTATCATTCACTTTGTTATTTTTGTATTTTGTCGTGTTCAGTTMTATTAAACTATCATGGACACTTACCACGCTGCGTATTGGTCCGATCCTTCATACTCCTCATCTGAAGAGGAGGAAAATTGTTACAAATGTGTCTTCTGCCTCAGACAGAGGGGTTTCCTTCCTTTGATGTACTGAAACTCACAGGCTTTACACACCCATGGCAAGTGCAGAAAATCGATTTTTACAGTTTCATTACATACTAGTAACATTTATACATACAAGCTATCAAATTTAGGGGTCAAGTCCATTTCCAGTCCAAGGCCAATCTTGAGACTCTATGAGCCCCACCCCCTTCTCTAATTCATCAACTATACCCTGTTTCTAATGTGTAATCAATGTTCAGTTCCCACTCAGCACTCACATTCCATTATGCTTACATTCAGTCTCGCTCCTTTGAATGAGCAGTCTGGTGGAATGAGACAATGGTGTTAACCTGCCAGGATCATATCAGAGCAAACAATAGCATGGAGTCTACTTTATATTCACATGAGTGTAGTTRAATTTAAGCAACTATTCATTAAATCCAGTCCAAATTAATATGTAAGCCAACACATACATTATCCAGATACAGGAAATTAAAACGAAATACCTAATGTCACCACAGGGTTGAAAACCACTGGCTTTTAAATGAACAGAGAGACTAGAGAGAGAGGTCACTATGTCTGTTGAYAATGTCTACCGACGATAGCACACAGCACGGTGAGCACACATCCTGACAACGTCCACCAATAGATCACTTCACTTCTCTCTCGATGCTTCCCAAGGGACTCGTTCCAATGATGAAATCTATTATTCAGAGATCCATGGTATGTTGCTAATGCAATGCAGCGAGGCTGTTTCTTCACATCTTTGGAAAATCTCAGAGTTGAACATGTGGCAGACAAAAGCTAGACGACATGACACTTTCCCTCCTCATCTGCCTTCTGAGTTGGCTTGGAAAGAGTTTGGTCAACGCAGGCTCCCCTGGGCGTCTCTACTCAGCAGACAATGACAGTAGCAGACTATTCTCTTAAACTGTGCAACCTTGCGAGTGGCGCAGTGGTCTAAGGCACTGCGATGCAGTGCTAGCTGTGCAACTAGAGATTCTGGGTTKGAGTCCAGGCTCTGTCGCAGCCAGCCGCGACCAGAAGACCCATGGGGCGGCGCACAATTGGCCCAGCGTCGTCTGGGTTAGGGGAGGGTTTGGCCGGCAGGGATGTCCTTGTCCCTTTGTCGCACTAACGAATCCTGTGGTGGTCCGGGCGCAGTGCATGCTTTACACAGTCGCCAGGTGTACAGTGTTTCCTCCGACATATTGGTGCGGCTGGCTTCCGGGTTAAGTGGGCATTGTGTTAAGAAGCAGTGTGGCTTGGTTGGCTTGTGTTTCGGAGGACGCACGGCTCTCAACCTTCGCCTCTCCCGAGTCTGTACGGGAGTTGCAGCGATGAGACAAGACTGTAACTACCAATTGTATACCATGAAATTGGGGAGAAAAAGGAGTAAATAAAAACTAACTGTGCAACCTTACCCCCTAGTTGTGATTTGTATCTCCTTGTCTATGTCTCCCTTCTCCCAATCTGCATGTATGGCAGGCGTGACTGAATGGACGTCCTGGTTCAACATCGACCATCCAGGGGGGAATGGAGACTACGAGCGGTTAGAGGCCATCCAGTTCTACTATAGGGAGAGGGTGTGTGCCCGGCCGGTGGCCATGGAGGCCCGCACCACGGACTGGGTGGCAGCAGCAGAGACTGGGGAGGTGACTCATTCCAGCCTGGAGAAGGGCTTCTGGTGCATCAACAAGGAGCAGGCCTACGGACGCATCTGCTCCAACTACTACGTCCGCTTCCAGTGCCCACCAGGTACCCACAGACCACCATGCACCATGCCCCATTCACATAGGTTATAAAGTAGATGTGCTATAATAGCTTTGTGTTCAGGATTCTGAACCCATACTGTGCTTTTTTTWWAWWTTTTTTTATTTTACCGTTATTTTACCAGGTAAGTTGACTGAGAACACGTTCTCATTTGCAGCAACGACCTGGGGAATAGTTACAGGGGAGAGGAGGGGGGATGAATGAGCCAATTGTAAACTGGGGATTATTAGGTGACCGTGATGGTTGAGGGCCAGATTGGGAATTTAGCCAGGACACCGGGGTTAACACCCCTACTCTTACGATAAGTGCCATGGGATCTTTAATGACCTCAGAGAGTCAGGACACCCGTTTAACGTCCCATCCGAAAGACGGCACCCTACACAGAGCAGTGTCCCCAAACACTGCCCTGGGGCATTGGGATCTTTGTTTAGACCAGAGGAAAGAGTGCCTCCTACTGGCCCTCCAACACCACTTCCAGCAGCACCTGGTCTCCCATCCAGGGACTGACCAGGACCAACCCTGCTTAGCTTCAGAAGCAAGCCAGCAGTGGTATTAGGGGATAATGGAATTTTGTGAGGGGATTAGCCAACTATCCATGTCACCCCTAGTTACTGTGCTGTATACTGAGCCGAAACAGAACCTCAGTGGAGGTAAAGCCACTTAAGCCATGCATCTGCTGCTCTGTTATGGCCACTAATGATCTGTTTTTTCTTTTCCCCCCCTTTTCCCCCCTTTTTTTTTTGGGGGGGGGGGGGGGGGGCTGGATGAGCTTAATATTGCAGAAAGATTGTTGATTCCATCAATGTAATTGTCTGCATCATTTCCAATCCCCCATATATTTTGGGGGTAAATATATATACTGTATATCCATATACATACACGTACATACCCATACATATGCATAAATAAACATTCATACATATATACAGTTGAAGTCGGAAGTTTACATACACTTAGGATGGAGTCATTAAAACCCGTTTTTCAARCACTCCACAAATGTGTTGTTAACAAACTATAGTTTTGGCAAGTCGYTTAGGACATCTACTTTGTGCATGACACAAGTAATTTATCCAACAATTGTTTACAGACAGATTATTTCACTTATAATTCACTGTATCACAATTCCAGTGGGTCAGAAGTTTACATACACTAAGTTGACTGTGCCTTTAAACAGCACGGGAAAATCAAAAGAAATCAGCCAAGACCTCAGAAGAACAATTGTAGACCTCCACAACTCTGGTTCATCCTTGGGAGCAATTTCCAAATGCCTGAAGGTACCACATTCATCTGTACAAACAATAGATACGCAAGCATAAACACCATGGGACCACGCAGCTGTCATACCACTCAGGAAGCAGACGCGTTCTGTCTCCTAGAGATGAACGTACTTTGGTGTGAAAAGTGCAAATCAATCCAAGAACAACAGCAAAGGACCTTGTGAAGATGTTGGAGGAAACAGGTACAAAAGTATATATATCCACAGTAAAACGAGTCCTATATCAACATAACCTGAAAGGCCGCTCAGCAAAGAAGAAGCCACTGCTCCAAAACCACCATAAAAAAGCCAGACTACGGTTTGRAACTGCACATGGAGACTTTTTGGAGAAATGTCCTCTGGTCTGATGAAACAAAAATATAACTGTTTGGCCATAATGACCATCGTTATGTTTGGAGGAAAAAGGGGGAGGCTTGCAAGCCGAAGAACACCATCCCAGCAGTGAAGCACGGGGGTGGTAGCATAATGTTGTGGGGGTGCTTTGCTGCAGGAGGGACGCCATTTAACCAACTGTATATGTTGGTAAATGGCTCTTCCAAATGGATAATGACCCCAAGCATACTCCAAAGTTGTGGCAAAATGGCTTAAGGACAACAAAGTCAAAGGTATTGGAGTGGCCATCACAAAAGCCCTGACCTCAATCCAATAGAACATTTGTGGCAGAACTTAAAAAGCATGTGCGAGCAAGGAGGCCTACAAACCTGACTCAGTTACACCAGCTCTGTCAGAGAGGAATGGGTCAAAATTCACCCAACTTATTGTGGGAAGCTTATGGAAGGTTACCCGAAACGTTTGACCCAGGTTCAACAATTTAAAGGTTAAAGGCAATGCTACCAAATACAATTGAGTGTATGTAAACTTCTGACCCACTGGGAATGTGAGAAAGAAATAAAACCTGAAATAAATAATTCTCTTCTACTATTATTCTGACATTTCACATTCTTAAAATAAAGTGGGGATCCTAACTGACCTAAGACAGGGAATTTTACTAGGATTAAATTATAGGAATTGTGAAAAACTGAGTTTAAATGTATTTGGCTAAGGTGTATGTTAAACTTACAACTTTAACTGTACATACAGTGGGGAGAACAAGTATTTGATACACTGCTGATTTTGCAGGTTTTCCTACTTACAAAGCATGTAGAGGTCTGTAATTTTTATCATATGTACACTTCAACTGTGAGAGACGGAATCTAAAACAAAAATCCAGAAAATCACATTGTATGATTTTTAAGTAATTAATTTGCATTTTATTGCATGACATAAGTATTTGATACATCAGAAAAGCAGAACTTAATATTTGGTACAAAAACTTTGTTTGCAATTACAGAGATCATACGTTTCCTGTAGTTCTTGACCAGGTTTGCACACACTGCAGCATTGATTTTGGCCCACTCCTCCATACAGACCTTCTCCAGATCCTTCAGTTTCGGGGCTGTCGCTGGGCAATACGGACTTTTAGCCTCCAAAGATTTTCTATTGGGTTCAGGTCTGGAGACTGGCTAGGCCACTCCAGGACCTTGAGATGCTTCTTACGAAGCCAATCCTTAGTTGCTCTGGCTGTGGGTTTCAGGTCGTTGACATGCTGGAAGACCCAGCCACGACCCATCTTCAATGCTCTTACTGAGGGAAAGAGGTTGTTTGCCAAGATCTCGCGATACATGGCCCCATCCATCCTCCCCTCAATACAGTGCAGTAGCCTGTCCCCGTTGCAGAAAAGCATCCCCAAAGAATGATGTTTCCACCTCCATGCTTCACGGTTGGGATGGTGTTCTTGGGGTTGTACTCATCCTTCTTCTTCCTCAAACACGGCAAGTGGAGTTTAGACCAAAAAGCTCTATTTTTGTCTCATCAGACCACATGATCTTCTTCCATTCCTCCTCTGGATCATCCAGATGGTCATTGACAAACTTCAGACGGGCCTGGACATGCGCTGGCTTGAGCAGGGGGACCATGCGTGCTCTTCAGAGTTTTAATCCATGACGGCGTAGTGTGTTACTAATGGTTTTCTTTGAGACTGTGGTCCCAGCTCTCTTCAGGTCATTGACCAGGTCTGCCGTGTAGTTCTGGGCTGATCCCTCACCTTCCTCAATAATCATTGATGCCCCACGAGGTGAGATCTTGCTGGAGCCCCAGACCAAGGTGATTGACCGTCATCTTGAACTTCTTCCATTTTCTTAATATTGCGCCAACAGTTGTTGCCTTCTCACCAAGTGCTTGCCTATTGTCCTGTAGCCATCCCAGCCTTGTGCAGGTCTACAATTTTATCCCTGATGTCCTTACAGCTCTCTGGTCTTGGCCATTGTGGAGAGGTTGGAGTCTGTTTGATTGAGTGTGTGGACAGGTGTCTTTTATACAGGTAACGAGTTCAAAACAGGTGCAGTTAATACAGGTAATGAGTGGAGAACAGGAGGACTTCTTAAAGAAAACTAACAGGTCTGTGAGAGCTGGAATTCTTACTGGTTGGTAGGTGATCAAATACTTATGTCATGCAATAAAATGCAAATTAATTACTTAAAAATCATACACTGTGATTTTCTGGATTTTTGTTTTAGATTCCGTCTCTCACAGTTGAAGTGTACCTATGATAAAAATTACAGACCTGTACATGCTTTGTAAGTAGGAAAACCTGCAAAATCAGCAGTGTATCAAATACTTGTTCTCCCCACTGTACATATACATATAGATATACATACTTTTTWAAATTTAAATATAGCTTTATTATTCCCCGCAAACCCTACCAACCTTCCCCCAATTGGAGTAAACTAATAAATAATAACACTTAGGTTTCTACCTTCAGTTTTTACATATTATACACATTTTACAGACYCAATCTATTTTACAATAGTTATATTTTCTTTGTTTTTATGTCCTTCCTCTATTTCTGATGTCCATCCAGTTTGATTTCTATTTGTAACTGTGCTATTTCACAGAATTTCTGAACCTATATACATTTTACAGACCCCATATGTTTTACATTGGTTATCTTATTAGTCCCACCCTTCAGCGCCATTCAACCCCTCCCATCTATCTCTTAACACCATCCATTTTGGATTTCTATTTGCCATATATTTTCCAACTGTGCTGTGATGTTTCACACAAGTACTGAACCTTTCTATTCTCATAGCTTCTACAGATCGAAAATTAAAGATACATTTTTGTTGCTAAAATAATAATAATTTTATTGTTTGCTTGCCTCTTCCATTTTTGTGGTAATGCTGCAATTAGTTGGTTGTAATTTTGGGTAGAGCAGACATTTTTTTTTCTTTTTTTMGGGGGGGTGGATCAGCTTAATATTGCGGAAAGAATGTTGCTTCCAATGTAATTGTCTGCATCATTTCCAATCCCCCATATTTTTTTGGGTAAATATATATATCCATACACGCATGCATACATATACACATATATACATACACATACCTATATAGACATACATACTTTTTTAAAGAATATACCTTTATTATTATTCCCCGCAACCCTAACACCGCTCCCCCAATTGGAGTAAACTAATAAACACTTCTGCTTTTACCTTCAATTTATACATCTTATACCTATTTTACAGACACAGTCTACTTTACAATAGTTCTCTCTTGTTTGTTCTTAGTCCTTCCTCTATTTCTGTTGTCCATCCAATTTTATTTCCACTTGTAACTGTGCTATTTCCCAAAAGCTCCGCACCTATACACATTTCACAGATCCCGCATGCCCTACATTGTTTATCCTGTTATTAGTCCCACCCTTCAGTTCCACTCAACCCCTCCCATCTATCTTCCAACATCATCCATTTTGGATTTTTATTTGCCATATATTTTTCAACTGTGCTGTGATGCTTCACAAAAGATTTGAACATTCCTATTCTTTTTCATGTGTTCTATTGTTTCCAGTACTTGCCTTATATTATCTCCAATGTATCGTCCATGTAAAAAACCTGTCTGATTAGGATGAATAATATCTGACAAAACTTTTTTTATTCTATGCGCCAAGCATTTGCTAGGATTTTTGCATCACACAACTGAAGTGTTAAGAGGTCTCCAATTTTTAATTGGACTGGATCTTTATATATACCACTTGGGTCCTGTTTCAGTAATAACGATATCAGACCTTCTTGTTGCGTGTCGTGATAATCTACCATTTATATAGGAGTGGTTAAAACAAGCTAATAATGGTCCTTTGAGTATATCAAAAAAAGTTTTGTATACTTCCACTGGTATGCCATCCAGCCCTGGAGTTTTCCCATCCTTAAAGGCCCCAATTGCATCAAGCAGTTCCTCCTCTGTAATTTGGCCTTCACATGAGTCTTTCTGTACAGATGTTAATTTTACATTATTAATAGGAAAAAATCCATACAATTAGTTTCAGTTAGTGGAGATGGAGGAGCCTGAAACGAAAAAATATTCTTAAAGTACTTTACTTCCTCTTTCAAAATATCATTTGGTGAATCATGCGTGACTCCATCATTTGTAACAAGTTTTAATACATTTTTTTTGGTAGCATTTCTATATTGAAGATTGAAAAAGAATTTGGTGCATTTTTCCCCATATTCCATCCAGTTTCGCTTTATTTTTATAATATATTACACTGGATCTTTCTTGAATAAGTTCCTCCATTTCTTTTTGTTTTTCCTCTAACTTATTCTGTGCCTCTATGGTACCGTTTTTATTACTATCTAACTGTACTTTAGTCCTTCAATTTCCTTTGTTAATATGGACTCTTTTGATCTAAATTCCCTTTGTTTTTATAGATGAGTACTGAATTGCATGGCCTCTAAAGGCACACTTAAAAGTGTCCCATACAATAAGGGGATCTGCTGTACCTATGTTATGTCTGAAAAAGTCAGTTATAAAAATCTTCTGTCCTAGTTCTAAACAATTTATCATCTAGTAGACTTTGATTAAATTTCCCAATATCCTCGCCCACGTGGAAATTCTGTAAGAGAAATATATATGCCAATTATGTGATGATCCGACCGCATTCTGTCCCCTATCAACACTTTTTTAACTTTTGGTGCCAGAGAGAATGGTATAAGAAAGTAGTCAAGACGACTAGCTTGATTCAGCCTCCGCCATGTATATCTCACTAAATCAGGGTATTTAAGTCTCCATATATCCACTAATTCCAATATATCCATGACATTCATGATTTCCTTAAGTGCCTGAGGGTGATAGTTTGTAGTGTGATTTCCTTTCCGGTCTATAGAGGTATTTAAGACCGTTATTAAAATCTCCCACTATAATAATAGAGTCTAGTGTTGCTTGTAGAGTTGATAAATTCTTATATTATTTTCAAAGAAGCTTGGATCATCATTATTCGGACCGTATAGGTTACAAGCCATATTTGTTTATTGTCCAATAACATATTTAAAATAATCCATCTACCTTGAGGATCTGTTTGGACAATTTGCACATTTGGATCAAAATTATTGTTAATAAAACCATCACCCCTTTTGAATTTCTTTGCCCATGGGAGAAATAATTTTTGCCCCCCCAGTTCTTTTTCCACAAAACTTCATCTAAAACTGTTGAATGGGTTTCCTGTAAACAATAGATATTATAATCCTTCTCTTTTAGCCAGGTAAATACTGATCGTCTTTTGTTATTATCTGCTAAGCCATTACAATTGTAACTGGCTATACTTATTTCACCACTTACCATAATGAGACACAACCTTTCATTCTTTTTAATCAGAATATATTTTTGTAAACGTACTATTAAAAAGTAACATAATGATGAGTGTCTATATAGTTGTTACCATGATATTTGCATTTCTACTAAGTAAACCTCCAATTGGTCCCTACTATTCCACCCGCTAAAAGGCCTCATCTCGAGATGGCTTGTCATCCCATGCCCGGCAGACCACCCTCGACCCCTGTATCCATAGCCCTGAACCGACTGGGATCCATTCTTTGAAAAGAGCATACAGTGCCATTTACCGAATTGAAGTAGATCAATTGCCATATGCATTTCCATTGCCCTCACCTCGATTTGTATTATATATATCTGTGGATCATCCTCTATTGTCCCTAACATCTTTTACTTCTTCCTTCGCAACAGTTGTGGGATACACACATACACCCACACACACTCAGCCCTTACCCCCACACAACCATAAGCTCACTTTCTCAACAATTGCACCATCCAGAGCCCAACTCAAGATGGTCATGATTTACAAATGCACTTGCCAGTAGCAGCTGCATGAGAAGGCCTGCAAGACCACACAAAAAATGAGCAAAAATTTAGAGATTTATTTACCATTGTCACATCCTAGATAATGAGGTCAAATGTACACTTATTCCTGAAACACCCACAATACGGCCACCGTCATGACCATGTCCCCACGCATCTCCATGCAGTCCGACTTTGATTTTGTGCCGCCAGGGCCACAATAATATACCCCTCTCTGAATGTCCGAGTGTGACCCCCTCCCCATGGGTTACTGCAGCTAGTGTTGCCAGCACTGCCACTGCCTGGGTGGGGGCACCCCACCGGAATCCCCACCG